>NC_059135.1:12663837-12966867 GCF_020740605.2 Lemur catta
TGTCTCCTTCCTCCTGTGCAGAATCCTGCTGCATGTGTGGTGCACATTTCACGCATCTGTTCCCAGCGTGATGAGCGTCTTCATTGTCTCTGACTCCTGGAAACCCCGATGCCGTATTCATCCTGTTAGTACGTGGTCCCTTGGGCATCTGTGAGAGAATTTTTCTGGCATATAGACTCACGAGTAGAAAAGCTGTGTATGAAGGTACTGGCGTGCTCAGTTTCACAAAATCCTGCTGGATTGCCGTCCGAAAGAACACACAAGCTGTGGTCCTACTACAAGTGCATAAGGATCCTTGTACTTTCACATCATCGCCAACAAATGAGTTTATCAAAATTCCAAATTTTTGACAATGTGATGGGTGAAAATAGTATCTCAGGGTTATTTTAATTTGCATTCCTCTGACCATAGTGAGGAGTCAGTTTCCTTCCGTGAATTACATGTTAATATTGTTTGCCCATTTTCCTATTGGGTGTCCTGTCTATTTTCCTCTCTGGTTTGCAGGAGTTCCGTTGATAGGAAGTGCTATAACTTGCCCGACTCCTTTGTAATCACATCTAAAATGGACTGGGAACAATTTATATCTGATTAGACCGAAACATAAGTTTAAATATTCGTTGCCCTAACATCATCTGTCAATTTACATGCTGGGAGAAAAGAAGAGAAGATGGCAGGAGGGAGGTGCTGAGGCAGGGGCTTTTATTTGCGAGTGAGAGAAACTCAGTTCAAACAAAAAGGAGGACAGTATTGGCTCACAAAAGTTCAGGATAGGTCAGACTTCAGGCGTGGCAGAACACGGAGGTTTAAAAAAGGTCATCTTTCTCCATCTCTTGGTTCCACCTTCTGCACTGCCCTTGCTCCTGGGCAGGCTGCTCTCTGTAGAACTGGAGATGGCCTCTGGGCTCTCCCAGCTAAAGGGTCTTGGGTGCATGTGATTTCCATGTCAGAGCAAGTGTTTAAGTGTCATTGAGGGGGGAATTTGTGCTCAAACAAGATTACTCAGATCTTATCTGCATACACAAAAGTAAAATTTGACCTTAGTAAGTCAAAGTTTGACTTTATTAAAATTCATAACTTTAATAAATTACAAATTTTAGAAACCGAATTCTTAAGCTTTAAAAATTAGATTACAAATCTTGTCACCTGTTTTATAAATCTAGCAAATTCCAACAATCGCTTTTAAGGGGGCTTTTATAACCTAATAAAATTCCCTTAAACATTTAAACTTCACTTATAAGTTTAATATATTCTATTTTCTTTGAAGTATTTCAAATGTCTGATTAACACACAAACCTTCTCAAATCTTAGATTTTCTGATAAATCAGATACATTAAAGCTGTACCTATGGAGAATCTTAACTTCTCTTAAATGTTCTCATACTCTTTGTGACCTTAGTCAGCTTCTCTTATTCCTTTCGTCTTAAAAATTCAAGTCTAAATCAATTACCCAAATGCCCTTTTATATTGGAATGACTAACCTCTTAAGTAAGCAAATTCTCTTAGGCATTAATAGTATTACCATTGTTTATACTACTGAATGTGCACAGATTGTTTTTATTTCTATTCTTAACAAGGCTGCATGCAACCAGAAATCTTGGTGGGGACATAAGATCTGGGGCCACAGCAGGAGGGTGTTTTTCTCACTGCCCAGAGGGAGAGTAGAGCCCTTTTCAACGGCCATTAAGCCAAGAGAGACTTCCAGTTCATGCCTGTCAAATGAGATGGTCGTACAGGCCTCTCAAATTAAACATCATTTAATTCTGCAGTCAGATTTGAGAATGTAACCCCTACATTCTCAACACTCAGTTGGATTCAATGATTAATTCTTTGATTCTATTCTGAATTCTTTTCATGTCTTTCCTTATCTAGTAGGATCAGAACTCTCATGATTTTGTAAATACATTCCACTGGATTCTCTATTCAAAGGCTTGGGTAGAGTCTGCAATCAGAAATTCAAAGTCAGACTGACGACACCCACAGCACAGAAAGCCTTTCCAAGTGTAACTCACAATTCTAGGTGAGAGAACTCACTTGGTTCTGTTTGTGTCATGTGTTTGTTTCTGGAATAATCTCTGCATCCTTGGCTATGAAACATTTGGAATAGCCTATCCTGAGAAAAAGACTTTCTCTTCTTCCTGGTGACATTAAGGAAAAAAACATATATTTAACACACACACATTTATAATTAACTAAACATAACTATATAAAAATATATGTATGTATATCTTATGGATAGTTATCAAGGTGCATAAAATCATGACACAAAAATAATGTGTCTATTCCTTATTTAAAGGACATATATTGAATTTTATTAAATGCCTTTCAGAAATAATAAAGATGATCATATTCATTTTTTGTAATTTATTAAAGTGGTAAATTATATTAGATTTCCTAATAGTGAAACTTCCCTTCCTAACATGAATCTCACTAGAGCATCATGCATTATTGCTTTAAAGTGCTGATAGAATCATCCGGCCAATATTTTATTACATTGATATTTATAATTAAAATCACTCTGTAATTTCCTTTTCCATGGGCTCTCTTTGTCATGTTTTGGTATTACATAAAACTCCAATTTTTAAAAACAGGAAGGTTTCCTCTTTATTCTCTGAAACAATTTAAATAATTTTGGAACAATCTGTTCCTTAAAAAGTTGATTAGAATTATTTCTCTTTCTGATTCCCTCTCTGTGTCTTGTCTTTTCTTTCAGTGTTCTCTATTTCTTCTATGATAATTTGTTTAGAAGCCTGATCTTTTCTGCAACCTCTTTTGCTAATTCTTATTTTCTGAGAAGATCATTACTTACATACAGATTCTCAAAGTTATTTGCTTAGATTTGAGTAAAGTGTTCTTTAATTTTTTAAAATGTCCTCCTTGAGTTAGATTTTTTTCTCCATCCTCATTCTTATTTTATTTATGTGTACTTTCTACCTTTTTTCTTGATTGGATAGATCAGGGTTTCTCAACCTTGGCACTACTGACATCTGGGGCCAAATGATTCTTTGTTGTCGGGGGCTGTCCTGGCCGTCGTGTGTGTTTAGCATCATCCCTTACCTCTACCCAGCAGTTGCCAGTGGCAACCTCTTCACCCCAGTTGTGACAACCAACAGTATCTCCAGACATTGCCCAGTGTCTCCTGGGGAGGGGAGTGAAGCAAAACCACCCGTGTTAAGAACCAATAGATTAAGTAATGGTTTATTTTGTGTGTGTGTGTGTGTGTTTAATTTCATTTTGTGTTTAAAGAACAAATTCTTGGATTTACTTTTAGTTCCATTATTTTTCATTCTCCTGATTTATTTATTTCTTCTTTTATCTTCATTATTTATTTCAGGCTTTCTTTGGGGCCATTTTGTTTGTGTTTGTCTGAATACTTGGGTTGGATGTCTTGTTGATTTATTACTGTTCTTTACTGCCCCCTGTGGTGTCACGTGGGATCAAGGGGGCTTCTGCAACCCAGCCCCCCTCCCCACCCAGCTCATGCGTGCAGGTCTTTTTGTACCACACAAGAGGTCATCGACTCGTACCATGGGTGTTTCATCACTTCGGAGAAGTCTGTGCCTTTTCAGCTCTTCCCAAGTTGCCCTCCCCCCCCCCCCCAGGCTCTCCATGATTTGGGTTTTCGATGTTTCCTATTTTACTCAAAAATTGAGTTGCCATTTATGTTAATTTTCTTTGTGCGTGGTTCATTTCAGAATGTGGAAGAGAGTAGTAATCTGTCATATAGTGCAGAATCCAACATACTAATTGTGTTGATCCACCTATCGTATTGGTTGATAATTTTCAATAAGTATGTGCAATTTGCAGGAACAGTGACTTACAATGTTACTTGCTTAGATCAAATATCAGGCCGTCATCCAAATCGGTTTTTTTTTTTTTGACTAACTAAATCGTGCTACCACTCTATTATTAGAAATAATAATTAGATAAGCAAACAACAAATCCTAATTGCAATGCTTTAATGATTTAAAATAATGCTTTTCTTTCCACAGAGGTATTTCATGACTGATGAGTTATATAAGCCAGGTGGCCCAGTGTTTCTGATTGTTGGAGGTGAGGGGGCTGCTGATACCGTATGGCTGTCCAGGAGTGTTCCTTGGATGAAATATGCCGAGAGACTGGGAGCCCTCTGCTTCTTTGTGGAACACAGATTTTACGGACAAAGCCGGCCAACTGCATATGTTTATGAGTTTTCTGTACTCTTTCTCTAAATAAAATAGCACTCTTCATGTTCTTAAACTATAATCTTATGTTCAAAACAGAAACTTGAAATGATATATACCCTGTCAGTCTCAAAATTCTCTCCTACTAAGCTGAGAGGACTTGAAATTAATAAAATTCAAACTCTGAAAATAACCCACCACTCAGAGGCAGTAGTGACCATTTTATTAAAAACAGTTTGTCATTGTTAAGCGTAATGTCAAGTTTTGACTTACAGTGGCAACATCGAGGCAGGATATGGAGACTCAGTTGTTCTTCAAGATTTTATTCTTCCTGCCTGATACCATTGTGTATCGTGTAGTGGAAAAGTATGATTTTTTCAACTTATAATTAATATCATTGTGTAAAATCAAACAAACAAAATGAATTATAAAGTGCTTCTGAAAGTTGTAAAAATATCAAAATTTGGTCTTTAAATCTCATTTTAACAAGAAGCATGCATTACTTTTTACAATCCTGAGAATGCTATTAATGTCAGCAAAATGACATCTTTATTATATGAGTCACAATTCTTGGTACCATTGCAGTGAAAAACTATTAATAATTTTAGGTTAATAGCATAGGTCTTTTTCTAGCTTCAAAAAGAATATGATTTTGGAATTCTAAGTCACTAATTTCTTTATGATGTGGTAACAGTTCAGCAATTTCACTAGTTCTACTTTTTTCCTTAGAAACTTTGATTTGTGTGTGGGTGTTATTGGAATTTTGATATTCTATAAGATGTTTCAAGAGTAGGCGTTCTGTATTGTTCTGGAACAAACTTGAATTGACCAAATTTGCAATTTGTGTCGAAGAGGTTGGAAACAATAACCAACTCAAACTCTTAATTTAATTAATCTATAAAATATGAAAGAGATCCAATTGATTGTTTTGGGGTGGAGTTGGTCTTTATTTGATGGGGCAAAGCTTATGAGCCCCTGAGTGTTTACAGCTGTCCTCCCTTCGTCATTTGCTATAGACAATGATTTATGTGCCAGGTCCGTTTCTCTCTCATGCCCACCCTGCCCCCTAGTCCCCAAAGAGCAGAACTTTATGCTACCTGGGAAAGATACTAGGTTGATCCACATAAAGAAAAAATTCTAGAGAGAGTGGAAAAAAAAAATCCTACAGTTGAGGCTAAGAATTTGGCTTGTGAGATTTTCCTAAATAGAATTAGGAATAGAAGAAGGAGGTTTTGAGAAGTTTTAGGGTGGGTTATGGCTTTTATCCTCTTGGATATTCTTTGAGGTGCACCTGCTAGGAATACACTTCCCTTTTAAATACTATCAGTTGTTGAATTGTGCTTCTTTGAATATGACTTCATAGACTGAACGCTAAGCAATGTGACACCCCTCATCACCAATTTATTCAGGGGCTCTCTCTATAATGGAAATTGTGAGTTGTCTGTGGTTAGAAAAATCACTGTTTATTTTTCAAATAATAAGTTGTTATATAATTTTAAAAAAAATCAAACTCTTTAGCATGCACTACTCTGCCCAGACTGCTATTTGTCATGCTAGGTGATTGTCGTGTAATATGATAGGGACTCTTACTATATTAACCCTTGAATAAAATTTGTCAATCATATAATACGGTCCCTTTTTTGGTGGTATTTTTCCATAATTTCTTTTTCTGATTGAAAAATATGCATTTGGGGGGAACATGTAGATTATAAAAAAAGAAAGATGTTACTCATAATCTGACCTATTAGAGATAATTGTTGCTAAAATCTTGATACATATTTGTTTGCTCTTTTTCTGTGGTTAAATATATAGAATTGTTTTTCCAAAACAGAGTCAAACTGTGTAAGGTTTTATATCCTTTTTTTCCTCATAACATCGTTGTAAGCATTTTCCCATAACATTAAATGGTTTTCAAAATGGTTTACAAAGACAGCAGAGAAATTATATTCTATTTGATGAATAAGTTAAATTCATATAACCATTCTTATTATTTGTGTTCTTTCTTCTTTTCACAATCATGAATAACCCTGCAGAGAACGTCCTAGCACATACATCTTTTTGTGCATTTCTGTTTGTTTGTTTTTTTAAAGGGTATAATTTGTTTTCTTTAGGATAAAGTCTGGCACTCACAAGACCCTAAATAGCAGATAGAATTTTTCTCCTTCTCATATAAAAGTCCAGAAATAGGCAATTCAGGCACGTACAGACCCCAGGCTGGTTCCATCTGCTACACCATCCCTTGATAGCTTCCTGTTCTCGTGGTCTGAGAAGGAGCAGCCATCATGTCTATGCTGCAATCAGCTTGGTGAGGAAGATGTAGAAGGAAGGGAGAAGGGCACATGCCAGATGTATTTCAGGAGATTTCCTGGAAGCTGCTGAAAAAGAGGTCACTTATACTCTAGGGCCCAGAACTTGGTCACATGGACCACGTAGGGGCTGAGAAATGTGGTACTGATTCTATGCGCCTAGCTGAATTTATTTTTCCCGTAAGAAAAGAAGGGGAGAATGAATATTTGGGTCCACCTCGCAGTCTCTGGCACAGAGTTCCAGTAGTGAAATTACTGGGTCAAATGCTCCCTTACCTTCTGCAAGGCCCTTGATGTAGGGGACCAAAGTGTTCCCCAGAAATGTTTTCCCACTTTATTCTCTCTCCAGTAGTGCACAAGATTGTCTGTGTCATCCAGTACTGGCCAACATTTAATATTATCATCAAAGCAAAATATTTGACAGATTAATAGGAGAAAAAATACATCATCATTACATTTGCATATTTATGATTGTTAGTAGGACTACCATTTTTTCCTATGTTCACTGGCTGTCTGTATTTCTTCTTTGTGAATTGTGTTTTTATGTCCTTAGCCCATTTTTTGAGATATGCATTCAGCCCCTTGGAGAACTATGCTGCTTGGAATGAGTAGCAAGGAGAGGGGAGGTGAATCCTTTCTTTTGGTGCTGAGGATTAAAAACAACAGACTTCCTTGGGCTTATAGGAAACCCCGCTGAACAACAGCTCAGTGGTAAATTGTTATTCCTTAGGAAACCCATTGGCTTTGTCTGGATGTTAGCAGGCAAACCAGAAAGACCAGGAAACACCCTCCACACAATTACCCATGGATTCTCTAAATTCTTGGAAAACAGCGAAGCAATGCCAGCTTATCTCTTTCCAATATGAGCTACCCTTGGAAGGAGGCTGACAAGTTGATTGCCCTGTTTCCTCCTGCACAGGGCAGGAGGAAAGAGTGTCTTGTGATTGGAGAACCTCTGGAATTCCTACCCGGGGCTGAGGATGGGAATCGTACTCGAAATGAGACTTGAGAAATGGCAGCTCCTTTTGCTTTCTGCTGCCTGTATTTACGTGTCACTGTTAACCAGACTGTTGTTCACGTCTGTGTGAAAATGTTCGAAGTGTAAGGGGAGGAAAACCTCAATATGCTTTCCACCTTGGCATTTTGGCCTCGTAGTCAAGCATGTGCTAAGTAGCCTGTCAGTCCCCTCTGACCATCGTCGTAAGCATGTTTACGTTTTCATTGCAGAGACCTGAGCACCTCCAGCCTTCGCTACCTCAGCAGCAGGCAAGCCTTGGCCGATCTTGCCAACTTCCGAAACGTCATGGCCAGGAAGACGGGGCTGACCAACAACATGTGGGTCACATTTGGTGGCTCTTATGCAGGAGCCCTCGCAGTGTGGTTGAGAATGAAATACCCCAACCTGTTTGCTGCGGCTGTGGGCAGCAGCGCGCCGCTCCTAGCAAAAGTTGATTTTTATGGTGAGTTTACATTTACTGTAGAAACAGATTTCTGTAAGCAGGTGAATCATGTAATAAGTTGACTGATCACCCTCAGGGTCATCCAACTTGACCTGTGTCTACCTCCAATCCGAACTGTGTGATAATAGCTCCACGAGAGGTACACAGGCCACACACAGTTGACAGTTGTTTATTTCTAAAGGTAACAGATTGGGTTGGCTTTAAAATGGGTTATCTCTGTTGTGACTTGAAGAGTGAAGGACATCATAATCTAGAATTTCTAATGAAATGAAAGAAAAGCTCTTATATTTGATACAGATTTCTAATTTCAGAGTTGTCTTTTAATTCTTCTCCTTTCTATAACCTGTCATAATTAACTATTTTATGGCAAATTACATACAATTAATATCTTGGGATTTGGGGTGTATGTGATTAGACACTCATGGTTCACGTTAAACTGGGAAAGGCGTAAAATTTCTGATCAGATAGATACTTCTGAAACAAGTCATTTCAGATGCACTTTAGGTAGAATTTGCTTTAATATTTAAACGTTTCAGTGTGAACAAGTATTAAATAGCATACTATTTCCAGTTTCTGTGGCCTCACTATAAGCTCATTCTTGTCTAAGTCTCTAAAGGCCCCAGATTGGATCTTTCTTCTCCTACCTCTTTTAGAAAGCAGAACTGTGTCCCGGTTCATTAATCCACCAGGACTTGTGGAATATGGCTGTACTTCTTTGCTCTCTTACTGACTTTTTGTTTCATCGTGACAAAATCATTTAATTTTTCGATTTCTAGATCTCTATATTAAAAAGGAGGTCAAAGAGAACTTTAAAAGAATTAAATTGTTCTGGTGCTTGAATTATCAAAATCAAATCATGTTAAATGACCTTGTTTAATTTTTTTTTCTATGTTCTAGAATACCTTGAAGTCATTCAAAATTCTCTGGCTGCACATAACCGTGAATGCCCAGAAATGGTGAGACAGGCTTCTGACGTGCTGGTGGAGATGCTGAAAAGCCCAGAAAACTACGATAAGCTGAAAAGAGATTTCAGGTGAGTGAAGGTTTCCGCGTGGGAATGCGGATGGGATCGCAGGCCCTGAAAACCTGACTTGGACTCTGGATTTTTGACCATTACTAACACCCCCTTAAGTTAAAACCTACTGATTTGAGGACTTTGGGCTCTCAAAACCATGAGATGGGTCAAGGAGTCTCTTTTACACCAAACACAAGTATGTTTTACACCGGAGATTTGTTTTTACTCTTGTACGTGAAGGTCTTGTGTTCGGCTGATTGCTTTGAGTGTAGTTTAAATGACAGTAAAAGGGGCTGTTATCAGAAAATAGGAGAGTTCTGTTGAAGAGAAGAATGTAGAGGAAAGTAAGATATCATTAAAGGATATATAGGAATGGTTCTCACTGTCTGCTTGAAGAGTGATCACATACTGTTGTCTTGGAAGGTAGTCCCTCAAAGGCCAGTCACAGTTGAATACTTTAATGGGTCTTAGATCAAGAAAAAAAGGAGGGCTTAAGAAACAGTTTCCTTGTAGGCCAAAGGCTACAGAAAGGTCAAGGGGACACTTCTGAAACTGTCTGAGGATATGCTTTGTAAAGGGAGAATTTTGCTAGCTATGAAGCGACCTAAGACAGAAAGCTCATGTTCAGACTTTGTCAACCATTGCTCACATTTTGTCCCTCCTTGGTTTCCCAAAAATTAATTTTCATAATAAAATTCATCAGTGTGGTGGAAGACAGGAGGAGGGACCAGGGGAGGTCATGTCCTTAAATTACCCTTTCTAGATGCCAAAGGTCCCCTGATAGTTACCAAAGGTCAAATCAAAGGTTCTATATCGTGGCAGGAAAGGGAGTTGTTATTTTGGGGGAGGCTCATCAAATACCCTGGTTGTTGTGATCACTTGGATTGTACATCAACTTAAAGGTCACTTAAAAACTCACAACATTTAGGTAAAGAAACTCTACAGCAGGAAAAAGAAAAAATTCCAGTGCATTTGATCATTTCCAAAGCACATCACGGCTGTTCTCAGGAATCACTCTAGCACCTAACACAGCAGAATCATTATGAGCAGCCTTTTCTTTTAGTCAGATGAAATGAAAGTTTTGCAATCTTTTAAAATAGTATCATGACCAATTGAACCTCTCCAGGTGAAAGCAGTTTTTAATTTATGCTAACATTTAAACCGTAGTTTTAGGCCGGGCGCGGTGGCTCACGCCTGTAATCCTAGCTCTGGGAGGCCGAGGCGAGTGGATCGCTCGAGGTCAGGAGTTCGAGACCAGCCTGAGCAAGAGTGAGACCTCGTCTCTACTAAAAATAGAAAGAAATTATCTGGCCAACTGAAAATATATATACAAAAAAATTAGCCGGGCATGGTGGCTCATGCCTGTAGTCCCAGCTACTGGGGAGGCTGAGGCAGTAGGATCGCTTAAACCCAGGAGTTTGAGGTTGCTGTGAGCTAGGCTGATGCCACGGCACTCACTCTAGCCCGGGTAACAAAGTGAGACTCTGTCTCAAAAAAAAAAAAAAAAAAAAAAAAAAAAAAAAAAAAAACCGTAGTTTTTGGCTACTTCTTTTGAAATTCCTTAACACCTTGACGTATTGCCAACCAGGGTCTTATTGATCCTTTCCTTAGAGGCTCATTCTAATGAGATCCAGAATATAGGTTTTATCCCCATATGCTCTGTTTTGTGCCATGAAAGAACATCTAGTCCCATCAACTATGAAGGCACTGATGTAAATCTAGCACCTCTAATGGAAACTAGCTTAAATACACAGACAGCCAATGGTGAGTCAGTGGCATACCTCTAGTAAACGATGTGGGGATGAAGGCTTTTTGTAGAAGCTGCACCACATCTTTCAGGCACTATCTTGAGTCCTGATTGTTGAGCCCTGAAGGTTATAACAAACCCTCTACCCTCCTTGTCTCTTCTGGACTAGCTAGTGGGCTGGGTATGCCCCATGGGATCCTAGAAGCCGGACCTCACAGGGATCTTAGAGAACATATTGTCTGGTTCAAAGCTAAGAAAACTGGAGCCCAGAGATATTTGGCCATCAGGTTTCAAGATGACTAATTGAGGTTAAGAATGCAATCTGCAACCAGGAGACAGTTTCCCCTCCCTCCCTCCCTTCCTTCTTTCCTTCCTTCCTTCTTTCCTTCCTTCCTTCCTTTTTTAGAGACAGGGTCTCACTCTGTTGCCCAGGCTGGAGTGCAGTGGTGCAGGCTTGAATTCCTGGGCTCATGTGATCCTACTGCCTCAGCCTCCCAAACTGCTGGGATTACAGGCATGACCTGCTGCTCTTGGCCCCAAGAAACAGTTTGTTCCACCATATGAAAGACACAGTGTCAAAGCAGCTGTGACTATGTCGTATGTACCATGACCAAACCTGCCTATGGCAAATCCATAGTGAATTTAGAAACACATGGTAGGGAATATAGCTTTTGAAAAGTACTTCTGATTTCTAGGAATAAATTCTATTCTGGGGAAATCTGGAATCTCCTAGTGTGAAATACATTTAAACACTGAATCAGATTCCAGCTCAGGGAGGGTGGGGCAGCGTCAGGCAGTTCACATTTTGACCTGTGGGAAAGCATCAAGGATCCAACACCACAGTTCACTTCCAAACCCAAAGTCCATTGGCGTAAAGGTAGGATCTGGGTCAAAATGGTGAAACCAAGTGTTCTAGGCCAGGCTGGGTGGGAATCTTATGGAAGCAGATGTAGAATAAGCCTTAAGGGGCACAGGGTCAGAAAGATATAAAGGGCTATGGGCAAAAGAGATAGAACTTTTACTTCTTCTTAAAAAATTCTGCATCATTATTACATGGTATTTGGGCTTTTTAATATTTGTACACAAGTGTGTACACATACACATGCACACAGTAGTGCTGGTGTCTACAGAAAATTTGGATTGTATTGACCAATATAACTGGAAAGATAATTATCTTTTAACGTTTTCATTGTTTTCATGGTTATAAGAAAGTCTAAACTGCTGAAACATTAAAATTTTAACAGAACTATATTGCTTGAGAAATAAAGATAGATCTACTCTAATCCCATTCCCAGAGGTAATCATTGTTAACAATCTGGTGTCTATTCTTTTTTCCAGAATATTTTTCCACTATATCTGCTAATATAAAATGAATGTATATGCACACAAATGCACTTATCATTTTATGTAGGAATTAGACAAGGATATAATATTGCTCCATAATTTCCAAACAATAGGCCTGAATACCTAAAATAAAAACAGGAGTTTATTTTCTTTGGTATGTTTTCTTTTCACATTTCTTTTAATGGAAACAAAGTAAAATATTAAAGGTGGTTAAAAATGAAAATTAAAGTTCTAACTCTCGAATAAGCCTAGTAAAAAAAAATCACATTTTTACAAAACCTTCAGGAGGAGGGCAAATGGGTTTCATTAATAATAAATGATAACAGTAAGTTTATTTTACTTTTATTTTGTGTTAGACCCCATTTTGAGCAATTTATAAGAATTAGTTAATTTTTTTTTTTTTTTTTTGAGACAGGGTCTCTATTGCCGAGGCTGGAGTGCTGTGGCACGATCACAGCTCACTGCATCCTCCTCAAACACCTGGGCTCAAGCAATCCTCCTACCCCAGCCGACCTCATGGCTGGGACCACAGGTGTATGCCACTGTGCCCGGCAGGAAATAGTTAATTTAATTAGTGATCAGGAAATCTAGAGAGTTAATAGGCATTTATAGCAATTTGAGAGTATTGACAGAGTAAGTAGTTAACAGTGTCAAAGAGTCCAAGAAAGAGACCATGATGATTGGCATGTGCAGAGCATTTTAAGGCCAGTTGTCATGAATTGTGTAAACATGGTCTGTTCAGTAATAAATATATAACTAAATCAGTGATAATAGCTTACAGATGTCATTTCATTCATATTGATTATAACAAAACAAATTTATGTTTTTATCAACTCATTCTTAGTGTGGTGTTTCATGCACAATGATATAAAAACGCTTTTACAAACTTTGTTATAAAACTTTAAAAGTTTAATCTTAGTTTAAAATACTTTACATAAAATTACTTTAAAAACTTCCATGGTACATAAAGTAAACTGGAATTATTTTTACAAACCATTCTCTTTGAAAAATAAAAATGTTGGCTAGAACTGGTAACCTGACCAATATAAACCTGCTAGAAACAATGTAAACTATTTAAAGTCTAGGGTTGATTCTAGCATTGGTTCCTTATGTTTCTACATTTGGGATGTGCAACTTCAGTGGAATGGAAATCAAAATTATATTCACGCTTTTCTTTCCCTCAGAGTGTGTGAAACTCTGCAAATTAACTCGGAAATGGATTCAGCCTATTTCCTGGAACGTCTGACGAGCCCTTTTATGGAGGCTGTTCAGTTTAACAGACAGGACACATCTTTTGGGGTAAGCAAAATGGCGAAAGGAAGAAAAGGGCTGAGAGAGGGAGAAAGGACAGAAAATAAGTGGGTGTTCTCGTACTGAGAGCTGTCAAAGTCAGGCATAGGTTAGAGAAATTAGACTGAAGAGTCTGCTTTTCCAGATACATAGGCTATGAGCTTCTCTTTAGACATGAACAAATAAACATACATCTCCAGTCTTCAGGACCATGAATCATTTAGTATGGAGTTGGCACAGGTTCAGTGATGAGCACACCTTTTACTACATTATTTCAAAATTCTACATTTTACTCATCTTTGGTATTAAAATATTTAGCAGCTATTTCAAAACTAAAATAATGATTACTGTGTGCCAAAACGTAGCCACTTCTTGTAATCTTTGATTTAAACTAATATGGTATAATTTATTTCCTTCTTTTTGCTGGGTTGTAATCTTAAAATTTTCTACAAAGAATGATTATGTGGAAAACATTTATGAGACAAAATAAAATCTCACTTTAAAGAAAAAACTTTAGGCAGTGGTCTAAACTTAGACAGTGGTCCCTACTAAATGTAAAACCACAAACTTAACACACACACACATATATGTGTTTAAATATGTATATATAAATATATATAATATATGTAAATATGTACATATAACTATATATATATAACATATATGTTTAGCCCTATAAGCCTCTCTCTTATGCTGTACTTTTAATAACTCCTGTGCATGGTTCTTTTCAGAAGGACGTTTATAGGAATAATTAGACCTAGCCAGAGGACAAGAGTTGCCATCCTGAGGCTAGCACTGTGTAGCAGAACCCCTCAACAACTTCACTCCAAAAACACAGTTTCAAGTGATCTGAAATGTCTGAAGTCATCTACTACTACTTTCCTTCCCAACAAAATACACCTGGATAATTTTGTTTAAGTGACGAAGGTCACAATTTCCCTTTTCTTCCTTTTGGAAGTAGCCTTCATATTTTCCCCCAGGGTAATTCAAAGATAGATTTGGCATCTGCTGTGTAATTCGCATATTCTTCATTTAGTTTGCATGCTTGGCATAAGTCTTTCTATCACTTTAAATAACTGAGTTGACTGAATATGCATTTTTATGTTTTTATGGATATACAAGATCCACATTTTAGCACCAATGCCCTCCCCTGTAATTTATACACGGAGGGGTTCTTGGCTTCTTTTATCCGTGTATCACTAATTTTATGCCTGCCAATCTCGCCTCTGACTAAAAGGAAGGTGGTTGCTTGCTTTATCGCGGGGGCATTAGGTGTCCTGTTTCTTGGGGAGGAACTCTCTGCAAAGGTGACAATCAGTCCAGAACTTGCTGGCTGGCCTCCAGTGATTTGGAAAATTTTCAGAGATTAATTTCCAATGCAGATAGAATTGTTCTACCAGAAGGCCAAAAGCATGCATTTTGATCTTTGGCCAATTAATTGGACTTGTAAAAATAGTAAATTTGCCCAGAAATGAACACTGAAGCTCTCTGAATCATTCCATTTAGTTAGTAATGCACAATCCCGATAACACCTTCCATAAACCAAGGACTTAGCTGGCCTCAGCCCTATGCTAAGTAGTCTCTGCTCTTTGTCTTCTGTAATCCTCACAACATCCCCATGTTAGTTTCATCTTACAGGTGAGGAACTGAGACTTGAGCAGTTTCAGTGGCTTGTCCAAAGTGACATGAACAATGGGCCAGGTTCATTGAGAACCTTTCTGACTCCCAAGGCTCTGGCTTACTTGCCCTGCCATTGTAGTCCCTGTTCACACCTGAACATGTGGCCTGTTGATCAATTCCACATGTAATCAAATTAGAGCAAAGAGTCTAATTCCCAAGACTCTATCAATCCAATGATTCCATTCTCCTGTTTTTTTCCTACATTAAATGTTTACACTGTCATGAGTACAGCATCAATTTACCAAATACTGATTCTGTGCCAGCCACTCTGCTGGTCAGTTTCATAAACTTTATCTCATTTATTTGAAATAATAGCTCTGGAGGCGAGCATTTTAATCTCCATGACCTAGTTAAGAACACTGATGTACAGGAGGCAATCACCTGGCTAACTGGACAGCTACATAATAACTAAGTCAGCCCACCCTGCTGATGCCACAGCAAGGTCTCCGTGGAGCCAATGGTGTTATTTGATGAAAACCAGTGTCCTAATTCACACTCACACTTTGCTCTTGAACAGCCAACCAGATTCCTTCCTTCAGCACATGTTGGCTTAGTTTTTTTAAAAAACAAACCACACCCAATAATTCTGGGTGGAGTTTCATGGGAAGTGACTAAAAGACATACATGGAAAGACTTGACTTTTCTCTTTGATCCTTCATTTAAAGTTTGCTAAGTATACTTGTGTTTTGTTGTTATTGTCGTTGTGTGTGTTTTTTTAAGGGACTGTACTGTTCTTTTAGGTCAGAGAATCTCAGAATAGTTTTGGACATGTGTGGGTTGCTAACTGCAAATTTCAAATCTTCTGTCTTGCCATTTTAAAAGAAAATCAATCTTACATTTTGAGAACACACTAAAATTCAACGTAGAGGTTCCTTTCACATTAAGGAGTAGTCAGTGGCTTGAAAATCTTGTGGCTTTTTAAAATCCTGACCTGAATGTACAGATCTACTGTGAAGACTGATGTTTGTTTCTGGAGAGCCTCAGAGAAGTGAGGAAAAACCATTTATTCCATGACACCTAATACAGTGCCACTCATACACTGTGCACTCAGCAAATGCGTTATTGAAGGCTTCTTCCCCTGGTTCAATCAAAAACATCTAATCCATGCCTTGGGATAATGGAGCTTCAGCCATACGTTGTCAACAAACTCTCTGGAGGCCCCTTGATATATATGGCGAACGTTGACCTGGCTCAGGTTGGGTTTGGCAGCTGAATCCTCCTGACGACAGGGATGCTGAGCTTCAGGCTTCAGGGTTTGCCAGACCCAGCAAAGCCCAGACTTACTGCTTAGCTGAAAAGCCACTACCCTGCTTTTAAGGTGAAGGATGATTTTGGCGCCAGGTCATTTCTCTGTTTCCCTCTTTGGGCTGTTCTTAGCGGCTGATCATTTCTGCCACCAGAATGCACTTTTTTATTGTATCTGCACAACCTTGTGGTTTAGCTCCTCCAGAAGCCTCCTGTAATTCCTTAACCCCACGTGGCTCTCCTACTCACAAAGTGCCACCAGCAGCTAATTTTCATGCATTATTTTTTGCCTTATGTCTTGCCTTTTCATCTAGATTGGCTTTCCCAGAGACAGGCATGCCGCCTTATACTTCTATGTACCACAGTCCTGAGAATATGGCAAATGTACAAAGTTTTATAACTTTAGAAAGTTGCAAAAATATAGTATTCACTCATAGGCCAAGAATCCCAGAGATCCTGTGCCTTTGCTAAAACAAATTAGTAGTTGTAAGAAATGTATCTCACACAGGGAGATTATCTTCCTTTTTTTTTTTAAATATCCCTGAAACCCAGTTAGGTGAGTTGAGTTTTTTTTTTTTCCCCCATCTTTTTCAAGGGAAAAATCAAACACGAAATAGCCTTGTATAATCCTCTTCCAGGCTAAGTAACCTGGAGTCCCGTACTGTGGAAATTTGTATTTGTTTTATTTGTATCTTCTTTAAATAAAAGCAACCACTTTAGACATTTAAAATAAGTTTCAAATTTAAATTTCATTTAGATTTGAAAGCTAGTTCTATGTCTATTATTTTTTAAAATTTTAGTATTTTTTATCCATGCATATTCTTTAAAATTTTTTTTAATTGAGGTATAATTTACATACAGTGAATTTAGTGTATAGTTTTGAGTTTGACAGACAGAGGCAGTCACGTAACACCACCGCAACTGAGATATAGAACATTTCCATCACCACCCCACCAACTTCTCCCAGCCTTTTACAGTCAATCCCTTCTCCCACCCCGAAGCAACCAGTAATCAGAGTTCTGCCCCTATAGTTTTGCCTTTTCCAGAATGTTCTAAATGGAATCGTGCAGCATGTAGCTTTTTGAGTCTGTCTCCGTTCGCTTAGCATGTTGCATTTAGATTCATCCATGTTGTTGCATGCATTGGAAGTTTATTCTTTTTTATTGCTCAGAATGCATATTCTTTAAAGGGTGATTGGAGTCTTGGTTTTACAGGATCTGCCGGGATCTAGGGTCACTATTGATGACCTGTGTATGATCATGACCGATGCCTCCCTGGGTTCGCCCTACAACAGATACGCAGTGGCTGTGCAGCTAGTGGCTGACCAGCACAGCGTGCCGTGCCAGGACTCTAGTTACCAGAAATACGTGGAGGTCCTGGCTGACCCCTCCTGGGAGGGCCCCGCTGCAGAAGGAGGTAAAGTGTTGCCTGGTGACATTTGGAATTTGGATTTGAGGGTTGAAAAATGTGAGCATAGGCCACCAGCCTTAAACATTCTTGGAACACAGATTCCGAACACGGAATTCCGCACGGGGAGGAATTAGCAAGGAGGAGGTAAATGCCCTTTAACAAGTGGCAAAGGGGTGCAGGACATCACTAGTAACTCTCCTCACACAGAAATGACAGAAACTCTGCAGGGTCAAGAAAGATGCCTCACAGTGCTTCTCAGAAGTGTGCTGTTATCTTTTAACAAAACACTGAAACGACATACTAAAACAAGAGCTATCAAAAGCAAGAAAGTACTCTAGCTGCAGTTCCTTGTAGGGTTTCTCATTCTTGGGTAGACCTGGTAATCGCCCAGAGAGCTTTTTAACACCACCAATGCCTTGCACCACGCCAGAGGGTTAGTATTTATCAGAATTTAAAATCCCCCTAGAAGGAGTTATTTATGTTTTCTCCTATGTTATTTTTTTTTACCCAATACTCCGTGGGGTGAATTAGAGCCAAGACAGGCTGCAAGAATTCCGTGCCTTTCCTGAAAGTGAAGGAAGCCCTGTAGCAAAAGTGTAGGTAAGGACTCCTGCTACGAATTTTTCTTTTCTTTTTCTTTTTTCTTTTTTTTTTTGAGACAGAGTCTCACTCTGTTGCCCAAGCTAGAGTGGTGTGGCAACAGCCTAGCTCACAGCAACCTCAAACTCCTGGGCTCAAGCATTCCTCCTGCCTCAGCCTCCTGAGTAGCTGGGACTATAGGCATGTGCCACCATGCCCGGCTAATTTTTTCTATATATATTTTTAGTTGTCTATATAATTTCTTTCTTTCTTTTTTTTTTTTTTTTTAGTAGAGACGAGGTCTCGCTCTTGCTCAGGCTGGTCTCAAACTCCTGAGCTCAAATGATCCACTCACCTCGGCCTCCCAGAGTGCTGGAATTACAGGTGTGAGCCACCACACCTGGCCTCCGGCTACAAATTTTTAATTCACTCCCAGGAACTATGTGAGGCGGGACCTGAGAGGGTGTTCAGCCAGGAAAGAGTGTGAAGGCTACGGCTGCTGCCAGTGTGCGGAAGGAATAGGCTCAAGTAAGAGAAGTCTTACCGAAGGTGAAGTTTAAGCTGTAAAGTCTGTTTGCCTCTCCTGTTAGACTGTCAGCAATCTGAAGCCAAAGACTGTGGCCTGTTCATTTTTATATCTCTAGTGTTTGAGATAATGCCTGGTGCAAATAGGGGCTCACAAACGTTGGTGGAGATATTGAAGGATTGATAGATTTCATTGCCTATTAAAAATAAGCTTCAATATCTGATTACTCTTTCCTTTATTTGTCCATTGGTGTTTAGCACTAGTTTCTCATAGTGAAGGGCAATTTAATAATTCAAATGTGGTAGACACCATTAGAACATAACTCATATTTTTATGGAGTTAGATACACCTGCAAGAATATAATTATGAGTAATACATGCATGGTTAGGGTTTTGTGTACACATATACATATTTTATAGGTGTATGTGTATATATATACACAAAACCCAGCTCGTGGGATGAGCAATAGTCTTTTTTTAAACTTGCATCATGGAGTAGTTTGATTGCACATCCTTATCAAATGTACAAATGTAAATATAAAAAGATAATTATGGAGAATGAAATTGACAGGAAAAGAAGAGACACTTTAGCCTTCCTATTATATTTGATGCCCAACAAACCTTCCAAATAAATGTCTTGCATAGGTCAGAGCTAGAAAGTTTCCTCAGATTATGGCTCCAGAATGTATGGACTTGGAAAATCCCAAATTGATTCCCAAGACATGTTTTTAATTTTTGGGACCTGGATTTTCCCAGAATCTAACTCCTTCTCTGCTCCTCTTCCATGGTTGCTACCTGCTCTTGGTGGGATTATTAGAATGGCTGCCTGACCCCTCTGCCTCTGCACTGACCCTTGCACTTACTCTAACTCAGCACCTGTAGTGATTCCTAATGAACCAAGCAGATCCCTCCTGCCTCTGCTCAAAACAGTGCAACAATGACTTTTCCCCTCAGAGGAAAAGCCACTGTCTTTATAATGTAGACAAAGTCCCATCCAGTCTGACCTCCTTCCCACTCGCTCTGGGGCAGGCATCCTGGTCCAGTGATGTTCCAGGACGTGGTCTTCCTTACTCCCTCACCTCCTTCACATCTTTGCTTACACTCCCTTCTGAATGATGCTCACCCTGTCCTTCCCATCTCAAATTGTAATCTGTCCTTCTCCCCACTTCCAGGCATTCTGGATCACT
Source organism: Lemur catta (assembly GCF_020740605.2). Classification (NCBI taxonomy): domain Eukaryota; kingdom Metazoa; phylum Chordata; class Mammalia; order Primates; family Lemuridae; genus Lemur; species Lemur catta. The sequence continues at coordinate 12,683,785 of NC_059135.1, forward strand.
TTTTACTACATTTTTCACCTGCTTGCTAAGAGCTGTAAACTATTATGCAGATGCCTAGGTTCTTGATATAGTGGCTAGCCTTTAGATGAATCACGTTTCCAAACTGTTGTTCATGACTCCGATTCTTTGGTTTAGTTTCCAGCCAGGCACCGTGATAGCTGCCAGAGAGGGGGGCTTTCATAGGAACATGTGTAAGAAGGTCGGAGCAGCTCTGAAAATGAAACAGAAAGATAGTAAGGGGAAATAGTAAGGGAAGAAGACTTCAGAAGAAGCAATCTTTGAGTTCAGGTGGCAGGGTGTGCAGAAGTTTGCAAATCAGACAAGGAGACGCATGTTGTTCTAGGCTGATAAAGCAGATGTAGAAAAGGCACAGAGATGTGGAGCCGCCCTGGGGCTAGACCATGGGGTGTGGTATAGCTGCAGAGCCTAGTGTAGGGGGTGGCACCTTGCGATGGCAGGAGACAAGGTTAGACCAGTGGGCAGGGCCACGTCCTGAAGAGCCTTCATATGCCCGTAGGAAGTCTGGACTTGATCATACAGTCTGTGGAGATCAGTGACTGGGGAAGGGAAGTTCATGCATGAGGTTTAGAATATTTTTCCAAAGGCCTTGAGAGGCTAGAGACAACAGGAGATAACGAGGCAAGGAACCCAGTTTAGAGGCTGTTGTGACGGTTCATGCATGAAATGATGACAGCGTCGCATTCAGCAAGGGCGATGCCTGTGGAGACCAGAGAGCTGGGACATGATCTTGGCAGGACTCGGTGGCTGTAAGAGGGTGAGAGGTAACGAGGACCCCGGCTGCATCTCATTTCTTTCTGGCCTAGGTAGACGGGTGAAAAGGGGTACACAGTGGAAAAGACGTCTACGAGTAAGGAGTCTAGTCAGGGTGATCTATCATTCTATTTTCAATGTGTAATTTTTGAGGTTCCAATGAAGATGTCTAGAGGGTATGGTTTGCAGGCAAGAGAAAGGTTGGGCTAGAGGAGAGATTTGGGAGTTAGCAGCTAGGATTTGGGTCTTGGGGAGAAGAGGCCCGAGAGAACACCAACATGTGACAGAGGGACCGAGAAAGGGGCTGAGCCTGAGCGAGGCAGGAGGAGATCTGAGAGAGGCATGTCACAAGCCAGGGGGAAGCTCAGGAGGAGGTCTTGGCGCACAGCGTCAAATGCCGCAGAAGCAGGAGGATATAAAGGTATCCATTGGAGACCTGAGGGTACAGAGAAGGTGACAAACGAATGTATCAAGTGCACATCACTCACTCAAGAAAGTTGGCGGTGAAGAAACAGAGATCCTGGGGAGAAGTCAACTGGGGAGGGAGGCAGAGAGCATGGAACACGCTCCGGCAGAGGCTGGGAGTAGAGCGAGGAGAGTGGACAGACCCCAGGTGCTGAGAGCAAGGGGAGGGGGCCCCTTCAAGAGTGTGGGGCCTTGGCAGCGTGCCTGGCCATTGGACTCAACTGCAGCTTGTTGGTGTGGTCATGTTTGGACACGACTGAAAAAACATCTACAAAAATGTGAGCTCCAAATTGTTCTCCTAAGGTGTGAGAATGTTGTAAAATAGAATCCTTTAAAGATTTCGGGTCTTTTTCAGGTCACTAGTGAAATGTCGTTACTCTTGAGATAATTGATGCTTTGCTTTGTAGCCAGGCAGTGGTTGTATCAGACGTGCACTGAATTTGGCTTCTATCCGAGCTCGACTTCGAAGAACCAGCCCTTCTCTGGATTCCCTGTGAGGTAAAGGATCTGCCTGAAGTTCTGTTTGCTGCTAGAATCCGTGACTGCAGGTCATGTCTATGTTTCCAGGAAGGATTATATTGACCAGATCAGCCAAGCCTAAGTCAGTGAAAACTTAAGGGAGAAATCTTCCAGATGGAAGTTTGACAAGTGACAATAAGATATACAAAATTAAAACTCAGTTTCTTAAACTTTCTCTATTTTGATGTCAAACTTCAGAGGGTCAGAAACATTAATGGTTCTGTGTGATCTAAGCCAGGGTATACACTAGCATTCCCTCTCCCAATTGCTAGCATTGCTGAAATACTTCCCTTAATATTGGTTTACTAAAATTGTTCTTGAGGTATCAATTAAAAAACACAGAAACATAAGAGTTCAGAAACATAAGCTATATCAAAGATGCAAATAAAATACACATTCTTATCAAGGAATGCAAGATGTCCATATATTTTACCTTTTAGATTAGGCAAGATTTGCTGGAGAGATGACACCAGGCCTCTAACTTTAACCTGGTCTATTAGTGTTCTTTTGTTCTTATTTATTGGTTTGGTTCAGCCAAGTGTAGTCCCTGCCTTCAAGGAAGTTCCCATTAGAAACTGAAGTTGTTGGATATGGAGGAGTTTAGAGCCATTTGGAACCATTTCCTATTACCTTTTTTTTTGGTACGAGGAGCAGAGGGATATTGGGGGTATGTATGTGGGAGGGGGTACATTGTATGTATGTATCTCTATCTACCTACCTACCCTGTCTAATTTTGAGGGTAGAAACAACACAAAATTACCAAATGTTGTCCAGGTGAAGCTCGTAGTTTCTCCTCTCCAGCTCCCCAGACAGATGCAGGGGGTGTTGCAGGGAAGGAAGAAAAGCCCCCTGAACTCACCGAGTGGGTTCTTGGCTTCGTGCAGGAAAGAATTCAAGAGTGAGCCAACTAGCAACAGGAAAGTTTATTGAGAGATACACACCACAGGTCCTACTCCACAGAGTAGGGGTCCTCTCCCGGGCAGGAGGGGCTCCCCTTATGGGGCAATGGTAATGTTTTTAAATGCTCAACAACCCCATTAGGAAACAGCTGTACATGGCCAGCATTGTCTTGTGGTCAGGCCGTAAAGGTTAATCATAAACTGCTGTCACAGAAAGGTAAGTGCCAACACTTTGTAAGGCATCCAGGTTAGTAATTCAGGTGGTCCCTGGCTAGCAACTTGCTAGTGACTTCCTTGCTCAGGGTGGTTAGGGTCTGGTATAGGTCAAAATGGCTGCTCTCAGGCTCTCTCGACCTTCCTTTTCTGCCTTTTCCCTACATTGAAACCTCTCAGCTCTCCAGTGAGGAGGAATGTAGCCCTGGGTTAGCAAAGTCAAAGACACAGTCCAGGTCACATGTTTTAGAGTGGTGCCTTCAAGGAGGCACAGACAGCACAACCTGTGTTGGGGCAGACACCCTTCATGTGTCTCTTCGTTCTGACCTGCTGGATGTCAGAAAGCCCAGGCACCTGTTTCTCCTTTGTTTCCTTTGGATTTACTGCCCACCCAGCCCCACCCCGGGATTCAGGAGACGAAGCTTCTCTCCTCCTTTGTTTCCTCCTTCAATTTCTCATTATTATGACATATTCTTGCAACTCACGATTGCTATCTTGCTTTTAGACCTTATTTTCTTTTAGCTCTTTTCCATTTCTTGCGACTTTTTGGGAATACAACTTAGCTGAAATATGCAAACTCTGGCTACATATATCTTTATAAAACAAGTCCAAGAAGCCAAAAGTTCACTTTCAACTGAGAGGTATACTGTATAAGAATAGCCCCCTCCTTCCTTTGTTTTTTTTTTTTTTTAACAGGAGCGTTACTAACACAACTTCATTTAGAAAGTAGTACTACATTTCTCAAATGCTAGCTCGTTCAATATTCAGTATTTATCTTGACTTGAATATGACTTCTTTGATGAAGAATGCATAACTTTCTCTACTTAGTCTGAATCCAATAGTTGTTATGTACATAGGAAGTTGGAGTCTAGAGAATTAGGGTCTCAGCACATGCTTTCATCTGAGTAAGAAATAATATTGTGTATGTAAACATTATCATGTAAATATAATACACAGGTCAAATGAGAAGCTATTTTGCTGTATTATAGCATCTTTACGTGTTTGGCAAGGAACTGATAATTTAGCACATTGAAGAAATGTCTCCATGAGAAATAACCAATCTGAGATAATTGGGTTTTAAATGATTCCTTTTTTAAATTGCAGATGTTTCTTTAGCCATTTCAACAAATCCAGATTATTAGGAGAAAACAAAGCACAAAAATTGATCTCCACAATCTTCCTTTTTATACCTCTCTTGAACTCCTCTTTCTTGCTTCTCAGGATCAGAAGTGCAATTGATTATTATTATTATTTATTTATTTATTTTTGCAGGTTTTTTCTTCAGCAGTGTTCAGATATCTTGGGCCCTGAGATCAATGCCCTTTCAGTGGCTCAGGCTGTTCAGGTCACCAATGAGTTCTATAGTGGCCTGAATGTGACAGGAAGCAAAATTGTCTTTGCCAATGGTTCTATTGACCCTTGGCATGCTCTGGGAGTAATAAAAGATATCAGCAAAGATTTGCCTGCTGTTTACATTGAAGGTAAACATAGTTGTTAATATTCATAGGGATTCAAAATGAATCACTTTGTTAACTGTTGGACTTAGAGATTTTCCTACAAGCAGTTTAGAAAGTTTCAGATAATGTGACATGAGGTCACATTATTTCAGGACTCTTGTTACTCATTAAAATGAGCTATTTTGTCTAGATAAGTTTGAATTCTAAGCAAAAGATGTGTCCATGATCTATCTGCCTAGTTCTTAGCACAATAAATTTATGGTGAATGCAAAGATTCCCTGGACTAAAAATTAACTTTTGTTTGTTGGAAATTGCTAAAGTAAGCTTTAAAAGGATCTGAATAATCCATTTTTAGTATTTGAGATGTTCAAGTGTTATCCCTTTGCAAAATAAAAACCTTCTGTTTATTATGTTAACATGGTATTTGCAAAGCTATCACCTTAAGTTTAAGCCTAAAGTCCCGCCAAATCTTTGCAAATCAAAATAAAAGTCAGGTGTGTGTGTGTGGGAGAGGCTCCCATATATTTCTAGAACACTATTAGATCAAAGCAAATAAAATACATGCCCTGGTGAACTGGCTTCATCAACAATCATCTCTAGAAGTCATGTGAACTACCTGAGCCTCAGTTTTGTTTTGTTTAACCTGTAAAACAAATAAAATAAAGGAAGTAAACATATTTAATTAAATGTATCTTAAAATTCAACAAAACTATAAATCAGCTTTTACTCCTATTTCCAGTAGCTAATAACTTTGTATTTGTAACTTCCAGGGAATAAACTCATAGCCTGAGTTGAAGAATGAGACTATTAAAAACATTAATCTCTAAATTGATAAGATTAGGCATTTTCCTATCGCTTGCATTTATTTGTACCATTTGGTGATTAATAACAAGCAATAAGTGTTTTTAATAAATATTAGACCAATTAAATAAGATTTCTGAGAATTGTCCAGGACATAGATATTTTTAAAACCTCCTAGATGTATTAATGTACAGCCAGGGTTAAGAATACTTGCTGAAGAGGTATTCTGATCTTTCCTTTTCACATTTTAGGTGAAGCCCACTGTGCAAATATCTATCCAGCCCAAAATAATGATTCAGCTGAACTAACTCATGCACGAGAAAAAGTCTTTGAGTTTCTGCAAAAGTGGCTAACTAACACGAGTAATTGATGAGAAAGAAGAGCTCAATGGAATTCAAAATCTGCCCTCCATTTTCTTACTAAAATACAAAACCACTGAAAGAATGAAATTAGAGCAAATGAAAGGACAGTCCTTTTTCTTTTTTTTTTGAAACAGGGTCTTGCTCTGTCTCCCAGGCTAGAGTACAGTGCCGTCATCATAGCTCACAGCAACCTCAATCTCCTGGACTCCAGCAATTCTCCTGTCTCAGCCTCCCAAGTAGCCAGGACTACAGGTGTGTACCACACCCCTGGCTAATTTTTCTATTTTTTTGTAGAGACAGGGCCTTGCTGTTGCTCAGGCTGGTCTCAAACTCCTGGCCTCAAGCAATCCTCCCACTCCAGCCTCACAAAGTGCTAGGATTACAGGCATAAGACCCTGCACCCAGCCCAGGACAGTACTTTTAGATTTAAATTGTATGTGTGCATTGTATTTTAAAGAGACTTCATCAAGTTCTTTCTTTGTGATGTTTAGAAGCATTGAACCATTCCAACATAGCAGTTAATTATATTGGAGAATTATTGGTTGCTACAGAAGTAGACAGCATGTAGACTGGATTTCCTAAGACAATGTCAGTTTCATGTTTTTAATAAAGTCCATTCATAAAATGTACATATGTGATTTGGTTGTCATTTGGTTAGCCATCTGTGTGTGTGTATTTGTGTGTGTATATGTGTGTTTGGTTAGGAAAACAATTTGGGCCTAAGTGCCCCTTTGTACCTTTCTTACTCCAGGGAATTTGGAGATAGATCTCTTGTGACCACATCAGCTAATCAAAATGAATTCATAAAACAAAATAGAATGCCTGGGAAACACTGGATCCCAGTCCTCTTGGAGCTTGGAGAATGGTATAGCATGTCTGTCATCTACTCACAATAATACCAGTGGGAACATTTCATTAAAATTCTGTCCAGATCAGTTTATTTTCAGTTCTGAAAATATACTCAGTTAAAATTCTATGAATTTTAAAATTTTTTTGAAAAAGTTGGATGTATATAGCACATCTTTTTCTACAGGGAGCAATACTATTATTGTTAAACCATATTTATTCAAGATTCAAGAGCAAGCCTTCTAAAACAATATGCTGAAACACATTATGGGAGCATTTTGCAGCATTCCTTAAAGATGCATTTTGTTCAGGTAAATTTGTATCCTAAAAATGAATCACTTTTAACCTCCATTAGAGCTAAGGCAGTCGTTCAATAGCCTGCCGCTGCTTTCAAGGTGAAAGTGGACTTGTTCTTCTCTTTGCAGGGTTTTGCGTAGTCAACCCACTACCAGCTTCTCTACCTTGTTTCAAACTGGTTTCTCTCTGTCTCTCCCTTCCAGACACACTGTCTTCTTCAATCCCTCATACTCTTCAAGCTTCGCTGGCCTCAGAACTCTTGACTGTGCTATTTTAACCATATGGACGGTTTCTCCTGGCTTTTGTGGCCTCATTATCTCCTCTTCACCTTGGAGATGTCAGCTCAAATATCTCCTGCTCAGGGAAGCCTTGCCTGACTTATCTCACTAGATAAAATCTTTACTTAGATAAACCAGGGTCCTTAATTCCGTGTATAGTCTTAATTCCCTTTTGCCATGTGACCTCAGTATTCACAGATCCATGGATTAGGACGGGGACATCTTCAAAGGAGAAGGTTATTTTGCCACAGGTTCCTAGAAAGTGTGGGCTTCTGCCCTCAGAGGAAACTTAAGCAGGGTCTTTTCTACTCCTGGAGAGATAGATGTCACCCCCATTTCACTTTATTGCCATGCTTGACAACAGACTGCTTACAAACCTGCCTCATTTATTATATACCAACATGTCTTCTGAGAAAAAAATCTTAGAAGGACAGTGAGAGGGACAGATGTAACTCTACATAAGCTAATTGACTCTTTGGACACAGGCTTTATTATTTCTAAAATGTCAGGATGGAATTAGGTATTCTATAAAATATGTTGAAGTCTATATCAAACCATAAGACTTTATAAAGGTAGTGATTGAGGCACCTTGAGAGTTTTAAACTACATTGTTTCTGAGAGCTAGAACCTTAAAACTGTGGAACATCTCTGTGACTTCTGTTTTGGTCTCACCCTTTCTGCAAATTGATTCATGGAGAAGTTTGGTAAAATAAATGAGCCCAGTTGAAATCTCATTTTTAAAAATGCTTTGATAAACTTCAAATGAGCTAAGAAAGAACTTGGAAAACTTGTGATACACAAGATACTGATGCTTTTTAGTATCTATAAGATTTTGGGGGGGCTAATATTAATGCAGTCTTTGACATTTACCTATGCTCGGCTTAGCTCACAGGCCCTCTCTCCACTAAACCTCCGATAACAGGGATGCTACCCCAGCTGGACTCCCAGGGCACTGATTTCCTACCTCTCTTAGGACTCATCATGTTCTCAAGGTTAAGTGCCTTTTGCCCACTGCTCCATTCCAAAGAACCTGGAGCTTTTATTCCTCAATGTTTCTCCTGAAGAATCTTTGAATGTACGAGGTGCTTAAGCAAGATTTGTTGGATAAGCACATTTTTTCTAAGTGGTATTTTAGTGAAAGTTGCAGGTAATAAAGAGGCACTTAGTATCAACTCATGGTAGTCAGTGGAGGTCACCGCTAATGTTCAACAGCTCATCAATGTTCTGCAATGGACAAAAGTAAATGATAGTATCCACCAGCCTGTCACTTAGTGGATTAAATAGTAGCCACTTTAAGGTCAAAAGGAAGGAAGCATTTCTTCCGTCGATATCCTGGGTCATGATCATTATTTTATAAAACCATTCCTGTGCACAAACCACTGGCAAACCACTGGTAATTAAGCTTTTCCCCACCTGGAGGCTTTGTTCCTTCTGCCTCAAATACTCCTCCCCGCAGATCTTTCTGGCCGGCTTCAGATCAGATGTCACGTTAGGTTCAGATCAAATTGTCACTTTTTAAGAGACACTGACCCTCCCCACCCTATGTAAAGCAGCTCCAGTTCTCAGCACATTACGTGGTACATCATAATTGCTTTTAAAATATTTTATTCCCTTAATGCACAGCCGGGAGTGGGGCAAAGAAAAGGCTTCGGCGCCCTGGTTGCCAAGGGCAAACCGTAAACCATTCCCACAACCGTCTGAACGCCGCCTGCCCTCCACATCCCTCGCTCGCGCCTGCTCCTTCTCCTTCCCAAGGCTGCGCTTTTCCTGCTTCCCTGTTAGCCCCGTGCAGAGCTGGACGCACGATCTGCCTGGCCCAAGGCAGACTGAAAACGCAGGGCTCTTTGTTCAAAAATCAGGAAAAAGCCTTTTTCTTTTCTCCCGGGGTCTCTCTCATCCCGTCATGGTGTTCTTAATTTGCTATTTAGTGTCATGATCCCTCTATACCGGGCTACCTGTTGGGGCAGTGTGTGCCCTCCCCATGCACAGAGCCCAAGACCTGTCCCCAGGTGGCGGGGAGGGAGCGGGAGGTGGGACGCTCCTGAGTAGGAGCTCAGAGCTTTGTGCAGCCCATTGGAATTCAGACAAATTCAAAGATAAAAATATTACGCATTTCAAGACAGCGCCTGCAGAACATTACACCCCCAGCTCAGAAGGCCCTTTTGAGCATGGAGCCTTGAGCGATCTGGTCCCTGGTCCGCAAAGCTGTCCTGGCTCGGGGCTCCTTCCCTCCCCGCTCCTCTTCCCCTCTTCTCCTGCAGCACACCTGTGCACTTAATTCAACAGTGAATGGGGCAATAGCGCATTTGACATCACTTGCAGCATTTTGCACTTCTCATTTCTTCAAGTCACACCTCCAAGAACGGAAGAGGCTCTAAGTCCAGCAGGGAAAGAGGCAGGGGCCACCATTCTCAGGCTGTGATGCTCACAGGGAAACACTGCCTGAGACAGGGGGTCACAGAGGAGCAGGTTTTCTCCAACCTGGACATGCAACTCTGTCGTAACCATGGGAAAACTGTTGTTTGAATTCCTGGGTACCCCTGCGGTGGTGGATTAGTGTTTGCAGGTCCTTTGGAAGCAACTGAAAACAATAATTCATTTTATATTTCTATCACAGGGAATTTGTGTTTCATTTCCTCTTGGTTTGTGCAGTAGTCTAAATTGTCAAACCTCCCCAAAACTATTTTCAGTAGGACTTTTTATAGAATGTATAAATCTCTGCCTTGTTTTCCCCTCTATCATAAAAATGCCACTAATGGGCCCTGTTGGTGGCACTAGGCACAAGACAGCTTCCTTCCAATGGCCCTCCACTACGGAGGGTAGATGAGGGCTTTTATTCTTTCCCCTGGACTTTGTCTTATCTCCTTCCTCTGGTGCAGGGAGGTCCCCCTAGATGATTGTATTGGGGGAAGGGGACAGGTTTGGGGGGAGGCAGAGCCCACTCCCACTGTAAAAGCAGAAAATGCCAGATGCTTCCCCTTCCCCAGCAGCCGGGGCTGGGGACATGACTCAGCCTTGGCAAAACAGCTCTATCCATTGGGACTGTGAATCTGGAGCTGGTCGTGACAGACCTGGAGTCAGGAGAGGGCACTCCCTGCGGTGGGTAGCAGTGGTGTGGGCACCAATGTCCCCCCCGAGTCCAGGGCTGCCGTGGGAGCCGGGCTGGGAGCTCCGCATGTACCCAGGATGCCACCTGTCAGGTCTGGCCCTGCCTGTGGTCCTGGGTATTTTCCTCACTTCGTTTCTATGCGTCATCAAAGTCTCCTTTTCCAGCCTTATCAGCTATTCTGTGAGCACCTCAATATGTTTTTAAAAAATTATTTCAGTTTTTACCCCCACTGGGCTTCTTACTATTCTTTAAACATGCAAGGCCCCCTCCCACCTAGGGCCCTTCCCTCAGCTCTGTCCTCCCCAGGATGGCTCTCCGTCCCCCAGTGTGCCCTTGGGGCCCACTCCCTCACTCCTTCCAGTCTTTGCTTCATATCATTGTCTCAGTGAGACCTGCCCCGACCACATTCCACCCTCCTTAAAATCCACAAGCTGGGCCTCCACCTGGAAATCCTAATTGTCTTATCCTGCTTGACTATTCATTTACCCAGAACACTCATTGTTTTCTACCATACTACATAACATTTACATATATTAGGTTGAATCATGTGCAATTAATATTTGTCCATTTTTGCCTGCAAAACAGGCAATTTCATATGGTTTAACTTAACAAAATATATTTATCTTTTTTTTTTGTTCCCACTTGCATGTAATCTACAGAAAAGCAAAGATCTATGTCTATTTTAACAACTTTATTGAGGTGTGATTGACATACCATCAACTGCATATGTTTAGAAGGTGTAATTTGACAAGTGTTGACATATGAAACCACCATTGCAATTGTGCTATTACCCACAAAGGTTTTCTTGTGATCTTTTATCATTTCTCTCTCCTGCCTTCTTCATACCGTCACCCTCTCCTGTCCCCAGGCAACCACTGACCTGCTTTCCACCATAAATAAGCTCTCATTTTCTAGAATTTTATATAAATGGGATCATTTAGTATATATAGCTTTTTGGTCTGGTTTCTCTTATTTTGAGACTCATTCATGTTGTTGCATGAATTAGCAGTTCATTGCTTTTCATTGATGAGTAGTATTCTATTATATGGATATGCCACAATTTGCTTATCCATTCATTCATTGATGGACATTCAGGCTACTTCTACTTTTTGCTTATTGCAGAAAAATTTGCTATGAACATTAATATAAAGTCTTTGTATAGATACATGCTTTCATTTGTCTTGGGAAAACACCTATATGTAGAATAGCTGGGTTATGTGGTAAGTTTTTATTTAACTTTTAAAAGAAAATGATAAACTGTTTTCCAACATTGTTGTACCATTTTGCATTCTCACCAGCTGCAAAAAAGAGTTCTTTGTTATGACTTGATGTGGTGAATCTGTTCTGTAAGTAGTAGTGGTAGTTCTAATTTGTATGTAGTAGTATCACTCTGTAGCTTTAACTTGCATCTCCCTAATAACTGGAGATGCTGAGCCTCTTTTTCTGTGCTTTTTTGCCATCCATATATTTTCTTTAGTAAGTGTCTGTTCAAATCTTGTGCCCAATGTTCCATTAGGTTTTCTTTCTCATTCAAGTTTATTAGAGTTTTTATATATTTTACATTCTACATTCCTGTATCAGGTAGGAGATTGGCAGACATTTTCTCTCAAATTGTGGCTTGCTTTCCATTTTATTAACAGTGTCTTTCAAAGAGCAGAAGTTCTTAATTTTGATGAAGTCTAATTTTTTTCCTTTGTGAATTGTGATTTTGGTCATATCCAAGAAATCTTTGCCTAAACAAGGTCATAAAAATTTTCTCCTGTATTTCTTCTAGAAGTTTTGTTATATAATATTATACTTTGCATTTAGGTCTATGATCCATTTTGAGTTTAATTTTATATAAAAGTATTCACTGAAGTTCTACATAGGAAATGAAGCACGCTGGAAATGGTAACTGTGCAGATAAAAAGAAAAGACTTATTTAAATTTCTTGTTTGAAGCAAAAATAATAATGTAGTATGGTGTTTAAAATATACATATAGAAGTAAAATATATAACAATAGCATAAAGGAGGGAAGAAATGAAAATATATTGTTTAAAAGTTCTCATACAATACATGAAATCTACTTAAAGGTAGACTGTAATAAGTTAGAGAGTATGTTATGAATCCTAAATCAACCATTAAATAACAATACAGAGAGTTATAGTTGGTAAGTCAGCAAGAGATTCGAAAGCACACAGAAAACAAGGAAAAGAAATCAAGAACAGATGGGACAAATAGAAAACAGACAGCAAGGTGGTAGATGTCAACCCAACTATGTAAATAATTACAGTGCCTCTAGACCATTAAGATTCAATGTAAGTTATTTGTTCTACCGAACAAATAACTCCCAAAGCATAACAGATGAACTCAGCAAACATTGGTTATATCACACAGTTTCTGAGGACCAAGAATCAGAAGGCAGCTTGGCTGGATGGTTCTGGCTCAAAGCGTCTCACTAGGTTGAAGGCCAAGCTGTCAGCCAGGGCTGCAGTGCCTGAAGACTTGACCGTGCTGGGTGATTTGCTTCCAAACTCTCTGGCGTGGCTGTAGGCAGCAGGTCTCAGTTCTTTACCGCATAGCCCTCACTGGGCTTCTTGTGACATGGCCAGCGGCTTCCTCTAGAACTAACGAGAAAGAGAGAGAGAGAGGAGAGAAAGAAACTAAGAAAGACAGAAGTCTCAATGTCTTGTATAAGCTAACGAATATTTATCCTAACAGGAGGGATGCAGGCGCAAGGGTAAATACGGTCTGCTGGAGTCAGTAGAAGTTTTCTTTTGATTCTTCAAATTTTGAAAAGTTGAATGTAGGATCATTAGCCAAGAAACTGATATCTAATTTTGCTCTTGACCTTCAAGCCAAGCATCATCCTGAATTTATTTTTATTTTCTTAATTTGGCCCTGAACAGGTGAGGCATAAAAAATAAATTCCTGATAAACACTAAACTGACTCTAATTAAACAGAAAAGTAGGCAGCGAAAATTTGTTTTTGACTGCCCTAAATCTAGAAATTGAAAAAAATGAATAATTAACACACAGCTAGGAATGCGCTACCAGTGCAGCTGCCTCATCCGTCTAGAACGCTTACTGGGAATTAATATTAATGTGATAGTTTCCATTTAGACTTTTACAGCTGCAAAGACAATTAACTCACAGCAGCAATGCCCCTGGCAGTGTTGAGAGCTCACTTGTGTTGGTCGTTGTGCAATGTTTAGTTTCCAACCAGCTCATCAAGAAATGCTTCTTGAGTTCCTACCAGGCAAGCAGCACAGTGCTAGACATTTTTAATATTCCCCTATTCAGGACCAAGCAATGTTACATTAATTTCTGTGTCTTCCTCCTAAGAGAACATCTCATAAATTCAGAAAAAAAGTGACACATGCACACTGGTGAGCTTGGCTTCAGTTGCTTTGCATAGCATGCCAAGTGAGCAGAGCTTTAAAAGGCCCCAGAGACACCACAGAGATGATTCCCGTGTACAAACCACGTGTCTATTTCTGTGGAGCTCACTTTACAAGTCCTAAGATAGTGATCTTAAAGAATAAGAAGTCGCGTGGGATCAGGACTCTGGGGGAGGGTGAACAGTAGTCAGCAAAGCACCTACTAGAGTTGATGCTCCTCAGTAGCCATGGGCCAGATTTGGCTTTCAGTTACACCTGTGAAGGCCTCAGTGTGTTTGGAGCAAAAGTAATTAAACACAAGATTTAGCTATGTGAATATTTTCAGTTTGCAAATGGAAAGGAGACATTCTCATGTGGGAGATGAAGTTTTCTTCTTAAGACATCATTTCCCTTAATTATGATCCAATTATTTAGGAAAGATTCTGAAGTATAGATGGCTTGTAAATAATCTCTATTAATTAAAAAAATGCTCCATCTGCCCACATTTTGATATAAATAGGGAAGACACCATTTAGTTATCAAAAAAACTCAGATATAAAACCAAAGAACTAAAAGTAGACCTACCATTTGATCCATCCATCCCACTACTGGGAATTTGCCCAAAGGAAAAGAAGTCACTTTAACAAAAAGACACCTGCACTTGAATGGCTTTTTGTAGCACAATTCACAATTGCAAAGATGTAGAATCAACCCAAGTGCCCATCAATTTGTGAGTGGATTAACAAAATGCGGTACATGTATACCATGGAATACTTCTCAGCCAAGAGGAAGGATGACTTAATGCCTTTTGCAACAATTTGGATGGAACTGGAGACCATTTTCCCAAGTGAAGTATCTAAAGATTGAAAAAACAAACACCACATGTAGTCAATATTACATTGGAACTAACTGATGAGCACACATGTACATGGAGGAAAGTAAAAGTCAATGGAAATCAAGCAGGGAGTAGGGGGGAGAAGGAGTTGGCCGAACACCTACCTAAGAGGTACAATGAACACTATCTTTGTGACGGGCACACTTATAACCCTGACTCAAGCATTATAAAAGCCATTTATGTAACCAAAAATATTTGTACCTCCATAATACTTTGACATAATAAAAAAATTGTATAGTGTCATATATTTGGGGGATGGAGTCAAGGAATACATTAAAGCATCTCATTTGCATGTGTATCCACAATCTCAACAATCCCCGAAGGTGATTTCCTGGAAAAGAGAAATAAATATTACCCATTCAATTACAATAGAATGAAATCCTGCAACATCCTACCCCTCAATAATGCAAATTTGGATACAACACAGTTAGTGATTGGCTGCTCTCCTCTGAGGAAGACTCACCCATCATTTTATTATCTGGCAATAATGTAACCCACATTTTACACAAATGAAACCCCACTATGGCATTCTAGACTTTCTCACTATATTTTCAATTTTACTAGTGTTTTAATGATTAACATTACCACAATTCAACAGCTAATATTAATAAGGCTAAGAAAAGTGTATTATAAAAATAAACTTAGGCTCTATTTGAGCATTAAATTATAGGTATTTATGACTTAAAATATTTTAATGTAAGTAACATTGTTGCAAATCTTATGTGCCTTCTTCCTTTGAAATTAATTTAGTTATTTTTAATTAGAGTCATCCCACAAGGATTTTAACAGCATAATTTTTGCACCTCGAACATGTAGAAGTACATGCACTATCTGTGGTTTGCTCAATCCCTGGTCTTCTTCCTTAATGTAAATTTATTCATGGTTAGAATGATTAGGAAAAAGGCAGATATAGCTGCAATATCATACCTCAGTAAATTAGAACTAGTCTATCCCTTAAAACATCAAGAAACAAGTGCATTAGAGTGATATTGTCATAGGAATGACTTTGAATCTTACATAATTCATAGAAAATATAAATTATTCAAAAGATTCTGTCTTATGTTATAAATCACAAAGCATGTTACTTGTATTGTTTATTATGTATACTACTTTAGACAATATCTTCTAAAACATCATTTCTAAATTGTGTGTTGCAAGAAAATAGAATATAATTTTGTAAACTGATTTTTGTATCCAGCAAATTTGATTTAGGTTTTCAGTGCACACAAGAATATTGTCTGTTAATGGTAACAGTCTATTATTTTCCAATTCCTATACCCATTAGTGGACATAAAGTTTCCTCCAGGTGCTTTTGCAGGTTCTGGAGATGCAGCCACGTCCTTGCTTCTGTGGGAGCTTACATTCCAGTTGGTGGAACAAGAGAGAAACACAGAGGAGCGTATCAGACGGGGCTGATGAGAAAATCCCAGCAGGGTGCTGTGGGAGAGAGGGTGGATACTTCAATCAGACGCCAGGCAAGACCTCCCTGAGGGGAGATCTTTGTGCTGCAGTCTGACTATCAAGCATGAGTGGACCATGCTCAGGTCAGGAGGAAGAGCCTTCATGGCAGAGGGAACGGCCTATGCAAAGCGTCTAAGTTAGGAGTAAATTCTGAGTGTTCTGCAGACAGAAGGAAGTTCCCATGTAGCTGTGGTGTGGTGGCAAGGGGCGAGCGGGATGTGACGAGAAGAGTGAGTGAGAGCGAGGAACTGGCTTTTATTCATGGTGCTGCTGAGGGACCAATAGAATGGTTTTCTTCAAAGGAGCGGCTCTATCTGATTTGCAATAAACAAGTGAATATGTAAATAAGCCAGAGACTTTCAGACCAAGACAAACTCTTTAGCAAATAAACAAATAAAATGAACAAGATGCAGAGGACGACACAAGTCCTTTACCAAGTAAAATGTGTAAATAAACAAGGTACTTTTTTCGGTCAGTTAATGGAATCCACCTGTAACATTGCGTGTGTATCTTTCTCTTCTCCCCCTTTAAAAAATGCTTCCATATTTAGTCTCCTTTCTCAGATCTCTGCTTTGTTAATAGACATACAACTTTCAAACACAGGATGCCACCCCTCTGTCCTTTCTAGAGGATGACATTTTGTGTAAGGTACACATCTTTTTTTGTTGTTGTTAAAGACAGGATCTTGCTTTGTTGCCCAGGCTGGAGTGTAGTGGCTCGATCATAGCTCACTGTAACATTGAACTCCTGGGTTCAAGTGCTCCTCCCGCCCGAGCCTGCTAAGCAGCTGCGACTACAGGTGCCACTACCATGCCCTGCTAATTAAAAAATACGTTTTTAGAGATAGAATTTTTCCATGTTTCTGAGGCTTGTCTCTAACTCCTGGCCTCAAGTGATCCTCCTGCCTCAGCCTCCTGAGGACCTGGAACTGTGGGCACATGCCGCCATTCTTGGCTAATTTAAAAAACTTTTTTAGATACAGGGTCTCATCATGTTGACCAGCCTACTCTCCCCGAATGCCTGGCCTCAAGCGATCCTCCTGCCTCAGCCTTCCAAAACACTGAGATTACACCATGTCCTGCCAGGTATATATATTTTAATAAGGACTCTAGCCACAGATCTCACTCATCAGATCTTTGTGACACCTACAAGATTTTTATTTATTTTATTGTGGAAAAAATTTAAGTTCTCTTGCTGTACTAGTTTCATCTGTACGCAGCTAATAGAAGTAGGTGGGGGAGAGAGGAGGGTGGAAGGGGGCTGAGTGAGTATTCCAGGAGCGTGTTGGAGGCTTGGTGTGGTGCATTTGGACAAGGGGAAAGGCCAGGAGCTTGAGGGTCAAGGAAAGTAGCCTGAAAAGAGATCAGAGGGGCAACCAGGCACCAGAGCACGGAGGGCCAAGTGGGCCATGAAAAAGATTTGAACTTTGTTCCTGGAGAAAATGGATTTGTTGAGAGAGGAGATTTAGAAAAGATCACATATTTCTTTTGGTAAAAAAATAAAAAATTAAACAGTATATTTAATTAAAGTAAAAATATATAGCATAAAACTTTTATCTAGACAAAAATAAAAATAAAAGTTTTGGTCTGGTATTTATTCAACTGGTCTCCAGTTAATTACTTTCCTTTAGATCCATGTTTTAAAGGACAATGGCGTTAGGCTTGGAATCAGCAGAGGTTTGCTGTGCTGGCTGCCTCTGCCCAAAAACAAGCTCAGGAAAAATCTGGAGGCTACTGAGGCATACACAGAACTGTGACCAGGAGGATGCAGATGAGGGGAAGGGGCCGGCAACCCCAAACCAAACCTCTGAGGAGGCACAACCAATATCCCACAGATATGTCCTCCTGAAGACTGCAACTGGGCGCTGCCCAAAGAGGGTGGGTGGACTGAGCCTTGGCCAGGGTGGCAGAGACAAGGCCAGCAGCCAGCCCCTCAGGACAGACAGTGTTGTTCCAATAGAAATATAATGCAAGGCACATGTGTAATTTAAAATTTTCTAATATCCACATTTAAAATATACAAAGAACACATGAAATTAATTTTAATAATATATTTTATCTAAGCCACTATATCCAAAAGAGGATGATTTCAACATATAATCAACATAATGAGATATTTTACATTCTTTTTTCCTACTAAGCCATCCAAATCTGGTGTATTTTTAGCACATTTCAATTTGCATTAGCCGCATTTCCAGTGCCCAGTGGCCGCATGTGAGTGGTGGCTGCCATATTGGATGGTGCAGCCTGAAGAATCAGGGGTGGGTTTAACCAGCTGGGTGGGATGTGAGGTCTGACCACTCCCTGGAGATGCCACAGCAGAAATTCTCCCTGCCACACTGTGGTTTGTGACAGTAGCATGTCAGGGGAAGAAAAATGCCACTTTTATTCTCTATTCATCAGAAAAATCCCCAGATCACGCCTACTCTAGAGCTTCAAGCCACTTCAGCTGCTCACCATCACAAGCACTTTCTTCTAGAAAGATTTGGCCTTCTCCTAGAAGCTATCTATGGCTTGTGTCGTTTCAAACAGCTATGTAACCTTGAGCTTCAGAGGGAAAAAACTAAAAGACCGGGACAAGGAACCTTCCCAAGATCAGTTCTCAAATCCTTACTTTGAGCTTCTGTGACTATCTGAGCCTGTGTGGGAACCAAGGAGGTACAAATCACTTCACTGCTCAGCGATAAAAATCAAATAATAGAGAGGACAGGGAGAAAGCATTTATTGCTCTCTTATCTCTCTCCCTCCAGGGAAGGTTGGATATCTGAACCTATATTTCAGGAGATCTAGATTCGGTGTCAAGAGAACACGTCTGAAACTTCTAGTATAAGCACTATTCTTCCATTTAATTAAAATAGTACCTAACATTATAGTGTCTGAGGCCTACTATGTGCCAAACACTGTTCTAAGTCCTTTTAACATATTAACTCATTTAATATTTACAATCATATGAGGTGGGTATTATTTTCATTTTACGGACAACTAAACTGAGGGCTAAAGAGACTAAATGACTTGTCCAAGGTCACACAGCTATTAAGTTGCACAGCAGGGTTTTAAATCCAGGTGGTTTGGCAGCTTAGCCAGTGATGTGAATCAGCTGGGCTCTAGGTACTTGCAAAAATGCTTCCAGTTGATCACTGAAGACCCCAACCCCCACTCTCCACCTCCATAAGAATCCCTGTACCATCTAAAACCTCTAATTCCACACTGACATTGAATCTGAAGAACGTGTTTACAAAACCCTCAAGACTAGGAACTTAGTAGGCTTGTCTTCCTTCTTTCCTTCCTTCTTCCCTCCCTCCCTCCCATCCTCCCTTCCTCCCTCCCTCCCATCCTCCCTTCCTCCCTCCCATCCTCCCTTCCTCCCTTTCTCCCTTTCTTCCTTTTTTTCTCTTTCTCTTTCTTTCCTACTTTTCTTTCTTTCTTCTCTTTCCTTTCTTTCTCTCCTCCTCCCCTCTCTCCCGTGCACATGTTGTGTTCTCAACTCTATCGCAAAACATTCCAGGGGCAGAAGTGCTCTGGATAGCTCCTTATCTCTCCAGGAGGCCAGCAGAGCTTTGGGATCTCAGAACATGTTTGTGGTGGGTGGTGATGTTGATTAGATGGTGATGATGGCAGTGGTGATGCAGATTGGGATGAGAGAGCAATAGCAGTGCTGGATTTGCAATGAGAGAATCAGAGGGTTCAGGAGAGTGAAACTGAGACCAGTGGTTGGAACGCTTGGCTTTTGCCTGGGGTTTAGCACCACTTGGCATCTGGGCTAATAACACATTTGTTCGTATTCTGCTATCCTGTGTTTGTGGTCTTGGAGTCCTACAAGAAAACCACAGAGGCAAGGAAACCTGCAAGACAAAGGAATTGTTCAGTGGGGGATGAGACAGGGGTTTCTCAGCATATTCTGCTCTCCCCTTAGACTTCTGTCCTTGAGGGATCCCGCAGTCCAGGAGAACCACAAGCCAAGGGTCTTCACCCAGCAGAATTGTGTGGCAGGCCACTAACAGAAGACTTTCCCCCTCCCCTGGTTAACTTTGGATTAGAATGTCCCCATGCTAGTAAGTGTGTAGGTAGTGGGGGTGATGGTGGTGACTGTATTTCCTGGTAAGAGATAACGTCAGGTAGCCCCAGGGGCTCTGGGCCGAAAACCCGTGCCCGGTGGTCTTGCACTCAGGTGAGGACGACTGCAGGAGAAATAGCTCAAATTGGGGAAAGTGCTTCCAGGGAGACAGTCACAGCCTGTGCCCCTGGGTGGCAGCTGCTGTCACTGCTGCTGCTGGTCTGTTCTGGTGCCCAGTTTCCCCCACAGATTCGGTCAGCCCCACCATCCTCAGAGGAGCACCCCGCTGACGGCTGCCCCCAGCAAAAGCGCGGCCATTTTAGCAGTAAGAAGCCCGGCTGGTCACAGGTGGTTGCAGGTCAGGGACGGCATCATCCCGAGGCCTCACGGAGGGCGCTGTGAGGGCCTGGGAGGTAGAGAAGGGGTGGGGGATGTTTTCTGAAAGCCCAGGCCGTGTGGGGGACATTTTATATCGTACTGAGCTTTTTAAACTTTTTAAATTTTTTGTCTGATTATGAAAAATTTAAAATATGTAGACATATGGAGACAACCATGTGCATGTCTCTTGGATTTAACACCTGGAACCATTTAGTCGTACTGACTCACCTCTCTTCTGTGTTCTCGGGGCCTTCAGTTGCTTGAGGGCTTTTCTTGGGAGCATCTGATCAGAGCCCAAATACTGTCATTTAAAACCCACTTTAAAATCAGATAAAGTGAGATTTAGACTACTGCCACGTTTGCAACTCCTAAAACAGTGGCTGCAAGCAAATGATGATCACTGATTGCTAAACTGTCAGTCTTAATCTGATTAATTTTATAACAAAAAGAGAAATGACCAGACATTTTGTGTCCCTGGTGTGATGCAATAGGAAATTCACAACATTACCTGTGATGCATTCTTGTGGAAAAAAAAAAGAAAGAAAAGAAAAATATGATTCACCTCCTAGATGTAACTAGTATAGTTTACAAAAAATACAAGGGGCAGAGAAATGTGTTAAATGATATCATGAGGATAGTAAAAGCAAAATTCAGACTATAAGCAATACTACTGGACAAAAAAAGGAAGACAGACAGAAAAACAAATAGAAACAAAGAAAGAAGGAAGGAGGGAAGGAAACAAGGGAGAACCTGTTAAACTTTCTGAGATGAAGAAAATATTCTGTTACTGTAATATATATCCACACCGTCCAATAAGGTCACCACTAGCACGTGTCGGTACTAACCACCTGAAATGTGGCTAATGAGACTGAAGAGAAAATAGCTGGATTTTAAATTTTGTTTAGCTTATATTGATTTATGTAAATAGCCCCATATGGCTACTGGCTACTTTATTTGACAGCATAGCAAAAACTAAAGATTCAATTTAGAGATAAACCAACTAAATGCAATTTGGACTTTGCTTGAATCCTGATATAGATAAACTGACAAGATGTTTCAAGCATACAAGGCAATTGTGGGACCGTTTGGGAAATTTGAAACCCAAGGGGATATTTGATATTGTTTTAGGGACGGGCTCTCGCTTTGTCACCCAGGCTGGAGTGCAGTAGGACAACTGCTGCTCACTGCAGCCTTGAACTCCTGGGCTCAAGCGATGCTCCCTCCTTGGCCTCCCAAGTTGCCGGGATTAAAAGAGTGAGCTAGAGTCCATATCTTTTAGGGAAACAAAATGAGGTATTTATGGATAAAGTATCATTATACATGTGATTTACTTTAAAACAATACAATAGGAGTGGGAAAGGGGAGTGTGTTGGGACGTGTGTGTGTGTGTGTGTGTGTGTGTGTGTGTGTGTCAGGGGCCAAGATTTGATGTTTATTGATAATTGTTGAAACTGTGAGTATTTTCTGTGGCTGCTGTAATAGTTACCACAAACTTGGTGACTTAAAACAACACACCTTTATTCTCCTACAGTTCTGGACATCGAGTCCAAAATCAGTTTCACTGGGCCGAAATCAAGGTGGCTGCTCCCCCTAGAGGCTCTAGTTAAGAATCCATTTCTTTGACTTCTCCAGCGTCTGGAGCCACAATCCTTTCATTCCTTGGTCCATGGCCCCTTCCTGCACCCTCAAAGCCAGCAGCACAGCACCTTCTGACCCTGCGTCCCATCACTTCCTCACCTGGCTTCTGTTTTGTCTAAAGGCAAGTTTCTCTCTGCCTCTCTCTTACAAGGGTAATTGTGATTACGTAATAGGGCCGCTGGGTTAATCCAGAAAAATCACTCCACCTCAAGATTCTGAACTTAATCACATCTGAAAGGACCCCTTTTCCATTTAAGAATATCCAAGAATATCCTTGCATGGATTAGGACCTGGATATCTTTGGGAGCTATTTTTCCATCTCTGGTACTGGGTGATGCTCATATGGAGATTCCTTACCCTAGTCTCTGTACTGTGGTATTTGTGGGAAAAAGTTCAAATTAAAAAGCAGAAACTAAACTTGTCCAATGCATAAGCAGAGTAGCTTGTGTAGTGTTATTGAGTTAGCTGAGATCTCAGGACCCATAACCTGTAGGACGGTTCCTGCAGGTGCCCTTGAACTGACCCAGTTCTCCCCACTTCATTGCTTGTAGTTCTCAAGACTCACTGTAGAATGTGCTGGGAAGGTAACATTCTGAGATGGGGGCTTGGGCTTTGTTCCCCTCTCTCCTAGAAAACAGATGTCCTTTAACACTGAGCCCAGAGTGTCACGTGGTATAGAGCCTTTTGGAGTCCCTCAGCTGTGGTGCAAGTGGGGCACATAAATGACACCTGAGCTTTGGGGGCCCAGCTCACAGTGAATCCCAGGCTCTGCTGGCCCTCGTTGCCTATCTGTAGGTATAATAATAAACCTGTTCCCATAACTTGTATGCTCAGGTGCTCTGTCTTACCTGGCCCATACAAGTTGGTAACCAGTGCACAGTGAACCTCCTTCACCCAAATCTTTCTTCTGACAAACCAAAGTGTACCGCCAGCCAGTGACCACAAACCATAAACAAATCACAGGGCTTGGTGATTAGTGACCTAAAAAAGTGCTTTTCTCTTTACGGGACTATTTCATTAATAGTGACTTTGATAAGCCAGGGTTTCCTTTTTGTGACTTGTACTGTTGCCCTTCTCTCCCTCTCTCTTTTTCAGGCACTTTTGACTCTATATATGCTCCTCTTTCAGGAAGCTGAATATTTAAAATTTCACATTATAAAGAAGAAAAACTGTAGGTAGAAGATGGGAGTTGGGGTAACTTTCTTGATAAAGAGATTCATATAAAGTTTCTTTTGGATAAAATGTACTTTTCATATACTATTAATATAATTTCACAGATTTTCTTGACATATTTAAACAAAATGATATACCGATTGACTTTTTCTCCTCCAGTACAATTTGAAACCGTGAAAATTGCTCTCTCCCTGGAAGTAGGAGTGATGCTTTTGAAAACAACTTGTTAGCCTGGTGCAGTAGCTCGTGACTGACTATGTTCCCAGCACTTTGGGAGGCTGAGGTGGGAGAATCGCTTGAGGTGAGTAGTTTGAGACCAGCCTGTGCAACATAGCAAGATCCCATCTCTAAAAATATAATTAGCTGGCATGGTGGGTGGCTCATGCCTGTAATCCTAGCTATTTGGGAGTCCGAGGCAGGAGGATCACTTGAGCCCCGGAATTTGAGGCTGCAGTGAGCTATGATCATGCCATTGCACTCCAGTCTGGTCAACAGAGTAAGAACCCATCTTGTAAAAAAAAAAAAAAAAAAAAAGGAAAAGAAGAACCCTGTTAGTGGTAACCAGATGTCCTACTAAGTTTCAGGCTGCAGTGGCAGAGCAAGGAGCAAGAATATGAGAATGATTTTTGCCTCAATAGCATATTCTTGCTCACTTCATTTTTGTTTTTGTCAGTTGAAGGATACACATTTAGTTTTCTTGCATACAATTATAAATCCCTCATTGTATGAATTTGAGCAAACAGAATGAAGTTTATAAAGTGCCTCTGAAGGTTATAAAAAACCCAATGCAATGTCAAAGCCTTTTATTCTCATTTAAATAAGAAGTCAGGATTCCTTTTTACAATGCTGAGAATGTGATTAGTGTCAGCGAAGTGATACCTTTATTATGTGAGTCATAATTCTTGGTACCATTTATCATGACAGACCAATAATTACTTAAGGTTCCACCAACCTCTTTCTAGCTGTGACTCCACAAATGTGATTTTGCATTCTAAGTCACCTAACTTTTGGTGGTGAGGAGACATTTCAGTAATTTCATCACTTCAACATTTCTTCATTAGAAACTTGAATTTGTGTGTGGGTGTTAACAATATTTGATATCCTATAAATAGTCTTAAATCTGGGCTTCCTTTATTAATCTAAGAAAATAAAATAATTTTTGCAAATATGGAATAACTTATGTTGAGTGAGATTAGAGCAGTTTGCTACACAAATCATTTCATGAGGTCGGCGGCTCTCATCAGACTTAACTTCTTGATTTGATTATCCTTTATGCAGTTGCTTAGGGAGACGGCAAAATGATTAATTTCTGGATATTCTCAGCATCCCCCTGTCCCCCAAATGCTACTGGAAAATTTTCCTTTGCTCAGCCTCTTTCTCCTGACCCCTTGAAAGCAATGTGGAGGAGGCTAAATGATTTAGATAATAAAAGGCTGTGGGCAGAAGGAAAAGAGACCCTTGCGTTCGAGCTGCAGGACAGAGTCTAACATTGACCTTATGCAAGATTTCCAAGCACAGGCATAAGAACTGCAGAATGAAAGCAGAGGCTTTTGAGAAGCTTTAATTTAGGTTATGCACTGATCCCTTCAACCTTTTTTGAGAGGAGCCAATATGTAATGAAATTCCTTATCACTGGCTATTAAATTATTCTATGTGTGTGTGAACTTGACTCCACGCAGAGACTTAGCTGTGAGCATTGTGCGTTCGGCATTACCCCCCCCACCTCATCACTCTGCTACTGATCTATTAAAGGACCTTTACTGATGTATCTATATCTGAAATTGTGATAGGGGTTTCTGGCTTATGCTGGTCATGAAATGAACAGTTTTGTGAAGAAAAAAAAAAGAGAGAGAGACATCAATTTGTCTGGAAAAATAAATTGACAACATGTATGTCAATGTACTTCAACAAAAGACTACCAAGAATATACCTGTAGTTAAATAAATTAGGTTTATTACTCATTGCAGCAAAGGAGAAGGTATACCATGGAAAACTGGGGCATCTTGGTAAAAAGGTGTTAGAATCTACAGTAGAATTTGGACTTTGATGGAGTCATTTGGGGGAGAGTCTAAGGAAGCAGGGCTTAGCTCTAGATCAGACGCTGTCAGAAACAAAGTGAGGAGGGAGAGAAATCCTACGACTGGGTATCTCAATAAATCTTATCCATGTGGTGGGGAGAAACACAGTAGCAGTTACTCCTTTTGACTGAAAGAGGGTGTGTATGGTATTTCATAGGTGACATGTTGACTGTTTTTGTTTGTGTGTAGACAACATTGTGAGGTGGCCTTGCTTGGTCTCATTTATCATGGTCTCACAGTAACCTTGTCTGAGGTTGGATTTCTGTGAGATTACTTAGGAGATTGTTTACCCAGGAGATAACATGGACGAGCTGTGAGTGCGAAGCCAGCTTCTAAATGTTGGAGGGAGCTTTTTGTTTTCTTTCTAATTTATGGATCTCTCTTTTGGCCAAGGACAGGTGAACTCACACCACGAGACATTAATCTATGACATCCAGATTTTCACCATTGCCAAGTTCTGTGGATTAACTTTAGAAGAGTGCCCACTGAACATAAGCTAGTGATCCAGGATTAATCTCTGCTTCTGTTGTAGGATGAGCTGTTGAACTGTCTAACATGACCTTGTGAATGAAAACCAGCAAAAAATTCCAAACAATAGAAACAGATCCACAAAGATTTCATAGGTTGGAGTAGTCAGCACAGACTATATATCAATTACGGTTATCACGTTTAATAAAATAAAACACATGCTAAAATACATCTGAATAGAACAAGAAAGTAAAAAGGTAATAGCAGATCTGAATAAGAAACAATTAAATTTTAAAAATAAGTACAAAATTATAACCCCAGTAGAAATAATGC
This sequence comes from Lemur catta, assembly GCF_020740605.2. Taxonomy (NCBI): domain Eukaryota; kingdom Metazoa; phylum Chordata; class Mammalia; order Primates; family Lemuridae; genus Lemur; species Lemur catta. Next base: position 12,709,639 of record NC_059135.1, read on the forward strand.
AACTTGGAGGGAAAAAAAGGAAAAATACTAATGAGTGATTGGGATATATGTTTAACATTTGTTTTTTGGAGTTTTAGAAGAAGAGGCAAGAGAGAATGAGCAGAATCCAATATTGAAGAGAGAATGAGTGAGAATTTTCCAAAACTGATGAGCTAATATTATGAATCTACATGTTCAATAATTCCAACAAATCTCAGGCAGGAGAAAAAAATAAATCCACACCTATACATATCATAGACATAACTTCAGAAAACCAAAGAAAAGAGAAAAAAAGATTGATTATCTTAAAAGGACCAATATTTAGAGAGTCATAGCCAACTTCTAAACATCAACAATGGAAATCTACAGAATGCTATCTTACAAATTTTTTAAATGAAATCATTTTAGACAAATAAAGCAATTTCCATAAGTAGATCTTCACTAAAGAAATTATAAATGATGCATTTCAATCAGCATGAAAGTGATTCTATAGGGAAGATGTGAAATGCAATGATGAATGGAAAATAAAAATGTGAACTAAAATAATCAAGAAATGTAATAATAATGAATTTTCATACAATCCCATAATAATGTTTAAGTTGGAAGGGGATAAATGGGGTTAAAAAGTTTTTCTAAGGTCCTTATATTTTGAGAGGAATAAAGATGTTTACTGTAGACATTGATATACTAATACACATGTTGTAACTTTGGGTAATCACTAAAAGAACAAAAAAAGTATGTATAGCTTCCAAACTAGCAGAGGAAAATAACAGGATGATAAAAAAATTGATCTATTCAAAACAAGGCAAGAAAGGAAAGGAGAAAAATAGGTAGAACAAATAGAAAATGTTACGTATTACTACATAAAAAATTATCCCCAATTTAGCACCTGAAAACTACAGACTGGATAAAAAAGCAGAATATATCTAATAATCTGTTCACAAGATGGAAATGAATATGAATAATCTATCTATACATTTTTTCAGTTAAAATGAAAATGTGTGTGCATGTTTAAGGTTGTATTTTGCTCCATTCCCCTCATTTCCATATGTCATGAGCATTTTCATGTCAATAAATGTCCTTGAAACTAAGATTCTGATGACTCAATGACTATGTGGAGAAGTACATTGCATTAAATGGACATAACTTGATTGATGTAATTGACCTTTTAAAAACATACAGGTTTTTTAAAATCTGCTCTTCACAATTATGCATATAAACATTCTTGAATATGAGTTTTAGGGAATTAATTTTTTAGGATATATTTTATGCTGGTTGTGAGCAACAGAAAACCAAAATCATAGTGGTCTAATGATAGGTATTTATTTCTTTGTAACACAAAATTCTCCATTTAGACAATCCCTATACGGTGAGTGGCATTGCGCCTCCACAGTTGTCTGGGACCGAAGCCACTTCTAGCTTTCTGATCTGACACTAATAGGATGAGGACTTATTTCTCATGGTCTGAGATGTAGCCTACCCATCCATTTACAATTCAAGCAGCACAAAACAGAGGAGAAAAGACCTACTTCAGCTATCTTTTAATGACATTTCTTGGGAGCTTGCACATATTTCCAGTTATGTCCTATTGGCTTAAACTTAGTCCATGTCGGGCTGTACCATGGCTGGGATGTCTACTGTTTATTCTGGGCAGCCATTTGCCCAGCTAAAATTCAAGAGTTTAATTTCATACAAAACAATTAAAACTAATTTTTTGTAGATAGCCATTACATTTCTTTGAACAGTTACAATGCCAATGTGGATTCTACAAAAGAGAATGGTTTCTATAAATTAATTGATTTAAAAGTAGGTGCCAATGTTACACATTTTTTTATAAAAATAAATTTTATGTAGTGAAATCTAAAAAAAAAAAAAGAAAAAAGAAAAGAAAAAAATTACCAAGTCTTGCTATGGGTTCTCAGTGATGGAATTCTTGAGCCAAGCTATGATTTATGCTCTTTGAAGCCCTTGTTATATGAGGACAAATTGCTTCCAGAAAGCTTCTACCACTTAATAATTCCACAAGTGCTACATGAGCGAGCCTGCCTTATTACAGCTATGTCAACATTGAATACTATCCTCCAGGATAAATCTCTGCCAATTTGATAGGAGGAAAAAAAAACCCATTTATATTTACATTACTTGATAATAAAAAGAGCCAAATTTTTCATATATTTTCTGGCTATTTATATTTCTTATGTGTGTGTGTGTGTGTGTGTGTGTGAATATCCCATGTCCTTTGTCTACTTTTAAATTAATATTTCACTAGCTATAGTAAGAAACAGTTTGGGTGTGTTGGGGGAAGGAGATTTTTCTTTGTATTAATAGTAATTGGGATTTCAAAAAATCCTAGGTTTATAGGAAACCTTCTTATGGAAAAAAGATGATTGAAAAGTAACTAAATAGTGAATTTTTATTTAGTTTTCTTATACCTGGAGGGATGTAAACTCAAATGTGGCTCTGTCTGATGTAGCAGGCAAACCAGAAAGATTGGAAAATCTCATCAAATACTATTAACTGTGGTTTTCTTAATTCTTTGGAAAGAGTTAAGTCACTGATGTTTTAAACCTTTCAAAAACGGGCCATTCTCTGAGTCAGGTGCTTTGATGATTGTGGTTCTGTTCAGTGTATGAGAAAAGGTCACCATATGGGTGGGGACGGGCACTTGAAACTCCCTCACAGTGGGGACAAAAGGAAATGCCATAATCAACATAAGACTGCAAAATGCTAGTGATTGTTGCTAGTTCCTGCATGCAAGTGTCCCTGTCATCCAGATTGTCCTAATTACATTTTCAAGTTGGGTTTGGTATAAACATGCTTTTAAAACATACATTTTTATTTTATAGTCAAGCTGATTGTTCTGTTTTCATTGTTTTCATAAACAGCGGGTTTACGTTTCGCTTGTAGAGATCTGAGCGCTCCCGGCCTTCACTACGTCAGCAGCAGGCAAGACTTGGCAGGCGCTGCCGACTTTCAAATGGTGATAGAGGGGACATGAAACTCACCAATGACATGTGGGCCGTGTTTGGCGGTTCTTACACAAGATCCCCTGCAGTGTGGTAGAGAATAAAACCCTCCCACCTGTTTGCTGTGGCCTTGGGCAGCAAGGCACTGATCCATGCAAAAGCAACTTCTACGGTGAGTACGCGCACAATGATAAAAGTTTCTATAAGTAGGTAAATTACCTTAACAAGTGGACCAACAACACACTGGGGTTGGGTCTATGGTCACCCCACACATGATGCCATTTCACAAGAGAATCCTAAGATACTCTCTGTTGGTAGTTATCCATATTTGCAGATACTTGATTAATGATAGCTTCCTAATGAGCAGAAATGGTAAGCTAAGTCTCAGCTGTTGATAGTGAAAGAATCCATGATTAAGCTATTTCCAAAGAAGTAAAGAAAAACTCTTATTTTTAAGGACAACATTCCCTATTTCAAAGTTGCCTTTCAATTCTCCTTCCCATTATCTGAGTTGATGATAAATCACTTAAAATTAATGTCCTCAGGATTTTCCCATGTGGATAAATACTACCGGTTGGCAATTTGGGCCTCTGCATATACACTCCTGTTAAACGAATAAGATAAAACTTCTACTCCATTAAGGTTTCCTTGAAAAAAAAAAATCAAAACAATCACAAAAGACGCATTGTGGGTAAAATTTGCTTTAATGATTCAACTTTTCAGAGGTAGAAAAGCATTCAGTTGTCATTCTAGTGTAGGTTTCTATAACTTTGATATAACCTTGCATGGTCTAATGACTCTGAAAGCTGGGAAACTGGGGCATTTTTCTCCCTGACGGTGAAGCCATGTCCCAGTTGATCGGTAGATCAGGATTTGCAGAACATGGTTATAAGTCACTGTTTGGCATTGACTTTTCTTGCCATCCTGGCAAAATCATTAAATTTTGCAGTTTCTTGAGTTTGTCATTTTATAAAGGATAGAGAATTGCAGACTTTTAAAAGAATTACATTCTATAAATGAACACAATGCAATCATACTAAATGCACTGGCTTATTATTATTTCATGTTCTTAAAGTACCTTGAAGTAGTTCAAAGGTCTCTGGCCACTCATAACAGCGAATGCCTAAAAGCAGTGAAAGAGGTGTCAGATGTAATTATGGAGAGATTTAAATAGCCAGAAAGCTTTGCAAAGCTTACAGTTGATTTCAGGTAAGTGAACTGCTGTGTGTGTGAGAGATCTAGTTTTTACTTGAATTTTACAGCATTAATGCCCTTCCTGTCATTAAGTCTACTTACTTGGGAAGAAAGGAAGATTTTGAGTGGTTCAATTCTTTTTGGATATTGGTTAAGTTACATATTTTTATATCATATAAGTAGGGGAGCTGGGACCACTGCAGATTTTTTTTTTGTTTTCTTTTTGAGACAGAGTCTTGCTCTGTTGCCCGGGCTATAGTGCCGGGGCGTCAACCTAGCTCACAGCAACCTAAGACTCCTGGGCTCAAGTGATCCTCCTGCCTCAGCCTCCTGAGTACCTGGGACTACAGGCATGCGCCACCATACCCAGTTAATTTTTTCTATTTTTAGTAGAGACAGGGTCTCACTCTTGCTCAGGCTGGTCTTGAACTCTGAGCTCAAGTGATCTTCCTGCCTTGGCCTCCCAGAGTGCCAAGATTACAGGCATAAGCCACCACACCCGGCCAGATTTTTTTTTTTTTAAGAGACAGGGTCTCACTCTGTCACCCAGGCTGGAGTAGTATAGTGGCCTGGTCACAGCTCAATACAGCTTCCTGGACTCAAGTGAGCCTCCTGCCTCAGCTTCCCAAGGAGCTAGGACTACAGGTGCATGCTACCACCTGGCTAACTTTTTATTATTAGGTTTGGTAGAGACAAGGTCTCACTATGTTGTCCAGGCTGGTCTCAAACTCCCGGTCTCAAGTGATCCTCCTGCCTTGGCCTCCCAGAGTGCTGGGGTGATAAGTGTGAACCACCTTGCCTGGCCCAGTGCAGATGCTTCAAGGGGAGGGGATATCAGAAGGAAAAGCTATGTGAACAAGTGAAGGTTCACAGAGGACCTAAAAGGATGAGTGCCATTGGGATGCTTAGGCAGCCAAGGGTCACCACGAAAACACTTCCTCCTGCAGAAGGAGGGTTAACCAAAGAGGAGCCCGGAAGATGAAGCTTGCCATGTCCATGAACCAAAGAGTGTTGAGGTTTTGCACAGGATTTGGACTACTGAGACACGATGTGATGTTGGAGCATTTTTAAGAATTGAACAAAAGTGTATTTATATTTACATTCCCCTAAAAATATAAATTATATTTACAGTCCCCCTCTGCTCGTTGAATAAGGAAGTCTTTGTTGTTCTAATTAATATCTACACTAGAAACTTCCATGGTAGTGGTAGAAATTTTTTATCCAAAGTAGGACAGTTCCCTGACAAGTGAAGTTTGGAAAAGAAGATAATCTATACATGAAGGATAAGAAGTGATGGCATTTGTCTTTGTCTCAAAGAATGGAAGAATATATGCAGTGGGGGATAGTCACCGAAAGGCATTGCACAACTCCACTCTTAATGGTACTTAGCTTAAAGCAAAGAAAGGAGGTGGAGGCAGCCCAAAGAGTAAAAATATCTATCAGGCCAAATATTAATGAAGGACAGGGTGAAGCTCTGGAACTGTCAGAAGACTGGCTGGGAGGAATCACACTCTTGTGTGAGAATCTCCTGTTAACCATGATTACCTTCCTTTGGCGCTCAGATTTTAATTAAGCGCTGGTGATGATAAACTTGACCAGCAGGGGGTGCCATCCCCTCAAATTTCCTTTCTTGGATGCTAAAGGTCATTTCCAAAGGCTTCATGTCTTCACAGGCAAACGTAGGCTAATTGTTAGTTCATCAGGTAATTGAGGTGGCCCAGTCGTGACACTGTCTAGTCTGGGTATTGTCCAGATGAGACAGGAGCACAGCCATCAGGCGTCTCCATCTGTTCTGTTTTGTGTCATGCAGGTCTACCCTAAGCAACTGGCTCTCAAACGTCCACCTTTGCCACAAGGGGACGGGAGACGATCAGGTGAATGGCTTAATAGAACGCTAACGCCTCTAATGACAAACCATCTCGACATACATCACCTGCCAAGGGAAAGTCAGCATACATCATCTGCCAATGGAACGTCAAGGCAATTGTTTTCTTAAATCAAAATCATTTACATTTTTATGTTTACGACTTTAAATGCTGTTTAAGGAAGAGGGTCTTCGAACTTTAACTCACAAATCACAGTTCCCATTTAGACTGCAGAATTAAGTCAAGCCATGTTTGCTATTACATATTAAAATATTGTTAACTTTTTAGCAAATAATCTTTTCAATCCTTTTCAGTTTGCGTCATGTTCCTGTTTATGTTCTTGGCGATCCCAATAGTCCACGGTAGGGGTCTCCTGGGACACTCGGGGGCTTTGTTCCAGCCTGGCCCGCGCAGCAATCCCTGTGTGCGCTGAGACTTGCAGGAAGACGCCGTCTGCTGCCGTCTTGAGCCTTGAGTGATGTGACGGCTCACATGAGGGACACAGCTGCCATGGCCTCATTTGCTCATGACTCTGCCAGCTCATCGCATCCTCCTGCCCTAGATCTCCACAGATGGTCGGGCTGTGACCCCAGCACCAAGGGCAGAACAGGAGGGACCAGAACTCCCTGGGTTTCCAGAGCCCAAGCTCCCAAGTTACAACCACTTGCTCCCCAGGCCTTGCCCATCCCCAGGGATTTAAAATCTGACTTGAGCTTGGTTTACCCTTCAAAGCCCTCTAGGTTCAAAAGCAGAGCACTCGGGTTCAGAAGAGCCAGGCGCTAGCCTTGAACAAGTGCCTCATTCATGCTGAAACTCTTTGCATCCCTGAATCCTTCTAGGAGTCTAAATGAAATCTTCTTACCTTTTCTCCTTCTCATTTATTATTTTCCTCCAAGGCCATTTCTGCTCTCTCCTTTTACTTCTTTCTATTCTGCCAGCCTTTTCTCCATCCTGGCTGTAATAAAATATTCAGGAGATCCTTGATGTACTATGGTAGCAATTCTCAGCCCTAGATAGAGGTTAGACTGTAGGATGTTTTTTAAAAAATACAGAGCTCTGTTCCCCTCTTCCCACCATAGAATTACTGGATTAGACATCAGTATTTCTAGAAAGCTTACCAGGCCATTCCATGGCACAGCCAGGGTTGAGAACTACGGAAGGGTGGGAATAGGCTCACGAGGGATGCAGTGGTTGGAAAAAGAAGGCTTTAAATATTAAGTAAATACTTAAATATTAAGTAAATAAAGGAAAAGGTAATTCCACTAAGGGAAAAAAAAGCTGGAAACAGGGTGAGTTAAACCTTTCCTCCCCACTGATAAAAACGGGCATGGATGTATCTTTTTCTTTTATATTTGTTCTTTTTGATGTTTTTCTTCCTTTTCTCCCCTTTCCTCCTCCTGGGCGGAGTGGGGGCAGGGAGGGAATAAATGTCAGGGTGGAGAAGACGGGGCTGGGTTGGGAAGGGCTGGGGATGTGCAAGCACAACGACAAGTCCCGACATCCAGCTGGGCCACTGGCCACCCAGGCTGGCACCACAGGGGAGAGTTTTGGGGACACAGTATCTTTTCTCAGGGCACTGGGCAACACTGTCAAGTAAGAAAAGTTCTCAGCAATGCTCATCACTTCCAGTACTCCAAAATCCTGTGTCTTAAAAATCTGCCCTTGCCCCAATCTCCCTCCCTCCAAACCTACCTCTTCCTTCTACTCCCCAGAGAAAAATGTATTCACTGGGAGCTCATTACTGGCAAGACAGAAGAACTTTGATTTATCAGTCGGTGATTAGTGATCTTTGCCATCTAGGAGGTAAGATGTACCATGGTGTTCGTAGCATAAATGTTCCCAAACTTTATATCTTACTAGATATGGATAAATTAAACTATCTCAAAAGCCTGGTTACATATATTTCATTGGCTATATATACACACATGTTTACTAATAAATGTTTTCTGGAGCTGGATATTTCTAAGAGAAGGTCTGTAATGATCAATAAATTCACAGAATCCTAGAAGCTGCTCAGAGAACCCCAGGGCTACACCTCTGCTTTTACAAATGATGCCAGAAAACAGAGAGGTTGGGTGATTTTTCTCCAAGATCACAGGCCTAGGAACATAAATGAGGTCTCTGGTTTTAATCATCTTATCTATCATCTTATTATATGCATTGAATCATACCAAAGTTAATTCTCAATTCATTGCATTTTTTGGTGGAACTTGACTATTTAAGTGCACACTGATTAAACATTATTATTCTAGTTATTAAATAGAACTGCTTGTTGGAAAAGCAAACTACTTAGAGTGCTTTTTAAAATAGAATTTACCAATACCATATTGCACTTTCTTTCCTTCTTTTCTCCTTCTTTTCCTTTTTGATCCATCAGTCAATCCATTCATCCATCCACTCATCCTACCCCTCTTCTATCCACCCACCCACCCATTCACCTATCCTCCCATCCATCCATCCATCCATCCATCCCCTCATCCTGCCAGCCATTGTCCAACCCACCCACCCATCCACCCACCCTCCCATTCATCCACCTACCCATCCACCTATCCATCCATCCATCCACCCACCCATCCACCTATCCATCCATCCACCCACCCATTCACCCATCTACTCATCCATCCATCCATCCATCCATCTATGGGTCCATTCTTTGACCTGCCTTCTAATGAATGGGATTTACATAAAGATGAGGAGGGGCAGGCAGAGAACATTGCAGAGACAGCAGCAAGGGCAGGAGCCCTGTCACTCGAGGAGCTGAATGGAAGCCAGTGTGGTTGGAGAGCAGAGAGCAAGAAGCAGAATCTTGTGCAATGAAGCTGGAAGGTTAGCTGGGAGCTGGCCTCTGCAGAAGCTTTCAGGATATGTGATGGGGAAGCAGCTGGCTGGTTTTAAGCAGGGAGGTTGTCATAATTTTATTTTCATTTTAGAAGACAACTGGCTGCAGGGCTGAAATGGATTGGAGAGGGGTTGGCATGGAGAGAGGCAGAGGGACGGGCAGACTTGCACAGAAATTATGGCAGCTTGGGCAAGAGTACTGCTCCAGAGATGGTGAGAGGAAAATAGATTTTAGAGAGATTTAAATGGTAAATACCAGTGATAAATTAGACATAAAGTGTGGGAAATAGGTAGATGTCAAGAATAGTTCCTGCGTTTCTGGCTTATATAACTGGAATGAATTTGTCCAAATTTTAGCAAAAAGTGCAATTTAATTAAACTTAGTTAGGTTTTACTACTTCTAAGCACCCTGGGGGTTGCAAAGATGAGTAACACAATGACCCCAGTCTAGGAGGTTCACCATACACTAGAAAAAGACAACATTCGGAAGACTATAGTAAGCATTCTCTTTGCATGTACATATTCTAGAAACGAAGCAGCTAATAGAACATTCCTATTTTAGAGTTATAAATTGAAAGTGGGTAGAGACAGAGTTGTTTAAGTTTTAGGATATATATAAGACACTTGCATTTGTAATCAAATTCCTACATTGGATGAGCAAATGTTCCAAGCAAAATCACAGACTAAATATAAATGCCCAAAGCAAACTTGTCTGATGGGATGGACTGTTCAGTGTTATGAAAGTTTGTTTTTACTTAGATGGAATTGCTGAAGTCCTTTTTGTGACATTGGGAGGGCTAAATTTTATGCTCAGCAAATAAAATTCTGTCCAATTTCAACCTGACCTGGGGAGGGGGTTGGTGAAATCACGGATTCTTTCTTACAGTGGACTAAGGTTGCAGATTTCAACGTGTCCCAAGGTGTATGCCAAGGCCACTCATTTGTCCACCAAGACTCAACTGCTTTTATGCACCTTTGACTGAGCCCAAGTGGAATCAATTTCTGTTTGCTCTGTTAGATCTCTGAACTGTGCATATGCCACCTGATGGAGTCCTGCCTTTTAGCAAATCTGCAGGCTCAAGTCCTTCCTATTGAGCAGCTCATCTCCCCACCACGGCTAAGCAATATCGAATTCCTTAAACTGCTTATGCAAAATGAAAGATAGCTTTTTCTCATCCAAGGCCTTGCTATCATAGTTACTAGATAGTGAATATGGTAAGTCACTTAGTTCCTTTGGTTTCAGTTTTCTCATCTGTTAAATGAAGGGATGTTATCTAATATCACTACCAAACATTCTGGTATTCTATCTGCGCTTTCCACCTCCCTCTTAACTGCTCCAAACCGTCTCTAGGATGTGCAGCCCTGAATTATTTTTAAAAAATGTTTTTTAATTAACATCTAATAATTTATGTTAAAATTGTGTTTTCACAGAATCATAAATAGCTAGAGTGTTACAGTGTTATGAATATTAGGCATAACATCAATTCATTGGCTTGGCGTACCCTAAAATTGCTCAAAATATGCACCTGTGATTGGTTTTGGCATATGAATTCCCAGATCTCTCCATAAGCCTCCAACTCAGAATCTCCAGTGAAACAGGAATAGGAACCCGCATTATTTCTCCATTTACACAGATGAAATAGTCATTGTATAAGACTGTATCTTTTTAGAGTAGGCTGATATCAAGCTTGAAAATTTCAGTAGTGTTTATGTCTGTGCCACATGGTCACTTCTGCCTCTGGGTTTGTTCACATGTCGCTCCCTATTCAGGAATGTTCTCTCTCTTCATCTTCACAAAATTCTGTCCATCAGCCAGAACCTTGATCAAGTCCTACCTCCTGATTAAATAATAGCTCATAACTACGTGTCACACGCTGTGCTAAGCATCACTTCAGGCAAACCTCGTGATATTGCCGTAAGGGAGCTACTGTTCTCATCCCTGTTATATAGTCAGAAGGGAAGTTGCCAGCCTAACCATCTCTCTGCAAGTGATACACATGGGGTCTGAGTTTGCTCTGTCTCACCAGGGTTCTCTGTCCCCCTCTCCATAGACCACCTTCTTTTCTCACTGCACAGTACCCTTCCCAAGCATCTCCCTTTTCTCTTAATTTCCCCAGAACATGAAGCCTGAACTCCACAAGTGAGCACCTACTTACAGGCTTTGCTATGCTTTCCTTGTGTCTTCCATCTTCCCAGCTGGACCTCAGATCTAGCCAAGGCGAAGGGCCTTTTTCTATAGGACCACACAGTAGGCTCAACTAATTGATTAAACATGGAGAAAAATGCAAATTGTGAAAATATGCAAGATCGTTTTAATATTTTAACTATAGAAGAATATAAAGTAGCAAAAGAAAATATAAAATTCAGGTTCAGTCTTTGTCCTAGAAATACATTTTTTTCTACATGAGTTTAGGGCTAGGGAGGAGATGGAATGATAGAAGTCTCAACTGAAAGAGAGCCATTTCCCAGTATTTAGATTCTTGGAGATCTTGGCCCATGCCTCTCGGGCCACTATACTCTATGGGATGGTGCTGACCTGGAAAATATGAGAATTATGGTTGTATAAAATCTTTTTTTGCTCAAATCAATTCCATATGAGCAGAGCAAGATAAGCTCTCTTTTAGATGTTACACCCTGAAACAGCAAACCCGTAATCTTTTAACACACAATTGGGTAGATGCATTTGCTCGTGCAGTCCGGGTTTGTAGTTGGGTCTAGGTCATTTTATAAAATGAATGAATTAAAGTGTGTTTTCCTTCGTCTTAGGGAAAAAAATTTCATATTTATTAGTACTTATCATACTTGCCCTAAGAGTAATGTTGGCTTCAACATTAGTAACTAAAGTTAAGTTAAATTTAGAGAAACATTTTTAGATGGCTTCTGACCTGATATGAATTCTATCTGAGAGTCTAAATTCTCCTAAGTGGAAACTAAAGATATTTGCCAGGGCAAATGTGTGCTGTGTATTATAGGGAGACTTCTGTTAATGGCAAAATGTGATCATCTCAACTGTTTGTTTTTGTCTTCTCTCACTTTAAAATATTCTTTTTCATCTAGTTTACCTCAATACACACATAGATTCAGAAAAGAAATAATTGTGATGTATTTTACCCGTTTCATTTCCCCAAGCATTTTGAGCATCTAAAATCATTCAGGAAACTTTTTGTTCACATAGCCTTTTTGAGTATTTCCCAAGCTGGGAAAGCTAGGATATTAAAATAGATTCTTTTTTTATTATATTTTAAAAAATTGACAACTAGTGAGTTTCTTTGAATTTTTACAATGAGCTAAATCGACAAAATAGTTTTTCTCCCAAGGGTAAAAGTAGATTGTGAGCTAATGTGGGATTTGAATATTAATTTAATTGTAAAGAGTTATAATTAATGGCAGTAAATAGCAGAAAGACAAAATCTAGATTCCTTAAATTCCTGTGGAACTTTGATTTGGGCTTTAGAGGTAATATAAAGTTGTAGATTATTCAAGACATTACTCCAAATATAATTTAGGAATTCTTCTTTTTTTTCCCAGGGGCCCATGGAAGAAATTTTTCTTGTATCTTAAGCATGGAATGAATGTATTTAGTTAGATCCATTAATTTTTCAAAATGTTATTCAGAAATTCAGTTTTGTTTCCTAAAAGCCCCATCACTATACTGTGGAATTTTCATCCCATTGTCACCATTTATTGCCACGCGGTTTCTTCCTGAGGCCCCACAATAGGAATTTAAACACAGGGACCGGCTCCAGTTTTTATTCGCTTCTGTCTTGCTTTATTATTACTAATTGTCTGTATTCTTTGAGTGCCTATTGTGTACGGTGCACGGCTCATGATGGAGGCTCCAAAACATTTTGGAATTTGTCTCACAGACAATTACAGGTGTTGGAAGGTGTCTTGTTCTGTTTGTGCTGCTATAACAAAATACCTGAGGCTGGGTGACCTATTAAAAACGGAAACTTATTTCTCACAGTTCTGGAAGCTGGAAAGTCCAAGATCAAGGTGTGAGTAGATCCAGTGTCTGGCAAGGGCTCTCTCTCTGCTTCTGAGATGGCGCCTTGTTGCTGTGTCCTTACATGGCAGAAAGGATGGAAAAACGGGACAAAATCACTCCATCGAGCCAAGGGCATTAATCCCATCCATGAGGGCAGAGCCCTCCCGGCCTAATCATCTCCCAAAGGCCCCAGCTCTTAATACCATCACCTTAGAGGTCACGTCCAACAGAGGAACACATATATTCAAACCATAGCGGGGGGGGGGATTTAATTCTATGTATATTCAATTTGATATATTAGGTGTTAAAAATTATCTATGTATCAGCCAGCCCAGAGTGTACTTCAGTCGTCATCCTAGCAGGTGACACACTTATTCTTATGATATTGTCATTATTCAACACTGTTACTTTTTTGAAGCGCTCCTTTGGCATCTCCCTGGAATCAGTTTGCACACTGGAAAACAAAGCTCTCTGCTTCATGTTTCAGATCAAAGTGGAATTCTACAGCTTGGTTGCCCACTTTACTTACCTGACTTGGAGTTAAGTGACTTTTCATTGTTTTCAAAAATCATCCAAAGGACAAATTTTATCACTATTAAAGATAGTCAGAAAAGTCAGCAATGTCTCTAATGGCAATTCAAAAAAGCAGCTTCCAAAAATATCTTGTGTATGGCGGAGGCGCATGTCTGGAATGAGGGAGCCTGCTCCCAAGGACAATTCCTTGAAGGAGACCATGCCCACTTGTTCTGTGTGCTTTGAAACCAAATATGTTATTTTATAATCATACCTCATGCATTTAATTTCTCAATCCAGGTACACTTCTGTCAATAGCTTTGGGAGTACTGTTTGATTTTTAAAAGCATCACACTGTGCCAACATTCTACACTCTGCAATGATAAACATGGACTTTAGTTTCTATCTTTCCTTAAAAACTATCTTCTCTGGATAAGGCACAACTCTACCTGTGGAGAATAATCAATACAAAGGCTTTAGTGAAATATGAACTTGGGAAAGTGAGCTGTTGGCAAGTGTCCAAATGATACTTTAATATGTCAAAATTAAGCTTTGACAAACTAGACTGGAGACACATCCTAGAATTTAATTAGCGCAAGGGCTTTTAGAAATCATCTAGTTAAAACTCTGTCATCTTTTGGATTTAAAATATTGATGCCTACAAATTTATGTGACCACAAAAGTAGTTTTAGCTCTCAGAATTCCTAATGCACCAACTCTTTAGCAATATCATCTTACCATCCAAACTGTCCCAATACTGTTATTTCCTCCCAGGTACCCAGCAGTGGAATAATTTTTAACATTGTGCATTCATGAAAACTTTTACATTTCTCTAGCCATTTCCTTATATGTAATTTCTTATTCTTTAAAGAAATTATTATATATTTAATTCATCTGTAGACGTCTTGATTTCTATGTAATGTGTACCCTTGACTTTGTATTTTTGGTATTGCTTGTTCTATTAGCAAACTAAAAGTTGCCTTTTATATAATATATGGAGTAAGGATTTTGTGCAAGAGTTTTGTATGTGTGCAAGAATTTTTTTTTCCCAATGTCATATGAACTCCTTTTTGTCCTTCAAGTCTCAGAATAAGTGGCAATTCCTGGAGGAAATCTTCCCAGATCTCTCAAACCCAGTGAGACTCATCTGTTGGTGCATTGGAACCTGTGCTCCTCCTTTATAACTCTCAACACGTTTGTAGTTAATTGTTCATGCCTGTCTTCCTCAGTGGACTCTGTGCTTCACAAGGGCGGGGACCCCCTCTGAAACCCCAGTATCTCTCTGGCATGCAGCATGCACATGGCAAGCATTTCTTCTGGCTAGGACTCTGGATTGTAAGGGACAGAAATACAACACACACTGACTTACACGGAGAACAGAAATCAGTGGCTCTTGTAGCTAAAAAGTCTAGTGATAAAAGTGGGCTATTTAATCACAGCTGTCATCACCCCTGAAGACTGGAGCTTTGTCCTTAGGATGATTTTTCCTTTTGTTGCTTTTACTCTTAGACATGTTCTGCCTTTGCAGCAGCCAAGATGTCTCTGGTTGCTCCAGGCTTTCCTGATTCTTGGTATCCCACGTCTTACAGGGAGATTGTTTCAGCAAACATCCCAATGTGGGTTTTCATTGGTCTGCTTGGGTCACGACCTGTCCTTGCACCCACCACCATGGCTGAGGGTTCTGGTGCCCTGACTGCTTTAGTCACATTCCAGAAACCAGGAGCAGAGGTCAGGTTGAGAGTAGAATAAGAGTGATTTCCAAAGGGAGGGAAGAAATTCTCTTATCAGAGCAGGGGGAATGGATGCTGGGCAAGCAGAAGCAGTGATGACAACAATAATAGCTTATATTTATTCAGTTCTCTATGTGGATTTACTAATTTTAAATATCCACTAAAATGCTCAGAAAGCTGGTGTTGGGGGAGTGAATGAATAAATGCAAAGTTTCATATCCGGGGCCTATATTTCATACCTTTGATGTACTGGTAAAATTAAGATTATGGTTATTATCTTTATTATTATTACTGACTGCTAGGAGCTTTGAAACCAGATCCCTGTACAGTTATAAGCTGTTGAGAGATTTTTCTCATCATTTATTAAAATGAATCTGAAAGGCCAACATCCCCATAATTGTCTCTCATCCCATAAGTATTTACAGAACTTTGTACATATTTTTGTTTGTGGCTTACAATTTGCATCTCATTTCTGGCTTTCATTTTTCTCATTTTAGAACAATTACCTGCTATCTCCCTGTGCTCTCTTGGGTAAGCTGACGAAGTTTTTTCTTGTAATTTTAATTTGTATCTTGGGTTTTTGCATAATTAATTTGGCATCTTCCCACTCCTCCTCCAGTTTTTCATATAGAATAGCTTTTCATCTCCCACCCCCGACTCTACTCTTGGGGTCTTTTTATTGTTCCTTTGAGGACCATTCAGCCTTACTAGATGAGTTTTCTGTTTAAAGTCTGGTCCAAAGAGATTTTGCTATTTTACTAAGCCTATTAATTCTGGCATTCATTTTGTTATTAATTTTTCCTATTTTCATTTCCTCCATATTTTTCTTAAGTATTCTAAATTCCACACTAAGAACTTCCTGTTTTTCCACTGAGTTTTAACCTTCTTCAAGGAAATTCAGCTAAGTTCCTAAACTAGGTTCTTGAAATTCCTGAGACTATGCAAACTTCTGCACGCGTATGCATAGACACAATTTCCAGGGAGAAGGGTGATAGTTTCCATGAGAGTTCAAGTTTATGATTCATGAATTTTTCAGATTTGTGGTTCCCTCACCACAATCCTGCTGATAATTTATGAACTGATCTTTGGCTTCTTCCACAAAGGGTGAAGGTCCGGGCTTTTGGTCACGAATGTGCCTTCGCTTTGGCCCAATTCTGTATGTATGGGGGGGGAGGGTTTCCAATGAAAGGAGCCCAGACTGTCAACAAACTTACCGTCTGTCCTGGGTCAGTGGCTCCAAAGGATCAATTTCTTAGCATGACACAGTCTTTGAAGACTTCCCTGCTACTTTGAGACGCCCTCTCAGGATGCAACCCTTCCCCTTCCGCCATGCTTTACCTGCAAAGACAGCACCCACTCCTTTTCCAGGCATCCCTGTTTGGGAGGTGAGTGGCCCATTATTCTGTATGTTGTCGTCCTCTTTCCTTTATTGATGGAGAGCTCTGGATCTCTCTTTACTTCTTAGACTTAAATACGTGTGTGTGGAACCTGGATGTACAAAAGCCACATCAGACAGCAACCTCCCACCCTTTCTTCTTTATGTACTTCATTTCTTTCACATAAATGATATCACCATGCTTTGGTTATGCTCTGCCCCAGAGTATCCATTTTTAGTCCCTGCTGCATGTTTGCCAGGCTGATGGCACTTAGATTCTTCTGCCTCCTTCACTATTTCCCAAGCTGCTAGGCAAGGCATTCTTTGCCCCAGCATCATCAGCAGAACAGATGGGCCCGGGGATTGGGCTGGAGCCAGGAGGAAGAGCTCCCCACAGAAGTCTCTGGGCCATGGGAGTAAACCAAGCTAAGTTTCAAATACAGCAGACTATTTGCAAACACTGAGTTATTTGTATTAGAGGTGAGATGGTGGTCAATGTTACAAAGCCAAGGGTTCTGAGGCTGGCACAAAGAGGGGTAGAAGTGTTCAGAACAGGATATAATGGGTCAACAAGACTGAGATGTATGGCTGCGTTAGGCTAGATTAAAATGTAAGAGGCAAAAAGAATAATACCTGTGATTTTTCCCCATAATCTAAGCCTTCCTCTGCATTACTATTGCAGGGTTAGTGATCTGCTAATATATTCTCTTGTTATTGAGCAAATGGGCTCGCTGCCTGATGTGCACAGAAGCCAATTCTATGTGGCACCAGTGTTTGAGAAGAGGACGGCTTTATTGCAAAACCAGCCAGCAAGGAGACAGGAGCAGGCTCAAATCTGTTTCCCTGATTTGGAGTCCAGGGCAAGCTTATGGGCTCAGAGGGCAAGGAAGAGGATTTAGGAATGTAGACATGGCAGAGTTTGATTAGAAGCCTTTAAATCTGACCATTTATGGTAAGGTAAGTTGAGGTAGATTTTAGCTCCAGATCTTCTGGTCCAAAAGACCCCTCACTTCTGAAAGAGTTTTGATGTCAGGTTCTTATTATGTCCCAGTCTTCCTGGTTCCACAAGGAGGAATTGCTGGCTCCTGTGTTGTTAAAGGTGAAAGCTTTTTCTATTGCACATGCCCAGGCTACCTGACTTGCAGTTTTTGGCTGTATTATACCTACAAGGTAACCCAACATTTTGTTATCAACAGAGTAGACCCAGTTTGGGCTGGTCCCAAGGTTACACTGTGTGTGTGTGTGTGTGTGTGTGTGTGTGTGTGTGTGTGTGTGTGTGTGCTCACACGCACACACTAATGTAGGAATGGGATTTATATATGCATATTGTTGGCCAGTATGATTAGGAAGGACATCGAATATCATTTTAGTTTTTACTAATTAAATACTGTGGAAGCATATTCCTTAGAGAATGAGTCTCCTACAATTTCAATGTTCCAGAGATAACCGTAGTTAACAGTGTGATGTCTATTCTTCCAGATTCCTCCTATGCATGTATTAGAATAACTGTATTATGCACATACCCACACACGTATATTTCACACAGGAATAGGATCATCCATAATCCTGTTCTGGAACTTGGTTGTTCAGTCACCAATGTATTTTAGGTACCATCATTTTAAAAATAAATTTTGAAAACAGATTATGTGAATATTTCCTGAAAATTTTACTGAACAGCATCAGATCTGATTACATCTTTAAAGAAACACCAAGGAGAAATTTAAAAGATACTGATGATTAAGTCTGGAACCACTTCTTAGAACCAGTTATTACATTTTGTAAACTGATTTTTTAAAGTAAAAATAATAGTGGTATAGAATTAGATATTCTGAATTTGATAATTGCAATAGTCACCAGCTGACAACTGATGAAACGTGGATGTCACTTTGGAGTGTGTCTGTGTCACTGGTTCACAAGGGTTCAGTTTTTATATTATCTTAAACTATTTAATAGGGTTCAAGTCAGATCAGAAATTATTAGGGAGGGTTTAGTTGATATTAGATTAAGAACCGAAATTCTGTTAAGTTCCATTGCACAGGCTTAATATTTTGCTCTCTGTACCCTTGAAATCTATTTTTAAAACTGTGATTATTAGAATATTCACATTCTGAACTATAATATTAATTTAACAAGTGATTATACTGGGGCCATCAAGGTCAAAGGCTGAAGCCACATGGGCAGTAGAAATTAAAAAACCAAGGCCTCTATCTTCTGTCTCCCAGCGAAGCTTTCTTTTTGATAAAACACTTTCTATTTTGAAAGAATTATGGATTCCCAAGAAATTGCAAAAATATTGCAAGGAGGGACTGTGTACTCATCCCCCAGCTTCCTCCAATGGTAACTAACATCTTACATAGCTACAATACATTATCAAACCTAGGAAATTGGCATTAGAACAATAAATTAACTAGACTACAGATGTTACTTGGATTTCACAGATTTTGAATACACTCATTTGTGTGTGTGGGTGTGTGTATTTCTATGATATTATCCCACATACAAATTTGTATTAATACCAGAGCAATCAAGATATAGAACTGCTCTGTCACCGCTAGGGAATGCCCTAGTACCGCTCCTTTATGGTCACATCCGTCCCTCTCTAAGCCCTGGCAACCACTGCTCTGTTTTCATTTCCCTCATTTTGTTATCTCTATACTTTTGGCTTTATGCCATTCCTCGCTACCTTGAAATCAGTATTTCTGGGCCGATCTTCTCCCAAACGTCCATCTGGTCCTGTTCAGTGTTCCCTCGTTTGAAGCCTAGAGTTCCTTGATTCAATCAACCATAAAGGTCCCAGATGATCAGCGGCTGATACTGCAATGGATAAAGGTCAGTACAATCTGATGTCAACATGAAGCCGACTCAACCTATTTCCCCAACGTGCTTCTGGGGATGCTGTAGCAAAGTCCCACAAAGTGGGTGGCTTAAACAACAGAGATTTATTGTCTCCAGTTCTGGAGGCTGGAAGTCTGAGATCAAGGTGTTGGCAGGGCCATGCTCCCTCTGACGGTGCTAGGGAAGGACCTGTTTTATGCCTCTCTCCTAGCTGCTGGTATAGTGACTTACGGCAGCGTAACTCCAGTCTTTACACGGTGTTCTTCTGTGTGCTTGTCTTCCCACCACGTTCCATTAATACACGTCTCTCTCTGTGATCAAATTTCCCCTTCTTATAGGGACACCAGACATATTGGATTAGCCCCCACTCCAATGAACTAATTTTAACTTGATTACCCCTATAAAGATCCTATCTCCAAATAAGGTCACATTCCAAGGTACTAGGTATTAGAACTCCAATACTGTATGTGTTTTTGGGGGGACACAATTGAACCTATAAAAACCAACATTCGGGAAACATGCTTAGGGTACCCTAGCAGAGTGGGCACAAGGAAAATATACATATAAGTAATAGTAGGAAAGAAAAGTGAGGGACTATGGAAGCAAATACTTGCTAACTTATTAAAATAACAAAATAACAACCTCTGAATCTTCAGGATTTAAACTGAAAGGAGATGCTCCATGTGGGCCTGGGAGCTGATCTAGTGGGCCTGGCTTGGACCCCCAAGTCTCACCCTGCAGAGGTGGCTCTCTCTACATGACAGCTCTGGCAGGAGCGCTCCGTCACTCAAATCTCTGGCCTAAGTGCAACCATGGTTCCCTTCCCTCGGTTTATCTGAATGTAGGAAAGGGAACTCAGTAGACTTTCTGTGTACTGAGGGAGAGAAGAGAAATACATGCAGATGCTTGGAGGTAAAATTTAAATGTAGTATGCTTTCTAAAGGGCAACTTTCAGATCCTACCTGGCTGTGCCTTGCACAACAGGAATAAGAACTTAGAGCCTTAAGTGAGCTGCAGAGAAGGGAACGTTTTACTTGCACAGGATCATGAAGGTGTCATGATGGATTCCAGGTGAACTGCACCACACACTGCCTTAGGATGTTGTTATGGACTGAATGTTTGTGTCCGCTCCCGCCCCCCAAATTCATACACTGAAGCCCTAAGCCGCAGTGTGGCTGTATTTGGAGATTGGGCTTCCCAGAAGTAATTAAAGGCAAATGAGGTCATAAAGGTGGGGTCCTGATCTGCTATGAGATTTGTGTTCTTATAAGAAGAGATGCCAGAGAGCTCTCCCTCACCCCTTCTCGTGCTGCCCCTCCCCTCCCCAGCACATGCACAGAGGAACAGTCCTGTGAAGACCCCGTGAGAAAGCAGCCATCTGCCAGCCCAGAGGAGACCCCTCATCGGAAACCGAGTTTGCAGGCACCTTGATCGTGGACTCCAGGCCTCCAGAACTGTGACAATATAAATGTTGTTCAAGTCACCCAGCCTGTGGGATTGAATTATTATGATGGCAGCCTGAGCAGACTAATGCAGATGTATACTCCAGCCCCAAAGGGTTGGCACAATTTCTCAGGGGCTCAGCTCCCAGCCTGTCCCCAGGTGGTGGCACCGTGATCTTAACATCCCTCACTTGGGAACTGCTGCCTCTGTGGTGAAATCCAGGAAAGAGCCCCTCTGCAGCTCACCTGGGCTCCATCTAAGTTCTTGCCTCTGTTAACTTCAGACGTGACCTTATCCCAGTGAGTGACCCCGCCTCTGAAATGGTCCAAGGAAATAGTTCTTTAACTCCATCGTAAACATAATTTCTAGGCAACAGGCTGGAATGCTGAAAATAAAAATGGAAGGCTTGGTTTTCATACTAAGCGACTCAACTTTTTTGTTTGTTTAAGCTAATTTGTTCTATACTAGAATAGTTGCTGAACTATATATTCTACATAGATTAACAAATTACAGACTAATACCTAGAGGTACACCACGACTTTCAGGCCGTTGCTTAGAGGCAGTAGGCAATGTGGGTTGGAGAAGTTTTAAAATGCTTTTTTTCTCAAAACCAGTTTTGAACATGGGAGATTGCTCTGGTATTTTCTCTGTTTTCTGGTGTTCTCTGTCTTTGCGTGTTTTCCTTGTAGTAGATTTAAAAACAAAGCAAAACATTAAGTAACATCAAAAAATAAAAATTAAAAGTCTAAGCTAAAGAATTAAAAAAAACACTTCTAAAAGATATTAAGTGGAGGTAGCAAATATAACGTATTGATAATAATAATATCTATGATTAAGTACTCATTTTGAGCCAGACACTATTCCAAGCATTTTATATGAGCATACTTATTTTATCATGTAATCAGGGAATCTTAAAAACAGGGGAGATAGTAAGTCGGGATTTATCGCATTCTCAAAGTTCTGAAGAAAAGTGGATTTTGTGTGGCAAGTAGGTGGTTGAAATTATCACACAGATTCAAAAGAGAATCAGGGAGAAATGACGATATACAGAACATTTAAAGAGTAATGTACTATGATCTCTTTAAGACCATATTATCATAAAATATCAACTTATATCTTATTCAGTTAAAAAGTAAACTTTAGAAGAAATCCATGCATGTTGATCAAGGGCACACCAAACTTCTTTGATTTTTCCTGCTCACTATACTGTTTGATAGTGTATAAAAATATTTTCAAATTTTAATATACCTTTTTAAGATTTAAGGACAGTCGTATGCCTTCTGTGGTTAAATGAGTTGGTTTAAATAGAAGCATTTTGAAAACAATAGAGTTATTCAAATACTGAAAGGAATTATATTCATTAAGGTATTTAGAAAGCTTAAAAGTAATAACCATAACTCTTTCCATAGTATCAACATTTTGAAGAAGTCTAGTGATCATTCATTTGGAGCTGTTTTCTACATTTGGGTTTTGAAGTTCAAGTGACGTGAAACTTCACTGTGTTTTTCTGTTTTCTTTCCCTGTCGAAATTGACTCAGAAATAGAGCCTATTTTCTAAAAAGTCTGGCAGTCTTTTTAATGGAAGTCGTCCAGTATAATAAGGATAACGTAGTTTTTAAGGTGAGAAAATCAAGAAAGAAAGGGGAAAAGAGATGGAGAAAGGTGGAGAGAATAAAGAAAAGCTCTAGTAGGTGTTTACTAGGTGTAATGAATTAGTTATAGAGAAAGATACATGTGGTATGGGGTTTCCTTAAAATTAAATAATATCCAAGGCTCCTTAAGTACCACCTATTCAGTGTGGAGTTATTCCACTCAATGATGAAAAAATGTCTATTACCCACAATTTCCTCTTTTTTCTCATCTTTTATTCTAAATATATTTAGGAGCTATTTCAAAATAATGGAATAATGGATTCGCTGTAGGACAGAATTCAACTATTTTATTATAATCCTTTATTTAAAAGATTTTAGAAAGGTATTCCATTAAGTATGAATACCCCAAGCTTGACCTATTTCATAGTAACAATTATAAGTAAATAGGGAAAAAATTGAATTATGTCTTGCATGGACTGAAGAGTAAGGCACGGAGAATTTTAATGATTTGAACAAGTCTGACTTGCAGGAAATTGAAAAGAATTTTTAAATATAAAGTTAACGTTTCTTTTAACTCTTTTAATGCATGGGGTCTTTGGAATAAGAAAGATTTTTAGATGGAAAACTTGTGAACTTTGATACATCTAGAAAATATAGCAACTCTTTCAGGAGATTAAGGAAATATTTTTGAGGAATGTCAGAGATTCAGGGGCATGTCCCTGAGACTGGGATTCCTAACTGAGGCAACCTCACCCCACAGGTTATCCTGCCCTGACTCAGCCTGGGAAACTGCCAAGAAGTACAAGGACGGCCATCTGACAGAATGAGGGAATGAAAGTGTTTTACAACTTGTATTGACTTTTTAGAAACTAATTATAAGCTCACAAGAAGTTGCCAACAATGTGCAGAGAAGTCTCATGCTCCTTTCAAGCAGCTTTCTTCCATGTTAACATATTAAATACTGCAGCACATTATCAGAACCAGGAAAATGACATTGGCAGAATGCAATGAACTAGACAGATCTGGCTTGGCTTTATACCAGTTTTTACATGCACTTTTTTTTTTTTAATTGACATTTACAAGTTGCAAATATTCAGCACAAGTTCCCAAAGTCCTAATGGGCAATGTCTCTAATTCTTTCTCGCCTTCCTTTCTTCTTTTCTCTTCCTTCACTCACTTTCTCACTCTTTTCCTTCCTGGCTTCCATCCTTCCACATTGAGAACCAGTTTAATACCAGGCAATGTGCTATGTGCTGGAAAGATCAGTAAAGACAGATAGTGGTGGTGGGATCCTCATCCACTGTCCAGCCACCGTCTCTCCTGCCCTCTCTGCCATCCTTATCAGACCCTTCATAGGCCCGACTGATGAGTCTTCCAGGCTCCCTTCTTCTCCTGCCCCAACTCCTTCCTATACACAGTTCTAGATTAAGCTTCCTAAAGCATAGTTCTTATGTCACTGCTTTCCTTGATAAAGAGTTTTTAGAAAACTCTTCTTCGCCAGCAGAATTAACCAGTACAACACGTGTTCAGCCTACCACTACAAAAAGTCCCACCCTTCTGATGTTCATAACTCATATTCTGGCCGCAGTCTACTATTTGCAGTTCAGGAACTCCCCTGCTCATCCTGGCCTCCTGCTACTCTAACCTCTGCAATGCCTCCCCATCTCTCCCTCTGTCAGAATAAATTAAATGTAGTTCAAACGCCACCTCCTCCTTGAAATCTCTTCTGATAGCTCCAAGCAGATGCAATTTCTCCTTCCTTCAGTGGCCCCCACCCCCAGTTGCTGTGTTCATTTTCTCTGCCACTTTGTATAAAATGGGTCCATTTCTGCTACTAGATCACACCCTCCTCTGCAGAGGACAGAACTCAGCATCACTCTTTCAGTTTTTCTTTAACGTGTGGAGAAGGAACATGGGTTTGGGGTCAAGAGAGAACTTCACAATCCCCTACCCCCAGTTTCTGCCACTTGCTACATACCCCACGAGGTGGATCCTACCAGCTCCAGGTCTCCTGGGGCTAATGTACCTAGGGCATGGACATTCCATGAGATATTCCATGTGGAGTGCCTTGCGTAGGGCCTGGCATAGGAAATACGTGTGAAATGAAATCTTCAAGTATGAATGGAAAATGGTCTTTCTAAAAGGGAGAAAATAGATTTTATAAATATGGCTGTCTTCCAAGGAATTAGAGGTTCTTGGATTAGGGATCAATTCAAAAAATCTAAAACCAGTGTAGAGTTCAGAATCCTCTAAAGGTTAAGGTCATTTTAAGAAGGGAACTGCCACTAACTCTTGACAACACATGCTGGGAGTAACAAGGTCAGGCCAGGGAGCTGAAACTCCCAACTCCTCTCCCCAAACACTGCTTCTAAGGGTCTAGAATAACAGAATCAACTATATCTACTCCCTCACCTCCCCTAGGCCTGGATATTTTAGCTGCGTGGAACCAGACACTCTCCTCCCTATTCCCTTTGGAAATAATTGGAGACAATTCTTGATTGTTTCTAAAGGATAATTCAAGGAAAGACTTGGCTTATGATTTGCATATATGTTACCAAATTTGCATATCATTCATAAGTCTTTCTTTTATTAGCCTGGAAGACTGAGTTGAATCTATATGCATCTTTATCTCTCCAACCCCTGGGCTCAAGCGATCATCTTGCCTTGGCCTCCCAAAGTGCTGGCATTACAGGCGGGCCTGGCCAGTAGTTTTTAATCTCTCTAAGGGTATACAGGGCCCACATTTTATCAGCATTAATGGATTCTTGGGGGTACAGGCATTTCCCTGTGATTTAAACTGAGAGGATTAACTTCATGCCCAGCCTCTTACTTAAAGGGCTGGGATTTGCTTACTTTGTAACTAGCATGCGGGGGCTCCCATTCGGCTGGCAGGAGCTCTCTGAAAAGATGGCAATCATTCCAAGATGTAGAGGCCAAATATTATGTGGGCGGCCTCCAGTGATCTGGAAAAGCGTTTAGAGCTTACTTTGAGACTGATAAAGTTGTTCTGCCAGAAGGCCAAGATCGTGTAATTTGATCTTTAAACTTATAAGACTTGTACCAAAATAAGTTTGCCTCGAAAGGAACATTCAAGAGCCTTGAGCCATCCCATGTTTTTAATGAATAATAATAACAGTGAGATAATAATGTGAATAACAACTACCGCAGACCAAGGGCTTATCTTCTCCCAGACCTTATACTAAGTAGTTTAGAAACTTTCTCTTGGAAATTCTCATGGTGTCTCTGTTAGTAGCATTTTGCAAATGAGAAGCCCAAGCTTAAAGATTTTACATCACTTGCCCAAAGTCACAGGCTTACTAAGGCACCAAGTCAGGATTTAAAACCGAGTTTCTCTGGCTGAAAGCCATGCTTTAACCACAGCAATCTGATATATTACATTTTCTTAACTACTTAAAAAAAAGACTTCAAATTAATTAAATTATTTTATCCCCCTTTGCTTTCCTTTCTTTTTCTTTCTTTCTAAATTAAATATTCACACTTTCATGGGGAAAATATCAGATTTCCTGAGCATCCACTATGGGTCAGTTAGTCTGTTAGACACTCCACTTGCTTTATCTCATTTAATCCTGATAACCACACTTGCAGATGGGCATTGTTAGCTCCACATTTAAATGGATATGGAAAACTGATGCTCAGAGAAGCTAATTAACCTGTCTGAGGTCACACAGCCAACGTGAGGCAGAGCCCAGATGTGAGCCCATTCTGCACATGATGGCACAATGATGTTTCCTGTGAGAACTTTGAAAGGAAGCCCATGTGCTCATTAAAATTCCAACCTGACTCTTCACACTCCAGATTCTTTTCCTCAGCACCTGTTGGCTTGTTGATCTTAAGGAATCATCTCCAGTAATTTCTTGGGGCATGCTTTGGACTTAGGGAGCTGTTGGAAGAGGCATGGTTACGGTAGACTTTTCTCATGGATGCCTCTTATTTTTTAGTTTCCAAGATTATTGTTATTTATAAGAGATCTTATTATACCTTTTGCTTCATGACTGAAATCTCATAACATTCTTAGAAATATGTGGGTTGGTAACTACAAATTTAAAATCTTTACAGCATGGAATTTTTTTAGATAAAAATCTATCTTTTATTCTGAGAAGAGACCAAAAATAGATTTGGGGGATTTTCATGTGCCCTCAGGGAAGGCAAGTGGTTCTATAGCTCTGATATGAACATGTATATTTGTCCTTGAAATGCCTCATAGGAATGAGAAATATATATTAATTCCCTCATACCTAATGTGATGTCATGTAACACCCAATGCTTGGCAAATTATAGATTCTTTGAGGCTTTTTCTGTCACTCAAGCAAGTAGTATGAATCCACGCCTTGTAATAATGGGGCTTCAGTGATACCAAATCAGACCGAACACCCTGAAATGCCACTGTCTAGGCCATGTGGTGGGAGGTGGTTCTGCCTTTCAATACCAGCATCTAAAGGGGTTTGACTCCACCAGAATTTCTCAAACTGTGGGCCAAGGACGATTTGCATCAAAACTACCTGAAATGTACGTTGAAACTGCACATTCCTTGGCCTTGCCTTGGAATCTCCAGTGCGGAATCCAAGAATTGGGTGCCTCAGGCATTACTCATGCAGAGTGGATAAGACCCCACCTTTTCTACTAACCACCCTGGTCTGTCCTCACCCTGTCCTTAATCCCACAATAGGAAAGTCTTATCGTATGTTCGAGAACAAATTTACAAAGCATAATTACACTTCCTTTCATCACATTCCATTTCCCCAGCAGCCCTTTACGTATTAGTAATCAGCTTCACGTGTTCTCTGCAAGGTCCCCTTCGGAATGCCCAAGTCCACAGACAATTCAACAAGTACAATTCGAAAAATCTAATTCAGCCAATGTGTTTAACCTTCATCCATTCTAAAATTTCTATAGTTTTTAATAAGACAAAAATTTGAAATATTGAGTTTTCTCATCCCTTTAAAAACATTCCTAGGAAGGCCATTTATTTCTCTGATGCCGATAATTAACAAAAGTGTCAATTTTAGGCATTCAGATGAGAGAGGGAAAGATCGAGGATTCTTTGTGCGTGATGCGAGCGTGCGCGTGTGTGTGTTCGGCCTCGGTGGCTCCAGTTCGGAATATTGCGTTGGATATAACTGGGCAGGAACCCAGTCTGCACGCCTCTGTCCAGGGTAATTTTTTTTCTATACAAAAGTACAGGAAATTGGTTTGGGGTACTTTGTAATTTCTGAGACGCTTTCCCCTGGAGATAAGAGATGTTGATCTGAGCACTTTTCTGCTGGATGAATCAAAATGATGGGGGTAGAGAGAATTATTAAGCCGGAAAGTGATACTGAGCCTTTCCCAGCCTCCCTGGGGCTTAGCTCTATTTTCCTGCATTTGCTGGTAGGGGAAGCAGGGTGGGGTGTGATTGCAAAGCCAAGCCACACTCTGCAGTTCCGTCTGCAGCTAATGTGAGGGCTGGCGGCTGACTTCTCTCGAACATGGGGAAGCTGAGCTTCAGTGGTCAGAGTCGGCCAGGCCCCACTGAGCCCTGATTTACTGCCTAGCTGGAGAGACACTACATTGCTTCCTAATTAAAACCACGTGCTCTGTTTCTGTCATGAAAGGGTATTTTCCTGCCCAGTCACTTCCTCTATCTTTCCTCAAAAGTCAAAACCAAATGAAACCCAAACAAAAGCACCCACCAAAACTCTAAAAATAGACATATCTGCATGTCATGACACTATAATATCCTTGCTAAAAGGGGTGTTCAGAAAACACACTTCCAGCTGCTAATTAGTATGTTGTTAGCAAAACATATTTTTCTTTCTAAGAATAACCCAGAAAGGACTTTTATGACTTTGAACAAGTGAGGTGAGAAAAGTCACAGATTTTTGCCCAAATCCCTTTCCAGCTGGATGATGGCATTTCAGTTGGTTATTTCTTCACGAAAGGATGGCTTTAAGTCCATAACTTGGCTTTAAGTCAGTAACATAATGTTAGAATGTCGCTTCCCTCCCACAAATACAACCCAAGCCCACCTCCTGGGCCGATCCTCCATGGCTATCTTTTTCATTAAGTCACCACCTGGTCAAAAACTTCTCATTACTATACCTTATTATTCCGTCTCCTCAAATTTATAATGTTCCATAATCCAGTCACATTCTACCATCAGTAGTTATTTCCACCTTTTCTTTCGGATACTTCTCGTGACTAAATAACGATAATAGTAGTAGTAAGTATAGTAGCAATGCTATTAATACTTTTTATTGAATACCCTTTGTTCTGGACGCTATTCTAAGGGGTGATTTCACTTAATCCTCACAACCAATTTATGACTTACCCTGATTAGGGTAAGTCCATATTCTCATTGTGTCCATTGAACACATGAAAAACAGGCTCAGAGTGGTTAAGTACATGCTCAAGGTCACACTGGCAGGCTTGATCATTCATTGCACACCGTTGCCACCATTACTTCAGACACATTGCTCTTCTTGCCTGAAATGCACTCTTCTTATCTTTATTTATCTAAATCTTATGCAACCTTCCAGACCCACCTCAACTCCTACCTCTTTTGAGAAGCCTTTCCTTGTGATTCTAGCCCTCGTTGGCCTCCCTCTTTCCAGAAGCCCCAGCATAGCTCATTACTGTTTTTATATCATACGTGTTTTGTTTTCTTTGACTGGAGCCTTTCAGAGGTTGATCTTTTGCATTTTCCAAAGGCTCTAGCACTGTCCTGGTGACAAAGTAGATGCTCAATTAATGCGTTCTTATCTGCAAACCCCTCAACACCAAATACTCACCTAAATGCCAAAAAGTCCTTCCTGAAACAAGTGTTTCAGAGCTGTGTGTCATGCACAAGGGATATCAACTTGGCTTCTAATAGACCTTGCAGCCCACTCAGGCAAGTTGGCAGTTTTCACGTTGAACTGCAAGCAGGTCATGAAAGAATATTTGCATTTTACTTGAATAACAGCAATCCCTTTAAGCATTTAAAATAATTTTTGGAGATGAATTCAATTTGGAAGCCAAAGTCATAATACATGTATTCTTTTAAGGATATTACAGTCTCGATTTTTACAGGGAATACTGGGGTCTTAGGTCCACGTTGATTTTCTTTGTGAAGTGATAACTAATGCCTCAAGATATGCAACAGTGAAAAATGAAATGCTCCAAAAAATAACGTGTCTTGCCTTCTTGCAAGTTACCATGATTTGAGGAATCTTTGTCTGACTCCTACTTGGGCCAGCAAAAATTGAAGCAGGTAAAGTGTCCTTGTGCAAAAATTTGGATTTTCCTTTTGAGAAACGTGAATACAGGAAATCAACAGCATGCATTAAACACTCTGCAAATTATGGGACTGCACTGGCAGCATGAAGATCCATGGGAGGACCAGTAGGCAAGGGTTTTACACAGAGATGAGAAGAAGAGTGGATGTGAGGAGCTGGCCATATGTAAATCAATCACTTTGATACGAGGGACAGAAATACCAAATGTTCAGGATTCAGGAAACAGGGAAAAGACAGATGCTCCCTTAGTACTGTTAAACATCAATCAAGCATTATTGAGGCAAAGAAAACACCTCCCCCCACCCCAAGTTCTGTGTAGAGCAGTTCTCAAAGCTGGCTGAACTAGAGAGATTTGCAATATTAAAAAATTTTTTTAAAAATGCCTGAAGTTATTTTTAGATGGACTGAACTATAATGTTTCAAGGTGGGACTTGGAAATCTGTAGTTTTTAAAACTTCCCCTTGTGATTCTGATAGACAGTGCATGTTGAGAACATCTTCTGTATAATTATCAGAATTTGGATGCTTTAGGACAGAGGTCCCCAACCTTTTTGGTATCAGGTGCCAGTTTCATGGATGACAATTTTTCCACAGACCAGGGGTGGGGGGAAAGGCAAGCGATGGGGAGCGGCTGTAAATATAGATGAAGCTTCACTCGCTCGCCTGCCGCTCACCTCCTGCTGTGTGGCCTGGTTCCCAGCAGGCCATAGACCAGCACTGGTCCTTGGTCCGGAGTTGGGGACCGCAGCTTTAGGTTGGTGCTTAAGGCCTCTCCCCTGCTAACTTCTGACATATGCTACCAGGATACAGCTTTGAGGACTTGGAATGAAACCCACTTCTACTGGAAAGGCTCACATTGCTTTTGGGTGGGAAGGAGCCAAAATCGCAAAAAGGTTTCTCGTTAAGAGATTCTTGGAGAATTCTATTCAGAGACATATTCAGAAGGGAATGAGAGTGCCGTATACCTCAAAAGAGATCCCTGTCTCTAGCCAGAGAGTTTGGAGTTGACAACTGCTTGTCAGTAGAAGAAGGGATTGGAGGTAATGCCGAGATATGGTTTAAGTTAAAAAGTCTTCTTGGAAGAAGTCGGGTTGCAGCCTTAAGTTCCCATTTGTCTTTATATATTCTATAAGCATGTTGGAAGGCAGAGATAGACTTTAATTTTTCTTAGAATCTCTAGCACTTATGATAATGAATGGCACAAAATAGGAAATAGATGAATGTTTGGTGAAACATTTCAGGCCCTGGAAAAAGATTGAGGATAAATCCTGGATTACAGACCTCTGATTTGATTAGTCATATGTAGCCCAACTTTCCTTCATGGTCAAGGGTAATTTGACAATCAATTCCCAAGACAACAGATACCTGTTATAATGCAAGGTACACTTTCATAGAATAGGAACTACTTCAGGTATATGATTATGTGTAGCAAATTCAGAGTGTCCCTGTGGCCTGAGTGTAGGAAAGGCGTTGTTCACTAGCACCGTACCTATGGTTTCATCATACATTCCTATTTATGTACAAAAAGATGATTACAGAGAGAAGATTAGGCCAGGAAGACAAAATGGTAGCCTCCTTAATGTAGTTGGCTCATATGAAATCTCCCAAATTGTCTAGTCTAGGTGAAAGGTAAAAATTTTCTTTAGATCATTTCTCAATTCTATGTGTTCTGAACCCTATAAATCTATCCCCAAATATCTTTTTAACTTTTCAGGCCATTACTTCCAAATCTACACAATGTCAGAGGAGTAAGGTAATCACCGTTGCTTCTCTTAGCTCTCGAGTTTACCTGTGATCTGTAATCCACGTTTGTGGCTTCTCTACCAGAGAAATAATTTGACTGCTTAGGAGCTGGTTTTGGCCAAAGGAAGGACCCTAATGTTCCTATCCTGAATATCCCTCTTGTCTTCCACTAGCCTGCTTGAAATCCAATATTTTCCAGAAAATGTAATTCTGGAAAAAATAATTTTAAAAATTCTTTAAAAGAAATTTATTTACATTTCTAGAAGGATATTTGTTTGAGAAACATATAAAAACATGACAGAACACTTCGTAGGCCTCCTGCGGCCCTGAGGCCACATGTGGCCTTCTGGATCCTTGAGTGCAGCCTTTTGACTGAATCCAGACTTCACAGAACAAATCTCTTTATTAAGGGGTAGAGGGGCTGCACTTGGGGATCAGGAAGTCTACGTGTGGCCTTGAAACCGCAGGTTCCCCACCCTGACAGGCAATAATAACACACATTTTTGCAAGCCTAATGACAGTCACATAAGTTTAACAGTTATGAGCAGATGAACCACATTCATAATGAAATAGCTTATATAACTGCTGTCATCTGAAATACCGTGATGGCCAATCTAAGTTTTTTGATGATGTCAATCAAAAAACTCAATGGATCACCACTGTATCACAACCACACCAGTTGCCCAAAGAACTGAATCTCAAGAAATCTGAACTTTCACAAATGTATATGTACAAAATTGTCATCTCTTCATTTATTGAAGATGTTTCAACAGTTTCATGTACTCAAACAATGCTTAACACACTTTTGTGGAGTCAAATTTGCAAAAAATGCATAAAATGAATTAGAGCTCTCTAAAAGTTTTTATACAATTTATACCTCCAGTATTGGAAATTATGCAAAGAAGAAATATATAGCATAGCAAATTGGAAAAAATAATGCTGACAGTATAAAATAGTTGGGGTGGGGGGTGGTAAAAAAAGAACAACAACAAAAAAAAAAACAACCCAAAAAACAAAACCAAAAAAACAAACAAAAAAATTTGACATATGAAAAAGTATATTACAGGAATAGATTATGGACAATTGCACAGAGGGAGTCCATAAGAGCTGGCCAACTTTCACAATTGATAACTCTATTTTGAAGTCTTGCATTGCAAAATGAGTAGCTGCTTTTTTTTTGTTGTTGTTAGAGTATGGCTTTCCTTGGAGAATAGGTTCACATTCGTTTTCAAGATAACACTGCTCTTTTATACATTCTTTTATAATTCAGTATAGACCAACATGAGCACTTCCTATTAAATTTTCCTATCTTCTGTGCCATGCTTCTATGTTGCTTTAGGTATGCAGAAATCCATTCCACATGCATTCGTACACACACCCCAAATTTGGGAGAAACAATACTGGCAATTGAACGCAACATCATTGCATGTCTTTTTATCCTACCATACTCATCATTGTTTTTGAACCAGTCAGTAACTTTGCTGGCTTCTTCAAGAAAAAGTGGCTTTAATTCATTAAAAGATCCTGGAATTTCATCAGCGGGAAGGAATGCCAATAAAGACATATGATACATTTTTAAACTGAAGTTTCTGTTGCTGCTGCATCACCTGGTCAATCCACTCATCTGAATTTTCCTCCAAATGTATCTGGCTGAATGGAAAAAGCAACTTGATTGGTAACACCTTGAAAATTGCTTTTAGAAACCTTGATCCCACCCAATTCCAAATCTGTCATTATGGCTTGTGTATTCAGTTAGATGTTAGATATTTAGATTTTAGGGATTTTAATCTTTCAGAATTAGGATTGTCACTATTATGATATGAATGATTCTTAAAATGGTTAACTAAAGTGCATGATCATGTATAAATTTTTGATATAGAAGCTAGACTTTCAATGAACCAAATTTCTAAATTATTATTCATAACTTGATTCACTGATTTAGTCATTCAACCAATACTGGTGACTTATGGAAGAGAAACGCTAACCACAGTGTGATTGAGGGTTTGGCAATAGTGAGACGCAGAGACATCACTCCTACAGGAATCTTTGATGGGAAAAGTCAGAGAGACGCTGAGAAGTTAACTAGAGAGGGATGCAGAGAGAATGGAGCACTTTCTAGCAAAGCCTGTGAATAGAGGGAGAATTGGTCAGACCCCACATGCTGAGAGGAAGGAGGGTGCTCCGTTAAGAGAATGTGGGGGCCTTGACAGTATGCCTGATCATGGGACATGGTTTCAGTACTTTGGTGTGGTAATGTTTGGACATGACCAAAAATAACACTAAGATAACACTGAGATCAAATTTGTTCTAGAAGGGTGTGGCTAGCATGTAGACTATTTA
Source organism: Lemur catta (assembly GCF_020740605.2). Classification (NCBI taxonomy): domain Eukaryota; kingdom Metazoa; phylum Chordata; class Mammalia; order Primates; family Lemuridae; genus Lemur; species Lemur catta. Next base: position 12,743,313 of record NC_059135.1, read on the forward strand.
AATTTTTAAAAAGCATTTTATTTGGTCTTCAACAAAAATATCATTTCTGGCTATATTAGAACATGTATATCTTTATCTATGTCTGTATCATCTCTATATATCTATCCATCCATCTAGCTAAAGAGATTTATTATAAGAAACTAACTCACATGATTATGGAGGCTGAAAAATCCCTAAATTTGCAGCTGGCAAGCTGGGGAACCCACCAAAGCTGCTACTATAGTTCCAGTCCAAGTCTCAAGACCTGGGAACCAGGGGGGCCGATGATGTAAGTCCCAATCTGAATCCAAGTACAAAGACAGGAGAAGACCAATGTCTCAGGTCTAAGACAGAGAGACAGGGAGTGAATTCTCTCATACTCAGCCTTTGTTCTATTCAGGCCCTAGACAGATTGGAAGAGGCCCACTCACAGTGGGGAGGGTGATCTGCCTTACTCTATCTACCTATTCAGATGTTAACCTCATCCAGAAATACCCTCACAGACACACCCAGAATAATGTTTAACCAAATACCTGGGCACCCTGTGCCCAGTCAAGTTGACACATAAAATTAATCAGCACACTGGCTAAGCTGATTAATGTTTTACTTTATAGCCAGGAAATGGACTTATCAGACTTGCATCGAATCTGGCTTCTTTCCAACATAAATTTAAAAGAACCAGCTCTTCTCTGAATTCCCTCTGGGGTAAAGTATCTGCCTTGAGTTCTGTTTGCCACTAGAAACCACGATTGTAAGTTATTTCCATATTTAAAGGTAAGAAAAAAATTGATCAGATGGGCCATCCCTAAACTGGTGGAAAATTATGGAAGAAATCCTCTGGATAGAAGTTTGAAAATTCAAAATGTTCCAATAATACGTGGAGAAAAAAATCTCAGATTTCGGGGACTACCTCATTTAGCAGATGCCAGGAAATACTTACTGTTCTAGAGAATAAAGATACCTGTACTCTCCTTACTTGTTGGCTGGTGTTACTGGGTTATTTTATTTAATATTCTTTTCCAAAGAAGGTACTTTGTGTGTTTGTTGAAAAATTCAACAGAGGAACATAGTTGGAAACAAGGAACATAGCAAAGAAATGAAAGAATATAAGTTGTCGTCTGTTTTGAATTTTAGATTAGCCAAGAGGTGCTGGATATGTGAAACAGGACAGATCACCTTGGTCAACTTTATTCTCATCAGTTCATAATCCTTTGTTCATATTTACTGGGTCGATAGAACACTATATGGTTCCTGACCTCAAGAATTGTTCACTGTATGCAGAAACTAATACATATGAAGGATTTTCAAGGTGGTTCGTTTCCTACTCGAAACTGGGGAAGGAGGATTATTCGTGAGTATGTGTGTGTGGATTAAGTTGTACATAAAGATGCAAAGATATTACACTATGTAGAAATGTCTTGGAGGGTAACATTGTGGCACAAGTTTAGGTTCAAAGCCCATAGGTTTCTCCTATCGAAGTCCTCATACTCTCAAATTCCCTAAAGAGACAGGTAGCTATGAATTAGTTAAAGTCTAGAATATTAATTGGGCCACACTTTTCAAACGTGGTGTTTTGTAGTGAAGGCAGCGGTATTGGTACCCACACCCACTGTAGTCTCACTTCTTCCACCAGAGTGGGCAGGAGGCCCATCCGGTTCCTCTGCTCTTTATTCCCGGTGGGCATTATTTTTCCTCGACGGTACAGGAGGGGAAATCTGGCTTTTTTCCTTGGTTTTCTTCTTCAGTTTTCAGTCTGAGTTCTCAGATTCTCCCAGTTTGACCAACCTGGAGCTGAGTGGACTTGAGTAGCCCTGGGCAGTCCTTTCCGGGTGTTGGCAGCTGTCTCTCTCACTGCCCCTGTAAACCCTTCCTCCCTGAAGAGGCTGGAGTGCTCTGCACGGAGCCTTCTTCCTCCCACTGTGTAAGGTGCAAGTATGGGCTTGGTGCGAAGGCAAAGAATAGACCTCTCTGTTTTCCCTGTTTTAAGGCCACAGGTGGCTCGCAGGCAACAGCAACTCATGATATCTGTAGCCACCCTTACCAATACTCCACATTCAGGTTTGTGCCCAAGGGTCTGGCTACAAAAGTACTTCTGCTGGCTACATTCCTCAGTGCTTAGCTATTTACCATAGGATCCCATAGGAGGACTGGCCGGGGTGGGATAGTGTGGGTGTTCCTGGGACCTCTGCCCACAGCTCACCATAACATACCTTTAACAATCACCCGTGTGTGAGAGAAGCTAAGTTTTAAAAACAGAGGAATAACTTTTAGTTAAGCCCAGCAGAGTAAGATATTATAGGAAATATTGTGGGCAAGAATACATTAGTATGATACATATGCACAAACCAAACCAAAAGTTCCATTTTCCTTGCATTTAAACTTTATTATTCTACTTTAAAACCTGCTGCAGTGAGTACAGCTTGTTATTTTGTGCTGAAAACATTTGGAATTTCATTTCTCTTAAACGACACAATCCTGTCCAAATAGTTGTCTTTTTGAAAACATTTTAAATAAGCTAAAATTTCTGTTAATATTGAGAGGTATAATGGGAAAGATTATTAAACCTGTTTTAATTTTTTAAATGAAAGAACTGAGAAGGAAAAGGAATAAATGGCTTGTGCAAAAAATCCAGTTCACTAATGCAAATGAAATGACACAGTATCACTGATTCATGGCATTTAGAAACTGACATTTTGATTCAGAAAAGGATTTTTTCCCCTCTACTTCCAATATATTTAAGATTTTTTAAAAAATTATTTTTAATTGACAAATAATAATTGTGTATGTTTATGGGGTGCAATGTGTTGTTTTCATTTGTATATACTTTCTAGAAAGATTCAACCAAGCTAATTAACATATTCATCAACTCACCAGCTTATTTATTTTTTTTGCAGTGAAAATGTTAAAACTCTATTCTTTCATCAATTTTGATTGTGGCCATGGGAGACTGGTTCTAGAGAGCATACATTTGTTTAGCTGAGTAAGGACGTCGTATATTGTGTACACAGACCAAATGAAGATGCTACTTTGCTGTGTCAAAAAAATCAGGTTTATGTCAAGAAACTGATAGCTTCAGCAAATCAAATAGATTTTCACGAGAATTAATTTCTTAGAAATAGGATACTTGAGCAATGAGTTTTCAATAATTCCCTATTTTAGACTGAAGAAATTCTTCTAGCTATTTTAAGTAATTCGGATTCTTAGGGGAAAAAAAAAAAACACAAATTTAAAAACACCACCAACAACCACAATGTTTCTTTAAGTTTTTTCCCCACGCTCCTCAACTCTGCTCCTTGTTACCTGCATTTTTTCTTATTTTCTTTGCAGTATTTTTCTTCATCAATGTTCAGGTGTCTTTGGTTCTAAGTTCAATGGCATTTAGTGGCTCAGACAGTTCAGGCCACCAGTGATTTCTATGGTGACCTGAATGTGACAGGAAGCAAAATCATCTTTCCCAATGGTTCCATTGGCCCCTGGCACATTCTGGGATTCACAAAGGCTATCAGTGAAGGTTTGCCCACTGTTTTCGTTGAAGGTAACACAGTTGCAACTAGTCAAGGATTCACATAAAAAAATTGGAAAAGGTCAAGATGTATTAATCAATTGCTTTTGATACTGTTATTGACAAAAAACCAGAAAATCCCTCTAAGCAGGTGATAGGTAAGCAATCTAGCCTTCACTAGTAAGTATTTCATCATCGGTGCTTGCATCGAAAATGGAACACCTTAAATAGGTACTCTTCCACACAGGAAAGAATCATGCATGTAAGATGAAACATTCATTTACTATTGTCCTTATTGGTTTTCTTCCAAGAACTTTATGTGGTTTCAAGTGAAATCACATAATCAAGTGAAATGAGGTTATTTTCTTTTGTGAATCTTATTACTCGTTAAAAGAAGTTATTTTGTCTAAGGGGTCTGAACACTAGGTAAGTGATGTGTCCAGTAGCACACAGGCTTCGTTCTTAGAACAGTAAATGCCCTTGAAACAGAAGATTTTCTCATAAGATCCATTTTATGTGTGCAACTACTCAAGTTAGTTTTGATATAATTGCAATAATCTATTTTTAGTACTGTATAAAATGTGTATTCCCACTGCAACATCAAACCTACTGCTTATTATGCTAATGTGATATTTACAAGAGCCATCACCATGGTTTCTAGCTCAAAGTCCCTCAAAACCTTAAGACTTGGTCAATGAAAAGTCAAACTCATAACCACGCAACTCAATTTTTAAAAAGGCTTTCTTAATAGGAAAAAAACCTCAAGGAGAAACATTTTGTCAGTGGAAATGTAGCAAATGTATCACTTGGAGAGAGATTCAAATGATAACTGTTTGATTCCTAGATATTTAGTAATTGATCACTGGTGAGTAATAGGGTCTTTTATATAGAAAAGTATATTTACTTAAAATAATGTTCAGAGGGATGGAAGATGGCTGGCTAGAGACATTGATAGCCAAATCATCCCAGAGGGAAGGAAGGGTTTTCAGGTAAAGGCGGGGGTGAGGAGGGAAGGACACAGCTCAGGTGTAGTTCAGGGGGAAAGGTACCAGGCACTTCTCTGACATCTTCTCAGGTGACCACGTCCTCCTTTGCACACCCCTCTCTCAGCCCTCCCGATGCCTTGCTCTCCTGGTTTTCTCCCTCCCATCCCGCAGCTCCTGATCCTTGCCAGAGATTTCATGGGAAGAAGTTGCAAAGCAGAACAGGAAGAAAAAAGATATTAGCAGAGATCAACCCCGGACTAGCTCAAAGCCTGGTGGAGAGGGTAAGTGGGGGTTTTGTTTCTCCTTCCCTCTCATCTTCTGCAGTCAGTGGGCCTCTGAGCTGCTAGGGAGCTTTTCCACCCTCACGAGCCCAAGGGCTGCTGCAACCACTGAACTGGGAACGTCTTGAAAATAAAGCATCAGGCTCCAGCCCCTTCGGGGTTACTCCCCGTAGCCACGGTCTAAAGCTGAGACGTGGGCGCCATGCTGCTTCCCCACCCATAGCGTCCCTATGTCCACCCCAGGGAGCTCCAGTCCTTCTGTTTTCACATCATCTATTCCCACCTGTTCCCAATTCCTGCCCAGACTGTGGTGGGCCCTGGAAATTTGTGTGATCCCAGAGCTTGGACATTCCATGTGGAATATTTGCAAACTATACATCTGACAAAGAGTTAATATTCAGAATCTACAAAGAACTGAAACAGTCAGGAAGAAAAAAACACAACCCTATTAAAAAGTGGGCAAAGGATATGAACAGAAGATTTTCAAAAGCAGATAGACAAATGGCCAATAGACATATCAAGAAATGCTCAACGTCACTAATCATCAGGGAAATGCAAATTAAAACCACAATGAGATGTCACCTTACCCAAATTAGAATGTCTTTTATTTAAAAGTCCAAAAACAATAAATGCTGGTGTGGATGCAGAGAGAAAGGAACACTTATACCTCTATGGAAAACAGTATGATGATTTCTCAAAGAACTAAAAGTAGATCTACCATTCAATCCACAAATCCCACTATTGATTGGGTAACTACCCAAAGGAAAAGAAGTCATTTTATCAAAAAGACACCTACACTCAAATGTTTATTGCAACACAATTCACATTCGCAAAGATGTGAAATCAACCTAAGTGCTCACTGATAGATGAGTGAATTAACAAAATGTGGAAATGTAGTGTATGTAACCATGGAGTACTACTCAGCCATAAAAAGGATGAATTAATGCCTTTTGCAGCAATTTGGAAGGAACTGGAGACCACTATTCTAAGTGAAGTATCTCAAGAATAAACAAACAAACACCATATATACTCTTTAATAAATTGGAACTAACCTATGGGCACACATGCACAGATGGAAGTAAAAGTCAAAAACCATGGGAAATCAAGAAGGGGGACAGGGAGGAGCGAGAGGAGGGGCAAAAACCTATCTAATGGGTACAGTGAACACTATTTGGGTGATGGGCACACTTTATAGCCCCGACTCAAGCATTACACAAGCTATCCATGTAAGAAAAACATTTGTACCACCTTAATATTTTGAAATAAAAAAACAAAAACAAACAAACAAAAACAAAAGTTGTTTGATATGTCCTCCAGGGTTCTCTCTCTCTATATATATATGTATATGTGTATATATATATATTTTTTTTTTTTTGTTTTTGTTTTTGTTTTTTGAGACAGGGTCTCGCTCTGTTGCCTGAGCTAGAGTGCAGTGGTGTCATCATAGCTCACAGCAACCTCAAACTTGTGGGCTCAGTTGATTCTCCTGCCTCTGGCTTCCAAGTAGCTGGGACTAGGGGCATGAGCCACCACAACTGGGTAATTTTTTTCTATTTTTTGTAGAGCCTTGCTATGTTGCTCAGGCTGGTTTCGAATTCCTGGCCTCAAGCAATCCTCCCACCTCAGCCTCCCAAAGTGCCACGATTACAGGCATGACCTACTGCTCCTGGCCTGTGGTTCTATATTTTGTAATAATTAATACTAAACTGAGCAAAAATTTTTCACTTTCTACCAAGAAATTCTTTCCTTTGTGTTTATGTTATTATTATATTCTCAAGCTTGCTTTTGTCCAATAATAGTCCAGGCTGTCAAAAGTTTGCAGTAATTTGGGGATTCTATATAGAACAATTGGTTTTGGACAAGATATTGTTCTGTCCCTACAGGCAACAGTGGTTGAGCCACAGGGCCCAAAGGGAACATTGTGCTACCATAACTAGAAATAATTTGCTCCATATAGTGGACCAGTTAACTAGAGCCAAATCTCTAGCAGTGACAAAATAGCAAAAACACAGTCTTCATCTCTCAGTCTTTTGACAGTAATTTTAAAGTTGTTTCTTAATTTGTTGATTGCGCAGTGTTATCTTAAAAGAACCACTCTAGTTCACACATTGTTAGTAGGGGCAACATCACCCTCAAGGAGGCCATAATTTGTTCTTGCGGAGTGAAAAATTTTTACTTTTTAAATGTTTAAAGCACAGATATGCTATATAGTACATAGAGAGATATACAATGTATTTGTAGTGTTAAAATATGGGAGGGGGCAGTGAGTAGAAAAAATGTCTAAAACGTCTCCTTAAGGGGGCAATAATTTTAAAAAAGGATTGAGAAACGCATCTCTAGTTTCATTCAAAGGGATGGATTTGATTTATCTGTATTTGGGCTTCTCAGGAAGGTAACCATAATTGTGAACCTGTCAATAATGTTTTAGTACTGCAACTATTACTGTTATTGGGTTTGTTTTATTCTTTCTGTGGCCTCAACTGCTCAGCTGTGATAGCAGTAGGTCCAATTAACTCCCTGCAAATTTGTGTAATTGTGAATCGACTTCAGAAATCCTTTAATCACTTAACTTTTTAGCTCAAATATTTGTAACTTAATTTAAACTCATTTTAAAATAAAAGATAATAACGCACACAATATTGTGGAAATATATTTAATACAATTCTCATATTCTCCCTCTGCCATCTAGATATTGGTTATTTGTTGAACAGGTATTTCTTAGGCAACTATTATGTGCAATGCACAGAGAGGTTCAGCAGTGTGGGAAAAAAAGGGCAATTTCCTCTTTGTCTTCATGGGGAGATAAAATGAGCATTAAGATACTAATTATAAAATTAGCAATTAAGTTACAATTCCTATAATGCTTATAAAGATCCAAGAGCAAACCTCAAATGCATTATATGGAAGAGCATATTTCATCGGGAACTGGTCTTGTTGGGGGATAAGGAGAACCTGCTTCCTGAAAAAAGATTCTGCTGAGATCTAAGGGGTGCGAAGGCATGGGGAGGGGTGGGAAGATAGAGGGAATAGCAGGAATGAGCTTGGCTTCATGGAAAGGACTAGTGTGGCTGGAGAGAGAGGAAGTAGGAGTGGATATAGGTGTGAGTGAGGCTGATGAACAGCAGACCAGATAACATAAGGGTTTGTGGGCTGTTTTAAGGATTTGGGGAAATATCCAGACAGAAATGGAAGGAGACTTTAGAGTTTTAAGTAAGAGACTGAATTAATGTGATGTGCCTGGTGAGATGCATTCCAACTGCATTATGGAATTTTAGCTGGAGGAGAGCCAGTGTGGGTTTGGGGCTTTAGTAAGAAGGCTTTTGAATGAGCCCAGTAGGATGGTTGTAGTAGGGATGAAAGGAAATTTAGAAATCAGCGAGTGACTTAGAAGAGGTGAGGAAGAAAGAGGTACGAAATAGGAAGCTTGGGTTCCTACTTGTGCAGCCAGCCAGGCAGACGGTGGAACAGCTCTCTGAAATGGCATACACCAGAGGAGAACCAGAGTTCAGAAGGCCAAGACTGAGGGTGGGCTTAGGGGAAGGACATGGAGAGAGATTAGGAACTCGACTCTGAATATACTGAGTTTGAGGTGCCTGTGGGATATTTAAGTGGAAAAGCTGGGTTGGCAGCGGGATATACCACTCGCCTGGACTTAGAAGAGAGCTCTGAGCTGGGGATAAAAGTTCGGGTGTTTAACTGGATAATTGGAGCCCTGGGCATGGGTGGGATATCCTTGGAAAAAGATATCAAGGGAGAAGACAGTTGGGCCTGGTAGTCAGCCTTGTTACTCCAGCATTCAAAGTCCAGCAAAAGAGACAGGGTGGGCGGGGAGGTTGATGGAAAGCCGAAAGAGTGTTGTGTCACCAGGGAAGGGGATATTTCAGGATGGTGTGAGTGGGTTCGGTGGAATGTTACTGGGATGTGAAATAATATGGGAATGGCAAAAGGGTCATTGGACTTACTGACCCAGGGTTTCTCACTGAGAGCAATTCAGGCAGAGGCAGTGGAAATGCCATTTAAGTACGCTAAGATACAGGAGTTGAGGAAACATAAACAGCCCGCATGGACACCTCAACCATGAGGGGTAGAGGGAGAAAGAACTGTTGGAGAAGGAAGTAGGGTTAAGGAGGAACACCACACTGTACGGGGAAGGCAGGACATACATGACCCGTGGGACACTGGCCTTCATTGTTGGAGAGATATTTCTATTGTACAAAAGGGGAGAAGTTAAGGATGAGGGAAAATGAAGTAAGTCTACAGGCTTGGTCACAGGACTTTGAGAATGTTTATAGATTGGAAATATTCTTATAAATATCCTGTCCAAATCCAGAACTCTCAAATTCCTGTTACATAGCCCTTAAACTTAGCTGTGTCTTCTCCTTGGACAACGCACAGACATCTAACTGGTATCCCTCATCTGCTCTCACTCCATCTGACACAACGAGTTCTCTCTCTCATTTGTTTTTGTTTTTTTGGTTGTTTTTGAGACAGGGTCTCACTCTGTTGCCCAGCTTGGCGTGCAGCAATGTGACTGTAGCTCACTGAAACCTCAAACTCTTTGGCTCAAGTGATCTTCCTGCCTCAGCCTCCCAGTAGCTGAGATTACAGGGGCACCACGACTCCTGGCTCATTCTATCTTATAAAAAGGAAGAAGTCACTTTGGTGCCTGATGAAACTGAAAGAGACACTATCATTCTTATGTCTTCCACAGAGTCCTAACACGTTCTTGGTAGGGAAGGTTAACACCTTATGCAAACCTCATAATGGTTTTCCTCTGTTAAGCTCAGGGGCTACAAGTTCAATGCCAAGAAAGTCTCATGCTCCTTATTGTTTTAGCAAAGAGTACACAGGATAAATGTGACCCCAACAGTGACAAGACCGACACTTTGTTCTCCCTTTTTCTTGCCCCCGCATAGGTGCCAAGGATTAGATCACTTCTTAATGGGAAATTACAGTTCCTTTCGGAATTAATTCAATTGAAATGTCAAAGAGCTCTGGGTGGGGAGGGTTTTTTTCAGCACCTCAATTCAAAAGAGAAGAAATGTTATTTAAGTAGGTTCATATTTCATGTCTGGAGGGCGAAGAGCTTTAAGATTTAAAGGGGTTAGCCGTGCTTCCTGGAAATTCCAGACTTTAAAGGATTTTCTAGTTGACTGGTCTCTCTCCAAAAGAGATGCTTGCACTGTTCTCACCAAGATGGATCAGATAACGTGCAGATCTGCGTCACACTCTCGTGGACGTGCCCAGGTCGGGGGTGCTCACTATGGCTGTGACATGGGCACACGCAAGTCCCTGCACGTTTGCTGTGGCAGCCATTTCTCTCTCACTCCAGAAAGATGATCACAGTTCAAGAGCACGTGATGTGTATTAACATAATAGAAACTTTAATGTCAGCTCTAAAGAGCACATATTATGTATTATAAATTATGTGTGTTATTTATGAACTGAATTAATGTGATGTGCATAATAGGATTATTTATTCAGTATGATGGAGACTGCAAAATAGTATGGGGCCTGACACTTAGCAAGTGCTCACTAAATGGGAACTCTGAGGAAGAAAAGTCAAATGACTTGAAGAGCCATTCATGGTGGATCAAGAACACCACAGAACCCTTCTTTTTCTTTTTCTTTTCTTTCTTTCTTTTTCTTTTTTCTTTTCTTTTTTTTTTTTTGAGACAGTTGCCTCGCCTTGGGGTAGAATGCAGTGACATCATCATAGCTCACTGCAGCCTCAAACTCCTGGGCTCAAGTGATCCTCCTGCCTCAGCCTCCCGAGTAGTTGGGACTATAGGCATGTGCCACCACATCCGGCTAATTTTTTTCTATTTTTGGTAGAAATGAGGTCTTGTTCTTGCTCAGCCTGGTTTCGAACTCCTGGGCTCAAGTGATCCTCCCACCCAGGCCTCCCAGAGTGCTAGGATTACAGCACGCCTGGCCCAGACTCTTTCTTATTTCCCTACCCCACACCAATCTTTTATATCCTACTTTGGAATCAGTGTCCAACATTACATTTTAATAATTGCACATTTTTTTTTAGATTTCTTATTGATTTTTTAAAGATTTTTCCATTGTACATACTTTAATTTGTGCCAAGGCACCATTTATTCCAGCACTGCCCTATAAAAGTATAATGTGAGTGCTATAAATTTGAACCATGTATGTCATTTTCAATTTTCTAGTAACTGTACAAAACAGGTGAAGTTAATTTCATAATATATTTTCATTTGACCCAATCTACGAAAAGCATTCTTGTTTTACCAGGCAATTAATACAAAAGGCTTATGAGCAAGATGTTTGCATCCTTTTTCATGCTAAGTATTCAAAATCTGGTGTATATTTTACTTACAGCACGTCTCGCTTTGGAGGAGCCATGTTCCAAGTGCTCAAGAGCTGTGTGGGTAGCCTCCTGGCTACTTTATTCAATGGTGCAGGTTTATGCTTCACCTGCATAATCTCATTAAATCCTCTTCTCAGTTGAGGGTAGTCACTATTACTTTCCCCTTTTACAGTTGCAGAAAGTGACCATGACTTATTGGCCTAAGACTTCCCATGTAGTAAGTGGTAGGCGCAGGACTCAAACCCAGTCTGACCGAAGTCCTGTTCTGTAAACACTGCGCCATACGCCTTCCAAGTTGTTTAGGGACATGGACTCTTACACTTTCAAAAAAACCTGTAAAACTTGAGAAATCCATTGCAGACCCTTCCTTTTCTTTCTTTCCTTTCCCCTTCCTAGCTTCTGGCTGTTGCTGGGAATCCTTGACCTTCCTTGGCTTACAGCTGGGCCACTCCCACCTCTGCCTCTGCCATCCCAGGGCCTTCTTCCCTCCATGTGTGTGCCTCCCGTGTCTTCTCTTCTTAGAAGGACAACGGTCACCCTGGATTTAAGGCTCACTAATCCAATACAACCTCATCTTAACTAATTATACATGCAAAGACACTATTTCCACATAAGGTGACAGTCTGGGGTTCCAGGTGGATGTGGATTGTCAGGGGACACCACTCAACCCAGTGCAAGTGTCTACTTGTATCATATGCTCTGCTGGGCACAAGGGATGCGCTGTGAGTGAGATGCACGTAGTCCCCGTGCTGCAGGAGCAGTCGTGTGTGGGGACAGAAGACGGACATTGATCAATAACTGCGCAGCCGCTTTCCTGGGTAATAGATGTTTGAGTAGAGCTGCGGAGGAGCAGTGCTTCAGGCTCGCCCCTCAGGAAGCAAACTCCTTGATAGCTGGGACTAAATCTTATTCATTACTGAATCCCTCAAGCCTGGTACATGGTTGATGTGCGGACACGCGGCGCAAATGAAAAATGCTAATCCCCTCATTATAGAAATGAAGTTAAAAGAACCTGGCAAGAAGGTCAAAGTCTTATTTTGAAATTATTCATGTTGGCTGAAGACAAAGACCTTTTATTTCTAACTAGAGACAATTTCAAGCCTTGAGCCGACTTTCGTAGACAAATTAGTCTTGTCCACTTCATCTCCATTTCGGCACCTCTTTCTTGTCCCATTTCTGAATTGGTCTTGCATTCAATTAGTTTTTTCGTGTTCATCAATAATATAATTACATGGCTCATTATATTAGAAAATAATAAAATCAAATTGGAATAATAACCTGCTTTCTCCTTTATGAATTTCTTATGTATTCTTGGATATTCATAATTTCAGCATATCTCAGTATACCCGTTTGGATATTTAAACTTGACCATTGGACCAATTAGTTGCTATAAGATGGTAAGGGCGATTCAGTGATTAAAAATATTAATTTTCATCTAGGAAGAAGAGGAACAGAGTTAAACCAGAACTGTCATGATAGAGAAGCAGAAGTTCTTCGTGTTATCAGGGAGAGAAGGGTATTTTGTCACTTTTGTGGTTGCATGAGGTCCTTGATTTTGTCTGTGTTCAGACATGATTACAGAGTAGTCTTATTTGGGCTTGATTTTATCACAGTCGTGGTGTGACCTCATCTGATGTTGAAATTCTGCGAAATTGTTTATGTTCATAGGGAACACTGTGGATTGCTACCAGCTGTCGGTTTTCAAAGCTTTGATTTCATTTTCAATACAGAGGCGAGGTCTTGTCCCTGCTACCTGTTTCCCTCTTACACTGTCAGGGAGTCATTTTCTTTTAGGTTCTTGTTTATCCTCCAAATGTTTTTCTTTCCAATACAGTCATGAATATTCTTATTTCTCCCTTCATAAACTAAGGTGGCATATTTCACACACTATTCTTCACCTCACTTATTTTTCTTTTCAATATACACCAGAGATCTTTCCATATTGGTACACAGAATTCTCTCTCATTCTTTTTTATGGGTGCATAGTACTCCACTATCCGGATGTATCATAGTTATTATAGAATTTTGGCATCTTGACAGCAAATATCCTGTACCCTTAAATAACACAGCATGGATAGACACTTATTTGTAAAGCACTGAGCTTACATTTGATGGCATTTGCAATGTAGACAAGAGTCATGACAGATGTGACAAACACTCTGCCTAGCTGGCTTCTATTTTTGGTTCCATCAGCAATTTTCTTGACAAGTCACTTACAGTCTATGAGCCTCATTTTCTACATCTGTAAAAATAAGGGTTGACAAATGTTTGAGGCCCAGTCAAACTTCATTCTTTTGATCTTATTCTCAAAGCTGAAAACCAATAGGTTGCAGGTAGATATTTAACAACCCGCTTTCCAGAAGCAACAAAGCCCTTATCTGTAGCATTTGCTGATTTCTGTGGTGTAAATTATTTCAGCAAGGCCAATTTTGGGCTACTAACAGTATAGTAGTAAGTTTGCAAAATTTCCAAAAACTTAACAATTGGCTCTTGGAACTGGGAAAACTTCCTAAAATGAGGTGCACTAATATACAGACATTGTAACCTCCTCAGGTAGAAGGTATATCCTACAAATTGAAGTTACATCACACTTAGATTGGAAAAAAAAAAAAGAAAACTAAGGAACATTATTCTCCAAATCTACTATCTTAAGCATTCCCTGAAGCTTTCGTTAATTTGTAGCACAGAAGGAGTGCTTGGTACAAACAGTAATTCACTTTAATAAATATATATATTTACCTGACTTTTATCTACAAAGATAAAAGAAGAAGTTTACTCATTGGGTCAAAGTTTGCTGTGTTAGTATACTATCTAATCCCGAGTCTTGACTATAGCTGTACATTTTAATTGGCTTTTCAAAAGCACTGCCATCCAGGCCCCATCTCAGACTAATTAAGTCAGAATTTCAGAAGAGTGGGGCTCGGATACTGGTTTGCTTTTAAAAAGTTGCAGGTAATTCCAATGTTCAGCCAGGGTTAAGGACAACCAGTCTTTGGATATTTGCTTTGTAGGTCTTCTGATGTTTGCCTTTCTTTCTTTTTTTAGGTGATATATACTGTACAGATATGTACTCACAGATATTGATTCACCTAAACTAATTCAAGCATAAGAAAAAATCTTCCAGATCCAAATATGGCTAAAGCAATAATAGATCTCTGAGATATAAGCTCAACAGAACTCCAAACCTGATCTCCCATTTTATTTCTCCAATGTAAAATCTACTGGAAGAGTGAAATTAGAGGAAACCCAAAAGTCTAATTCCTCCCTATGAGATTTAAGTTTGTTTTGTTTTAAAGAAAGGTCATTTTGTTCCTCGTTTTTTGCTGGCCTTGAGAAATAGCCGACCATCCCAGCACACAAGAAATTAATTACTCTGGAGGACCAGGTGCAACTAGTTAGTTGGTTGCCATGGGGACGGAAGCTATATGTCCTGGATTTTCCAGGACAGTTTCTTATTTCATGAAATCTTAGTCTTCTCATAAGAGCTATTCATAAAAATATAAATATAAGTGTGATTTGATTACTTTTATGTATGTATTGATATGTAAATAGGAAAAAATACTTTGCCAAATAATGAATCCTCAGATTTATTAAGAAAACTTAAGGATAGATACATATAAGCAAATTAGTTAAAACAAAAATTCTGAGACATTTAAAAATTCTGTTGGAAAAACTAGAGAAACCAACTTTCCTGGAGTCTTCTGGCACTGCTAAGACTGATATGTGTGTTAAAGTTGAGGCCCAACATAAGAACATGAAAACATCAGTTCTCATGCAAGAAGGTTTCATTATAAATTCTGCTCAAATTATTTTTTCTTTTTTTTTAAAAAAATTTTATTTTATTTTTTAACTGACAAATAATAATTGTACATATTTGTGGGGTACATAGGGATGTTTCAATGTATATAATGTATGGTGATCAGTTCAGGATACCCATCATCTCAAACATTGATTTTCAAGTCTTCCGAAGAGAACCCAAGGCAGGGTTGCATCTCTAAAACTTAATTCAAGGTATTATTGTTTTAGCCAAAATGATAGTGTTTTTTTCCTTAAAAAAGATATATGTTTAAATTCACTATTCAAATTGCTTCTGAGTGATCCCATACAATTGAAGTGTAGTTAACAGTACGAATGTTGGTTTCTTAGTTTTGACAAATGTACTGTAGTTCTTAATGTAGGATGTTAACATCAGGGGGCAGTGTGTGGGGAGTATATGGGAACTCAGTACTGCCTTTGCAGTTTTTCTATAAACCTAAAATTGTTCCAAAATAAAGAGTTGATTAGCAAGTAATTTGTGGTCATTACTTGCAGTAAGTTAATTATTAAATAATTAATTATAGCAGATACCGATAATTGTTATATTGATTATGTTAGGTTGGCAATGGAAATAATTTGGTGAAATTTTGGAAATCTGTCTTTACTTTGGGATTTTATACTGAGTAATAAGCATATTCTAATGAATAATCCAAACCTACAACTTTTGAACTGTTTTTACCCTCTATTTACATCATCATAACTTTAGAAATGTCATAGCTTTCATTTTAAACAAACCACTGTGGAGATTTAAATGACAGCATTAGCTATCTTTGAAGCACCAAATTTCTTATCTTCAAATGTCTGATGCCCTAATATTGTATATAATTTATATTTTCATATTGTTCTTTTATTAAATCAATATCATTTGATATTTGCAATAAACTTTTTTGCCCTCATTTGAAAAAAATCTCCTTTTGTTTTTCTTCAACTTCTCAGGGCAAAAAGCACTTAAAAATAAATATGTGCTTCCTAGGGTTGAAATATCTCATCTCTTAGCACTTACGACCTCCTACAGTTGTAGAGAAACCTATAAAGTGTCAGTGCTTCATCTTCCTTTGGGCATGTGCTAATTAAGTTTATTTTATAATTCATATTTAATATCAAATGATATTTATTATGTCTAGAAAAGCCTTTAGCACATAGTAAGTGCTTAATATATATTTATTAGTTAAAAATTCTTTACATATTTAAATTCAATGTTTTCATATTTGGCTTTTTTTAAAAAAAAATTACTGAAAGGTATATACCTGATCTATTTATAGGAAAGTTGATTTCTAGGTACATATTTAGCAAAATCCCATTACAGGGCAATCCAACTGAGTACATGACATATCACTATTATACAATGTCCAAATCATAGAACCAGTTTGGCTTATGTCTAGCTCAGAGCTTGGAACTGTATGAGTTTTATGCCTTTTTGGTTCTCTTCCTTTTGACCTGGGCTTCAGGACTAACGAACGCCACAAAGATTGAGTTAAATACAGCTTCCAGTTTGCAATAAATAAGAGAGCTGAAAGGTTAAGATTCTTAACATATAAAGTAATTTGAAAATCAATAAAAAGGCACTTCTGGTCAAAATGGATTGACAGGGACTAGATTTACTCTCTAGCTTGAAACAACCAAAATATCCGGAAAAAAAATAAATGAAACAAATCTTTTTAAGACTTTAGATATCAGGCAACAAAGGACAGTGATCCTTGAGAAACAGAAAACAAGTAAAGTGAGACCTACGGTGACCCCAGTTTACAGCATGGATGGAGATTTCAGGAATCAGCCCAGGGAGGGGAAACTGAAGCAAAGCCCAGAGGTCTACCTGAGTCCACCTGAGTTAAAGAGTTGGAGACAGGAGCCTGGGGAGTTTATGGGACAGAGTACCAGAAAAGAGAGGGCAGCACAGAGAGAGAACTTTAAAGATCTGCAGAGAGTTTTCCTTGAGTCCTCAGCTGAACATTGAACAGGGCATATATGTGAGGACATTACCTGAACCCAGGAAAAGAGCCATTTGACAGAATATAGATGTAGCATCACCTATTCTTCTATAGCTGGGAATAGTTCATGGTCCAACAAGCCAGAGTGGAAATCCTCAGAATTCATGGAGGCTTGGAGTGCTCAGAAGGCTTTTGCTTCAGTAACATTACCACGGTAAAAATAGCCCTCAGTAGTTGGGAAAAGTTAGCCCTAGACTGAACACTGACTAGAACTTCCTAACAAAGCTTAAAAGCAAGGTCTGAAAGGATTAAACCATTTTCAAGTAACTTAACTGTGCTTCAGGCCACAACTCAAGAATATTTATAGGAATACAAAAATATCCAGCACCCAACAAGTTAAAAACCACACCGTGCATTCAATTAAGGCATGCTAAACAGTAGGAAATTATGACCCCTGATGATAAAAAAAAATCAATTGATACCAATCTAGAAATGACACACAGGATATTAATAGAATATAGTAGACAAGGATATTAAAAGTTATTATGGCTGTATTCTGTATGTTCAAAAAGCTAGAGAAAAGGTTGAACCTGGAAGATATAAAGATATAAGACACAAAAGACACAGATAATGGCTGAAATTTTTCCAAATTTGATAAAAACCATAAATACATATATTTGAGAAGGTCAACAACCTGCAGAACAATAACATTAAGAAAAATATAAGGTACATCATAATCATATTGTGGAACACCAGTAATAAAGGTAAATCTTAAAATCAGCCAGAGGAAAAAGCATATTAATACATAACACAAAGAGCAACATGATTAAGGATGATGACAGATTTCTCACCAGAAACAGTCCAAACCAGAAGAAAGTGCACTGTGTTAATGTGCTGAAAGGAGGAAGTGGGGAGGGGGAGGGGGGAGATGGAAGAGAGGAGAAGGAGAAGGAGGAGAAGAAGGAGAAGGAGGAGAAGAAGAAGAAAAAATCTGTCAAACTAGAATGCTGTATCTGTTGAAATTATCTTTCACAAATCAAGACAAAGCAAAGTCATTTTGAGTCACACAAAAACTGAAAGAAGTTATCACCAGCAAACCAACACTACAAGAAATGTTGAAGCAAATCCTTCAGGCAAAGGAAAAATGATACCAGTTGGAAATTTGGATCTAAACCAAAGAATCTAAACAACACCAGAAATGGTAACAAAAGAACACCAGAACATGTATTTATGTGGATGAATACGAAAGTCTTTTTTTATTATTGAAGACTTTTTAAAAGATTATCGTCTAGGGCAAAAATAACAATGTATGTGGGGTTTATAACACACATAGAGGCAAAATGTATGGCAAAAATAGCACAGCTAGCCAAGAGGGGAGAAATTTTCTAAGGTTCTTATACCACATGTGAAATGGTATAATACCACTTGAAAGTAGACTGTGATAAGTAAAAGATATATGCTATAAACCTTAAAACAGCTACTATGATAACACAAGAGTTTGAGCTAAGAAGCCAACAAAGGAGATTAAATGGAATTTAAAAGAAATACTTCATAAATGCCATAGAAGGTAGGAAAAGAGGAATAAAAGAACCAAGAACAGAAGGAACAAATCAATCAATCAATCACAAAAGAGAGAGAGAGCAGAGGGGAGAAGACGAAGAAAAAGAAAGAGGAGGAGGAGGAGGAGGAAGTGGGGGTGGGATGGAAGGAACCATGGATTAAAAGCAGCCTCTGAGAGACAGCAGCCAAACACAATAGACAACCCTGTTCAGATTCTGACTGAAAGAAGCCAATTGTGAAAAAAAAAAAAAATGAGAAAATAGGAGAAATTTAATCCCTGATATTGTATGCATTGTATGACATTTGGGGATTTCTTGTCAAATTGTGATCAGGGTAGTATGGATTTTTTAAGAATCTGTCCTTACATTTTAGAGATAGATTCTGAAATATTTTAAGGATGAAATGCTATGAGGTCCAGAATTCATTTGGAAACTGTCAAGACTGGTGCTGAGCTGATCCTTGCTGGAGCTTGGTGAGGAAGTCAAGGCAATGGTAGATTTAAACTTCAGCTATATCAATAATAATGTTAAACATAGATGGTCTAGTACCCCAATGAAGAGGTAGATATTGTTAGGTCAGAGTAAAAAGTGAGACCCAACTATATGCTGCCTATAAGAAACATGCTTTAAACATAAAGACTTATGTAGTTTAAAAGTAAAAGATGGAAAAAGGTATGCGATGTTATATATAATTAATCTAAATAAACTAAATACTCAACAGTAGCAGATTGTTTAAACAAATTATAGAATATTCTGCAGCTGTTAATAATATTGATGGAGATGTATATTTGTAGAGTTTGGAAATAATTATGATCATTTAAGTGAACAGGATGATATGGGAAATAATGTAGGAGTGTTTCCCTCAAAATACTAGTGGTGATTATCTGCAGATAATATGATTTTAGGTGATTTTATCAACTTTGCATTGTTTGTTACTTATTATTAATAATAAATTTTGAAAATTAGCTATCAGACAGACAACTGGGTTACATGCCTTTCCCTTGACTATATACCCCAAGTTCCAAATACAGAAAGTGGATTATGGTTTTAGTGGTTCCCATTGCCCTTTGGAAACTTTTCAATTTTTTGAAAAATGAACTTTGGGATGATCAAAATATTCCTGCCCTTTCTATCTGGCAACTTCTTGTCCCCACACTTGTACTATGATTATATCTCCTAATTCAATGTAGACCAATCTATTTGTGGTACAAGACTTTTTTAAAAAAAAATTTCCACTCTATCTTTGGCTGATTATTTTGATCTATTTGTAGTTGCACAAGACACTCCTACTTCAAGCACATGCTTAGATATCATGGCAATACTGAATTTGGATAAAAGTTTCTTGATGTCTAGTCTTAGTTTCTGTACTAAGATGTAATAAAAGGTTTGCAGACCACACCTTAAGCGGCGCTGGTATAAACAGCCATCATGGCACAGTGAATTATTCCCCTAGTGCTAATAATTGGTCCCAAATAATTTACTAATCACTGACCACTAAATTCAATGCAAACTGAATTGACAGGGATTAGTAAGTGGCAGTAAGCTTTAAAACAAGCCATAAAATGTAAACTTGAATTGGGACAGCCTTGAATCCACAGGAATTATTACCACATTGTTAAACCTCACATGCTTGGAAATGCCACATTGTAATGCATTACCTCCTTGCACAATGACTCCACGTTTCTGTAAGTTTCACTTTTGGCATATATATTTTTTATGTTAATATGAGTAACATAGCAAATTTAATTCACTTAAAATATATGCTGCAGAGAACATGTGCATTCTCGGGTTAAATTTTTATTTCCTTCTGGAAGTCATTTTTGTTTTGAAGCAATAGAATATATTCATTCCATTTTCAGAAGAAAGTCAGTGGGAAAAAGTTTGCTATATAAAACCTTGCTTCACAGTTAACTTCCATATCTGTTCCACAAATTGAAGTTTTTTTTTTCTTGGTATTCTTCTTCCAAGCTCTTACTATAGACTTGCAAAATGTTGAAAGTAGATGTGAAGGAATATACATTCTTTCTGCTGAAGCAATTTAATATTTCTATTTCCAATTATTTTCATAGGATTTTTATAAAATAGTTGAATAAGAAATATTGTTACCAATTTTGTTGTCCAATCTCAATAAGTAATGTCAACATAGCTGGTTTAAATCTTATTTTTCCAGGACGCATAACTAATTCTCATTGCTGTTTCTATTGGCAGATGTTTCCCTTCTTAATCTGACTCTTTTTATCTTCAAAAAATGAACCATTTTTCTGTCTACTAAGAACACCATGAGACAGAAAAGTATTTTTTAAAAAATTACCTTTCCTTATAGTCAAAACTAGAGTCTCTCAGACTGCCAAAATGGTTTGCTTCTTTCCCAAATCAATTTTGTTAAAAAGCTGGGCTTGTAGTTTTTCCTAATAGTTTGGGTAGTTAATTTAGGATTTGTAAATTAATCAAATACTAAGTACTAGGAATATGCCCATATACCTAAAGGTGTACCATGGGCTTATAGCTGAAAATAAGGTCAAAGGAAAAACATTGAAGCTGACTAATTGGAAACAAGATATTTCTGAATTTTTGCAAAGCTCCACCTTCCCCAGCTTAATTAAGGAAAAAGATTTCTATAAAATCAAGGTCAAGAGGAGATATCATTTCAAATTCTGAGGTTCAGAATGACAGAGTTAGCATGCTTTGCTGTGGTGGACTATTTGAAAGATTTAAGTTGCCTAATTAAGACCAAGGATGTAAATGTGTCTCTGAAACATCCTGGAAATGATTTAGGTGCTACTAACCCTTTTGCAGTTTCCTGGTGCCTAACCCAATGCCTAAGCCTTTTGCAATTTTTTATTACAAATTACATATTTTCCCTTTATTACAAAAATGGTTATATATTCTGTGCTAAAATGTTTCCTTCCTCATTGTTTTCTGTGTTCTAGTCTAACCAATCCTAGTCTAAAACACTCTTTTAAGTGTTCCTTTTGCATGCTTTCTGTTTATTAGTATTTTTCTCCAGCAAAATTCCTTCCATCAGCTAATCATAAAGTTGCTGACTAAAGCTATTTTTACAAATAATTTATGGTGGTATTTGACTATAGCTTGGATGTGGAGTGCAACCATACAATTTGGACTTTTCACTAACATTGTCTTCCTTGTATGTTCACTCCAGGGTGTATCCTGATGTTTGAAAAATAGAAAATGATCAGGGCTCGGGAGGAAGAGGAGCAGGAGTGGAAAAAGTGGTGGAGCCTCTCTTCCTGGTTTTGTCCAGTGAGTTACGGGATCAAGACAAAGTTATCACATATCCTGTCCCCATCTGCCTTCAAATCACTTTTAGCAACTGAGGACTGAAGATGTAATATTTAAATAGCTCTCCCTTCTTCACACCCAGAGACACTATTTAATTCAGGCCCTCATCATTTTCATCTGAATTCCTGCAAAAGCTTGTGAATTGCTCTCCTTGCTCTATCATCTTGTCCTGCAATCCATCTCTGACCAGCTACCAGAAGGATTTTACTTGTAGTAAATTTGATCATGTCCATCTCCCTGTTTAAAAATTCTTCCCACCACTGTCCCCAGGATAAAGACCAATCTACTTTACATGCTGTGGGAGGCCAAAATGAGGGAGAAGGTACAGCCACTTATTAAAAATCCTCAGCCCAGAAGCAACTCATTATGTCTGATCACATGCCATTGGCTAGAACTTAATCACATGGTCACATTTATTTGCAAAGGAGGCTGGGAAATGTATTTTGTTAAAGTGCCCAGGCAAAGAAGGTGAGAATGCATTTGGAGGCTAGCTAGCCATCTCTGACACAGTACATTTAAAAAAAAAAAAACCACCTTAGCAATCACAATAAACATTTATTACATGCAGAATTTTTCTCACTAGCAGAAAGAAGAGAATTGACATTTATTGAATGTCTACCGCATGCTTAGCATAGTTTTTCTAGGAGAGAGATTTAGTCTTACTCATCTTTCTATCTTGTGAACTTAGCAGATTGTCTAGCATACAGTAAACATTCCAAAAAAATCTTTACTGAACTGAACTTCATATAAATGTGAAGTGTTTTAAAAATATGAATTATAACAGTATGCTTTTATAATCTTGTTCATTTTTCTTTTTTCCCCAATAGCTATATTGTTATTTTTTTCTTTTCTTTTTTCTAGTGTTACCCTGGATTGTGAATGCTTCTCTGCTCTGTTGCTAATGAAAACAAGCAGCTCATTTGAAGGTGAGGGTTGATTCTTCAACAGCTGCCTCAGACTGCCTTCTGGTTGGTTCTGTCCTTACCAGAAAGATGATTCAGATGAGGTTCATGATTTTATACATTTGATTGCTGATGACTAAGGATGGCTTTTCTGGGTTCCTTTTTAAGGAGAACATTTAGAAGGAAAGTGGGAATTGACACCCAAGTCATCACCCCTCTGGGCAAAGGAGTTCCGTTCAAATTCCAAAGGAGCCTGTGCCCACTCTCTCCTCTATATTGTAAAAATAAATCAGAGCCATCTCGAGTTGAAATGTGGCTCAAAGGCCCTGGTTGATGTTGATGCCTTTTCTGTAGGAAGTGGGAGTGGGGAGAAGGGAAGGGAAGGAATAGTCTCATATCCTGGGAGGTTTAGTCAAAGAACTTGTATTCCTGGGAAACAAAAAGGAGAGAGAATGCTGTTCTGGGAAGGAAAGAGCCTCCTCTTAGCCAGCCAGGCGAGTCAGGTCAACCCTTTTGGTCAATGAAGAAACCCCTGCTGAAGCCAAACCCACTTCACACCCAGAAGGCACATCTGATTTGCACAGTAACTGTCACTTAGCAGCTATGGGGCTAGCCCCACTTAATTCCCAAGGACTCACTCATTGTTCCCTTTCCCACCTCCTCTGCATCTGAGAAATGTCAATGCCATTTGTAATCTTGCTCTGTGTTGTCTAGGTTTGATCAGGAGAGGGCCAGCTCCCAGGTTTACCAGGTTGAAGCAGGACAACCATTCAAGCCCTGGACAGTGGCTTGTTCTCCCACCCTCATGCTGTTGGGGTTATGAGTGGCACCTCCATGGACGGCTGAGGGCTCTTGAATCCAGCAAGTGGGCGGGACCAGCCGGAATTTCCTTTGAACAAAGCCAGGATTCTCAAACCTGGGATACATATATCGATAACTAGCCACTCTGGCCAGAGGTGCTGGTCTCTACCTCCCATTCTTTTGCTGGAAACTGACAAATTTCATGAGACTGAAAAGATTTTCATGCTAGGAGACTTGTCTTCCTTAACTAGACTTTATCTATGGCAAATGTCATTTCCATAATAAGTTCTGGAACTGTCTCTAACTTCAAACTTCAAAATCAAATGCCTATTTTCTTATCCTTTTCTAAGAATGACTTAGCATTGTCTCAAGTGATTCATCAACAAGATGCCAACATTTCTCTCTCATTTTCTCTTATCTTTGAGGCAAGACTCTTATAGAAGAGCAAATCTGTGTAAAGCTGGATTTAACTTTTTCTCTGCCTACACCCTACCCTGGGGAGCCTAGGAGCAGAGGTTGAGGGGGTGTTGCTTCCTCTGGTTGCGAATCATTGAGAGAAGCTGAGACAGGGAAGTGGGAAGTACTGAACTCTGAACTCTATTCAGGGAACTGAGTTCCAGTTTTGGAGGTGTTAACTTTTGCAACAATTCTGAACAGTTTGCTCTTAAGCACTCAGTAAGAACTAGGGCGTCAAGTTATTTCATGTTTCCCTTCACAATTTTCTTAGCTGCTTTATAAATATTCCTCACGACTCCACAACCAATTAGCTCTGTCTCCGAGCTGTGTAGTAAACGTTCATCAGGCAGACAGGTCACTCGTAACTCCAACTGTAGGATCTGGCCACGGAATCAAAGTGTTCCTGTCATCACTGCTTTGGACATTCCCTGAGTGACCCTAACTACCTTGTAAAGTTGAGTAAACTGTCTGGATCTGAAGTGATCAGTGTTAAAATGGGTCGAGAAATAGTTAGAATGATATCATGTCCAGGAAATCTCTTGCAAAAGAAAGTACTTTTAGAGGAAACACAAAAAGGGAATTTTCAAACACTATTGGACTAGGACCACTATGGAATTTTTTTTAGCTAACAGGAAATGCATATGAAAGTTGTTTACCCTAACTGTCTGCGAGGGCACGTGGGATGAATGAATGAGTCCTGCTGTTCGTCCAAACTATAAATCCTCCCCGTGGGGGCTGGCACTGGTGCCCACAGCAGCAGTGCCCAGGGCACATATCTGGTATGAGCAGTTGTCACTTCTGTCTCCCAAACCTGACCTGGACCAAAGTTCTTCCTCAAATTTGCAAACTTTGGAGTCATTGCATCCTTTGGGTTCGTCATTCCTGCTGGCTTGCGCCCCTGAGGACTGGTTTCTCTTTCGTCAGTTTAACAAAGATCATTCCAGAGCAAGAGCATGAAGCAAGGGTGAGGCATTCATGTGGCATTAAATAGGCTTTCTTGCTCCGTCTTTGAGAGGAAACATAACAAAACAAAGGGGGTAAAAACAAATTTAATAATTTTTCTAAATTTTCAAATTACAAAGATTTGGAAACAGTTATCCAAGATGATAGTGGTCAATTACAGTGGAACATTCGCAGCCAGAAAGAAAAATGTACAACAGAAGATTGGGCATCAATTCCTGACTTTTGCTCTCACAGTAGTGAGACTTTGGGCAAGCCACTTGCCCTCTCTGAGCCGCTGCTTCCTCACCTGTAACATCAGGGCCTGTTGATGCCTATCCCACAATGTTATGGTGGCGATGAAATGACATAATGTGCCTGCTACAGAGCCTGACATGTGGAATGTTACGTCCACTCAACATAGTTCTCTGTGTCACTTCATTCCAGGTTCTAAAATGTACTCCACATGGCTACTCCAAAACTATGTATTGCTTTTCTCCTGTTCCCAATATTCATCCTGAGTTGTGGATAAAGAGGAGTAAATATCTGAGTAATGTAATAACATATACTTTAAAAATGAAGAGAGAAGCTTCTTTTGTATATTCCTTTCTAACTGTGAGATGTGATTCCAGGACAAAACTACATTTTAGGGGCTATAAATCTGGCTCATAATTACCAAAGTTTCTTGAACTAGCTTCAAAAATATGATTTATTTTTCCTTCGTATATCTAAGCATCACTGACTTACATCATTTTTCTCCTCCACATTTTTGACAGTCTTTTCTTTCTCTATATGATTGAACTCTTTGCTTAAGCAGATGTCAAATTGTCACAACTGTAATAAATTTCTCACAAATCTCCATCTCACTTTTATCAAGGATTTGGCCCCATCTAACAAAGAAATTCCATCATCGGTCAGCCACCAGACTTCAGAGAAGTCATTACTGGGGGAGATCAGCACTCCCCCCACCCCCAATGATACGTATGTATGAGTAGCTGAAACTCATGTCCAAAGATGGCTAAAATCTTCCCACAACAATACTTTATCCTGGGTTCCAGTTAGATTACCTAGCCTCCATAAGCAAGCAGTAGGGAAAAAGGCAATATGAAGACGAGAGTTTTGCTTATTAAAACAGAGGGCTCAGAATGCCTACCTGTGGTAAATTGATTGAGAAAATAACCCAATCCTCTAACCATCTCCGAATCTGTGCGCTTTCCAATGAGACTTTGCTACTTCTCCCATCATCACAAGTATAGTCTATTTTCCTGTTCCTTCTGTCTGGGTTGCCCTTCTGATTGACTTTGCTTAATAGAATGTGGCCTCACTTCGGAACCAGGCCTTATGAGGCCTTCCACGCCTCTAGTCTCTTGCCTGCACCATGAGAACAAGCCTGGCCTAGCTTGCTGGAGCATGAGAGAGCATGTGCAGCAAAGCCCGTCATCCCACCCAAGATCGTCCCACATGAATCAAAAGCTAGTCAATGGCCAGACATAGGAGGGACCCCCAGCCAAGACAAGAACTGCTTAGCCAAGCCCAGCCAAGATCAGCAGAACTATCTAGCCAACTCTCAAGTCATGAGTGAAATGTTTATTATTTTATACTACTGAGGTTTTGTGGTTGATTGTTATGCAGCATAACTGTAGCAATAGATAACTGATACATTAACTACCAAAGAAATGGTGGGAGCTCCTGGAATAGCCAGGGTGATTTGTAGAGGGCCTGCCTTGGGATGGGAAAGGAGAAATTCTGCCTTTGTCTACACTAGAATCTAGACCTTCATGTACTCATAGGATGCCTGCAGCAGATCCTGTGTCCAAGGCGTAATGAGGGTATGAGTCAGACTTTTTGTCTGAAGGGTCTACTCCCTGCTATTCATGGGCAGTTGGGGCACAAACAACCAGGGATCTAAGACTAGGATGCCAGGGGTAAAGCAAAGTTATGTGGCAAACACGATACGTCTTATTGGAACGTAAACTTTCTTGTGGAATTGGAGGCCAAAAGTAACATAGCTTTTCTATCACAAAGAAATTTTAAGTATGTTATAAAATAGAATATAAAGTTCAAATATATATTTTTGATAAAGCACAACTCCCCTTTCTCTCTTCTTGCTATGGACTGAATATTTGTGTTCCCTTCTCAAAGTCCATATGTTGAAGCCCTAACCCCCAGTGTGATGGTATTTGGAGGTGAGGCCTTTGGGAGGGGATTAGGTTTGGATGAGGTCATGAAGGCAGGGCCCCCATGATGTCATTAGTGTCCTTATAAGAAGAGGAAGAGACTGGATCTTGCTCCCTCTCTACATGTGAGGACCCAGCGAGAAGTCAACTCCAGAGAAGGCCCTCACCAGAACCTGACCATGCTGGCATCTTGGTCTTGGACTTCCAGCCTCCAGAATTATGGGAAATAAATTTTTGCCATTGAAGCCAGCCACTCTATGGGACTTTGCTGTGGCAGCCCAAGGTGACTAAGACATTCCTCACCCAGCCACGGGTTCATTCTCTTCTGACACCAGATTAATACTTTCTAAAAAATTTTAAAAGTGCTACTCTGGGTAGTGAATTCCAAATTTTTCTTTTGTGCTTATTTCTCTCCCATCATTAAAAGCCTTATTGTGTCCCTTGCCACGTCAAACAAACAAACAAAAACACTTTAAACCTTCTTAACATAGTCTATGGGGATGATTATCAAACTTTACAGATCTGGGGATATTTAGAATTAAATTTCTAAATATGTGTTATGCATGTTTTTATAATCCCTCTATATTCTTTATGGCCTAGTTTACTCCCCATGAGAAAAGAACAGGTGAACAGTCACCCAGTGAGAAAACCGATGTTTCACATTTGAGATTAGAAGGATACCAGGCCCAGCTGAGTATGTAACCGACCCTGTGTTGCATTTGTTTCCATCCTGACACCAGTTGAAAGCCCTCCTATCCGCTGTTCTGGGGACCCAGTGTGGTCCTTCAGTCCCTCAGCTTTGGACAACTTCAACTGTCATTACAAGTGTATCCTCACTTGTCATGGGCTGAATTGTGTCCCCCAATGTTCATATGTTGAAGCCCTAACCTCCAGTACCTCAGAATGTGACTCCTGTATATTTGCGGAGAGGGCCCTTTATAGAGGAAATTAAGTTAAGATGAGCCCATTAGGGTGGACCTTAATCCACTCTGACTGGTGTCTTTGTAAGACAAGGAAATTTGGGCACACAAAGGACCATCAGGGATGTGCACACACAGAGGAAAAACCATGTAAGGACACGGGAAGCCATCGGCAAGGCAAGGTGAGAGGCCTCAGAAGAAACCAAACCTGCCGACACCTTGACTTTGGACTTCAACCTCCAGAACTGTGAGATAATAAATTTTTGGCATTTAGGTCACTCCATCTGTGATATTTCATTATGGCAGCCCAAGCATACTGATAACGTTACCGTAGGAAACCAACTTTAGTTCTTCAACTGTCCATAATTTTTGGTTTTCTTAAGTGCTAAGAAACAGAAAAGTGTCACTTTCATTTCTCATTGAAACTTTCTCTTACCTCTCTGTCTTCTACCCAGGGTCTACAGAATGATCCCTCATTGTTGGCAATTGTTTGTAATATCGTTTTTAACAATGCCTACTGCTATTGGGTAGTGGATCATCTGTTCTCATAGTTAATAATGATGGAGGGAGAGTCAAGAGCTGACTAAGCGCACCCAAGCACACTTGGCCTGTTGGCCCTGGTGCTTAGAAATGGTGACTGGCAGCCTAGCCCTTCTCTCTCTCTCTCTCTCTTTCTGAGATTTTAACACATTATGAAGGGAGGGCAAAGCCACTGGTCAGAAGCCTAGGTAGAAATTAGAGAGATGAAGTAGGCAGGGATGTGTCAAAGAGAGATGGGAAAAGAAGTCATAGGCCAAAGGCCCACAGCCTTACCTCCCCACTAAATACCCATGAGCAGCAAGTCAGGGGCATTTACTTGGAGGGTGGGAGGAGAAGAGAGTGGGAAAACAGGAGAACAGTGACCCATGCAAGAATTAGTCTCAGGTTGGTCAGTGATTGCTCCATTTTATTTCCAGGGTTCTGGCCTCACAATAAATTGTTTTGAGTATAAGTATGCTCCATGGAGTATGTAGGACATACTTATATGAAAATTATTTGTTATTGATCTGAAATTCTAATTTGACTGGGCATCCTGAGTTTTATCTGGCAACCCTCTGCAAGAGTCAATTCTCCATGTAGCCAGAGAGGTCTTTGTAAAAGGTAAACTATATCATGCAACATTGGTGAGCCAAGCCTTCCATTCTCCCTCAAACTCGAGGCCCTAGTCCTTGCCATGACCTGCGAGGACGTGCTCATCTCCCACCACCCTCTGCCTTGCCCGTTACAGTCTTTGTTCCAAAGTCACCTCCTATGAAAGGCCTTCCCTGGTGACTCTCTCTAAAAAGCTGCTCTGTCTGATACTGTCTGTCCCTTTATTCATAGCACATACGATGTGTTTATTTGTTACTGGATATCTTGCTTATTAGAATATAAGCTCTGCAGGCTTAGAGTCTTCAGACACCATTTTTACTCCCATATTCTCAGCAACAAGAACTCTACCTGACATATGATAGGTTCTCAACAAAGAGTTGTGGAAAGGATAATAGAACCCAGAGATTATAATCAATATACAGCAAAACTTAGCACATTGGTGCCAACTAGCAATTAGTAAACTGGGATCTGCCTATAATTTTAAGTGGATTAATTCAAAATAATTGTGGAAGATTATTAATGATTCTAGACTCCTTGGAGAATCAACAAAAACAAGAGTTAAGAAACTTTAGCTGGAGAAATTGGTAAAGAGGACTTATATTGTTGATATTCAACCCCTCTTTATTGAATGCATATATAAAAATTTCTTATTTAAATGCATTTGCATTAAAAAATACCCATGCTTATTTCTTCATTATGTTAATTTATTCCAACTCTATATTTTATAATAGTTTTCTTATAGTTCCATAAATAGGGATAAATATAAGAAATATATTTCTTATATTTCCATATGGATAGCTCAAAGTATACTTTCTTCCCTCATCCAGTCCAATTTTTCTGAGCTTATGTGTCTTTTAATGCATTTCTTCTTTCTTCTTCCCTAGGATGGGAAGATATTTCATTTTAACTATTATCATGTAAAAGAAATGCATAAACATAGCCATAAGATTCCAATGGAAAGTGAAAATATAAGAAATATTAAAATCTATAATTTGCAAAGTAACAGTGTCTCTCATCTTTAAATGAAAGGGGAAATTAAAAGGCCCAGTCAAAGCAAAATTTACCAGAGAGCCTTTTGGGGTAATACACTGCAGGAGAGCCTACGGAGCTGAAATCAAGATGAACCTTGGTAATGTGGGAAGTCTTGTCCCATCCATTTTGCATTCTTGTCTTGGAGCAATTGACTGTAACCTTCGAAACATAATGAATGAATTGTGTTGCATCACAGAAAGGGTGGGAGTGGAGGGAGGTGGGGAGACTCAGGGGAAATGTCAGACTCGAGTGGGAGCTAGGAGCCTGTGCCTGCATTCATTTGCTTCACACAGCCGAGGACAGCAAACGGAACTGGGCGACACTGAAAGAGACGGGGAATTATTATATATTTTTTTCTTAATTAAATGTTTCTTGTGTTTTCCTTCCTCATCTTGACTAGTATTTATTTTTCTCTACTTGTATCAAAGAGCAGCATGACATTCTGAATGGGGGAAAATTCAGCGTTTCTTCTGGTTGTGTGGAAATATTTACTGGCAGCGGACAAGAATATGTTCCTGCAAAGGGAAGGCTGCATTTGTCAAAGATTTGCTTGGATCCCGCCTTCCTTGTTGGGAATAGTTATTTACTCTTAATTAGCCCTAAATACAGTTGAGTGGAAAAAGGGCTTTATTTTAAAATCATCATTGCGATTTCAAATCCGACTGTGATAGAAAAGAGTGACTGACAGTGATTAAAAGGGCAGTCGATGGGCACATATCTGAAATCATCATCAATAATAAAATCTGATGATAGCAACAACATGTAGTTTATGTTCCCATAAACACAGATTTAGTGCAAGTAAGCCCACATAATAGTACTTGCAGCAGGGGCTGAATTGCTCTGAATTTAATTTAGAACAACATAAAAGATCCAGTATCAGCTGCAGGGCAGCAGGCTGGGTTTCAGCTTGGGGGAGGCATCTGTTATGAGAACTAAAGCAATTTCTGCAATTTGTGCTGCACTTTTTCCATTTAGGAAGAACCTCATAAATACCTGGCTCTCTGAAGGCGATTGCACCTTTCCGGGGTGTCCAAGAGCAGTCACCCTTCTCAGCTGCCCCACAGAGCTCTCAGCCACCCCCTCTCAGTTACATATACTCACATTTTATAGCTAATTGAATCTCTTTTTATTATTTCTGGCCTGTCACCCTAATATAAGTGAATTATCGTGGATATTCTTTGCACTTAGGCTACTTTGAGGAGCAGAGGAGGGACAGACGTGTTAGTACTTCCAGTAGGGAAGGGAGGGACTCAACGATGGCATCCACCTCTCTATTCCTGGGCTGCCTAGCGGTGGGGTGGTGCAGGAGGTCTCCCTCTCCTTGCTGCACTCGCCTAAGCTGGCTTTCCGCCACCTTGGGCCTGGGCCAGCATTGTAATGTTTTACCTACCTAGTGTTTTCAAATCTGCATGCCCATTCACCTCCACTGCTCCCAGTGCACAGCCCCAACCCAACTAGAGGTTTCTCTGATCACACTCACCTGTCAGGACTGTTCCCACCCTGCCAGGACCTCTTGCCGGGTATGAAGAGTGAAGGAAGTCCCTCTCCATTTTTGTCCGGAAGGGATGCCCACGCTTCCCGTTCCAGGACGAGTGACAGTTCTTTCAATGGAAACAGCCACCGCCCCATCCCCACCCCCAGCTTTATTATAAATGCAAACTTTACCCTCGGCAGATTCTGGCAATCTTGATCTAGTGGGAGCAAATGAATCTGCTCTTATTTAAATCTGCCATTATTTAAATTAGATCTCTATTCAGGAAAGCTGATCTCACCCCCCAAGCCCTGCTTGCCTGGCAGGGAGCGGAGCATCTTGTGTGCTCTTCAATGCAGCGCCAGCCAGAGTTCCCCCGAAAGCAGCTTTCCTGTGATTTCTCCGGGCACAAAGTCTCTGATCCCACCAGGGTGAAGATTAGCATTTTGCTAGGCTGAGTTTTCATACTAGACAAGGTCCAAGTGGAATGAAGGTCATTCTTTTTATTTTAGGAGAGATTTAAAGGTAAAATTTCTTTCTCAGAGACATTTTGCAAATACAGGTAATTTCCATATGTGACTCACAGCGGTTGACTACAAACCTTAGAGGAAAAAAAAGGAGGTGACCAGCGGGGTGACGTGAATGTACCTTAGTTAACTAGAAGAACCAAAATCCTTAAATCTCCAATGTGAAAGTTTTTATCATAACGATTGTTAGAGACCTGCTTGTGGCTACTTGCCACACCAAATCACCCTCGGGAAATATACGTGGAGATTTAAGTCAAACATGCAACTCAATGCAAAGATCACTCCAGGCCATGCTTCCCCAAGAAAATACAGGGATGACAAATAAAATACAATTGCTATTTTGTAGAACAGCTTCCATAAGTCTCTCTTGGCTCTGGGGAAATGAGCAAGATGTTCTTTGTGAGGTTCATACTTATTAGACCAAATGTGGCCAAAGAAAATCTTATGTATCCTCCATCTTTCTACGCCCAATCTCTGGTGGGTAAGGCAGGGCTGCAAATGGCCTAAAATATACAATCCCTATAATTTCAGGATGTGAAATGTCTGAAATGGCCCTTTGGAGAAATTACACGTTGAATTATGTGACTTAAGCGAGAAGCCAAGTCAGTGGAGGAAAGGACCGTTTGGCAGTTACTAATGGAAGAAATTTACAGCACTGGGCTACCTGGTCTCCGCTCGCAGGGTGGTTGGCAGAGTGAGGCCCCAAAGGACTGCACTGGGCTGCAGTAGAGATCAGGCTGGCTGCCTGTTCCCATAAAGTAAATTGCTCTAACTTCGGGAGCTCTCCAACTTGTCAGACTTGAAATGCAAGATGTTCAGTTTCCTAATGCCCACGATAATGATACGAAAGAACAATGCTCTGTACTAGAAAGTCCAGAGCTCTAAATATTGATGCCAAGGCATGGGATTGGAGGCATTACCCATTGTTACCGATGGCTGGAAGAGCTCCCCTGAAACTGGGTTTTCATTAATTTATTCAACAGATGGTACCTGCGAGCTTACCGTTCTCCAGGCACCGTCCTGGGCACTGGAGTTGCATCAGTAAGCTAAAGAAGGAAAGGTTCCTGCCCTCACGGCACTTACACTTTAGTGGAAGGAGACAGACGATAGGGAAGTGGACATCTAGCAGGTTACATGTTAATGGCTGTGGTGGAGGAGAAATAAAGCAGAATAAGGGGGTAAGAGATACAGAGTGGGGGACTGGTGAGCGTGAACACGTGAACAAAGCAAAGAAGACAGCAATGGGGAAGAGGGTCTAGAAATACCCATAAAATAATGTTAACTGTGTCCGTAGGATATCTCTCATCTCCACGCTGGCAGAGAAACTCCCTGATGATGAGAATGAGCAACAGTTATCGAGCCCTTACTATGTGCCAACCACTATGGTGAGCATTCCCCATGCATTTTCTCAGTCAATCCACTCCTTGACACCAGCGCACATCATAAGAGAGGCCCAGGGAAGTCAGGTGATTTGCTGGAGGTCACACAGACAAGACAGCGAGTGCTGGATTTGGGACTTGAATCCAGGCTTTACCAACTAGCACCAAACTTGGTAACAAACAACAGTTGTCACTGACTGGGTAGCTGCTCCATGCAGGCATTGTGCGAGGTGCTCTGCCCATGTCGAGTAGGTGCTGGGTTCATAATGGAAACCAACATCGCATATACGCCCACTACCCCAGAGCTTTCTATGTGTCTAATAACACACCCCTTCTACCTTTGGCACGTAGGGTAGAAGGCTACCTCTTCTACCAAAACACTCTCAGCCTTATCACGCAGTCAGCCCAGTGAGCCATCGATGTCCTGCTACCTCTCCTGCCTCATCTCCTACCCCTGCTCACACCACCTGGCCTTCTTGAGGTTCCTTGAATGTGCCAAGCACACATCAGCCTCAGGGCCCTTGGATGTGCTGTTCCCTCTGCCCAGAACACTTGTTGTCAGATACCTGCATGGCTGTTCCTCCACATCACATTCAGTTACCTGTTCCCATGCTACCTTAAAGGGACCCATTCCCTGACCAAGAGACAGGAGCAGCACATGGCTCTGTGCTTCTTCCATCACTTTCCATTTCCATCTCCCTTACGCTGCTTTATTTTTCTACATGGCTCTTATCACCTCTTGTCACATTTTACATATTTTTTTATTGTCTGCCTTTCCTTATTAGAAGTTCTTTTTTGTTTACTTCTGTTTCCCTGGCAACTAGAACAAGGCCTGGCATATGAAAGGCAGTCAATAAATAATTTTTAATAAATTATTAAACCACAGGGAATGTACCTTATTAACAAGATCTGTGCGTCTTGAAGAATATTGTCAGCTTAACAGAGGGAAAAAAATGTAATACTTTCCAGATCCATCATACTTTTCTAGGCAAGGTTAATGTTCCCTCACTAATAGTATAACACAATTCCTTTGAGACAAGTATGATAAGGAACCATTTCTTTGGGCTCCTGTCATCGGAGAGTCATTGCAAGGTGGCAGCCATTCGTGTTCTGAGACAGGAAGCTTTTGCTCCAATGTAGTCCTGGGTGCTTTTTAGATGACATTGAGGGAAGAATGATCAAATGGTATGAAAGATTTGCATATTCACAAATAAGTGTCTAATGCCGTCTGCAAGTTAGAAGGCTAGATGTTGGTGCTTCAGGTTAGGGTGATAATGAAAAAAATAAGGAGAAGTAGATGGATTTGAAATGGATTTTGTAGATAGAAGCAACAAGATTTACTGAAGAATTGATGGGAAGGAACAGAGGGAAACGAAAAATACAAAGACAATTCTTAGGATTTTGGCTTGATGATGGTGTTTACTGCAGTGGGGAAGACTAGAGGACGAAAATCCAGGGTTACCTTTTGGGATCTGATAAGTTTGAAAAGCCTATCAGACATCCAAGTGGATATGTCAAAGATCAGGATAAAGCTCTGGAATTGAAATAAATTTTGGAGTTATCAGGATAAATATGATATTTAAACCCTAAGAATGGATGAAGCCCCAAGACAGAGCCTTGATGTACAGCCTTCAAAAGCTAGGTCATAAAATGACTTAGCCTGGGTTGGTCTCAGTTCTCTCTCTTTCTCTCAATGCTCACTCTTGGAACCCAATCACAGTATCTTAAGGAAGCCTTGGACACATGGAGAGGCCATGTGTAGACATTCTGACTGAGGTTTTAGCCAACAATGAGCATCAATTTTTCCATCCCCCAGCCTTCAAATCTTCCAGAGGAGGCCCCAGACATGGTGGAGCAGAGATAAACCATCCTCTTCTGCCCTGTTTGTATTCTTGACCCACACAGTTAGTGAGCCTAAGAAATGGTAGTTTTACACCACTAAGTTTTGGGGTAAGTTTTTACACATATAGTTACTGGCACTTCCCTTTTAGGGCATGCTCCTTGTGTTTCTTGAGCCAGCATTTAAACAACCTGACTGCTCTGCAGCTGCCACACTAGAGACTTCACATGGAGACCACATACAGATTGAGGGAGATGCTGGAGGAGCCCCAGCTGTGGGAGTCCCCTCGTGTTGTGAGTCTTCCCAGAGTCTGCCAGACGTGTGAATGGATGAGCCTTCCAATGGTTCTAGTCCCCAGCCTCAAGCCACCCAGCTGGCTCTCCTGAGCCCTGCCCCAAGAGTGGGTTTGTGATCTGCTATTGTTTTAAGCCACAAAGTTAGCGTGCTTTGGTATGCAACATTAGAGAGCTACAACAGTGAACTTATCAAGGAAATGCAGTGATTAGTATGAGCTGTGGTAGTGGAAGAGTGGATGGGAGGTGAGAAAACGAAACAACATGGAGTCAACTCTTTCAAGAGGTTGAGCTGGGAATGGAAATCAAGAACCAGGGTGATACTATGAGGAAGATGTGGACATACTTTTTGTTGTTGTTGTTCTAAAATTGGAGATGTTAGAATAAATTTGCAGGATGTTGAGAATAATTCTGCAGAGAGGTGGATATTGATTTTTAAGAGCAAAGAGAGATAGATCAAATGAACAAAGTCTTTGAGAAGCTGTAAAAAGCAGTCGTGGGCTTGACCTTCCCCTACACTAGGAGAGAAGAAAAGGAAGATGGGTGTGGTGGGTGGAGGTGGTTTGCAGATTTGTTGATGGGAAGATGAAGGTTTCCATCTGCCTTAGTCTGCTTGGGCTACCATAACAAAATACCAAAGACTGTAAATAAGATAAATTTATTTTCTCACAGTCTGGAGACCAGAAGCCAAGACCAAGGTGCCAGTAGGGCTGCTGTCTGGTGAGAGCTTTCTCCTTGGGTTGCAGATGATCAGCTGCCTTCTCACATGGCAAGGAGAGAGTATGCTCTGGCATCTGTTCCTCTTCTTGTAAAGGCACCAGCCCTATTGACTTAGGGCCTCACCCTTAGGACCTCATGTAACCTTAATTGCTTCCTAAAGATCCCATCTCCAAATATAGTCACACTGGGGGTGAGGTTTTCAACATATGAATTTTGGGGAAGGAGAGACACAATTCAGGCCACAGCACCATCCAATAGTTTCTACTGTCTCAGTGAAAAATAGGGCAAAGTCATCATGGAGTTTGAAGGGAGTGGTGGGGTGATTTGAGGAGAGATGGGAGGGGTTGGAATTATCTTAGGATGTAGAAATATGATATAAATCCTGGACAGTGCTGATTGCACAGTGGGGGCTGACCAGCTCAGCTATTCAGCTGACAGTGTGGAAAAAACTAATACTCGGGCAAAACCAGGTTCCAGGTTTTCCCTGAAAGGTACATCAGAGGGAGGGGCACGGGATCTAGGGTGTTTGTAAGGTAGTCTTCATAATACTGTCCTGTAGAATAGACAGTAGGAAGGGAATACAAAATAGTGAGAAAGTTCTGGGGCTGTTGGATTGATGGTCTCAGTAGGGCTGAAAATATGTTGCAGTGGAAGTTCCAGAAGGTTTAGAAAATTCTGACCTTCACGGTTTGACACTGGATTTAGGCTAAATGGGTTGGAAGGGTGGAATAGGTTAGCTGAGAAGTGCTGGATATTGTGTAGGGCAGTTACTGGGGAAGACAGAGTCCAAGGACTGTTGCTAGTAAAGAAAACCCAAGTACTAATAAACCCGCTAATTGGCAACAACAACCAAAGATGACCAAGAGGCCAGAGATGAATAGAGACTTTTCAGTCTATTTTGAGAACAGAATGCATTATTTCACAAGCAAAAGTTTCCTTGAAGAAAAATGGACCTGAAAAATCGTTTGAAAAGTTCCTCCTGAGAATTTTTATTACCAGGTACTATAAAAAATGACTACAGTGTTTCTTATATTAAGGCTGATACTGATGTTAAATGTGAAATAAATGAAAACCTGTTAAAAGTCCCTGAAACAGAACTAATATACCTGCAGCTGGCTTACATAATGAGTCTCCCTTTGTTTCATGGTATTTGGCCTCAGATAAATTGCTGATCTTAGCCCATGCTCTGTTGCCTTCGCTTGCTGAGTCTTTACCCACATAGCTTGGTGGATCTTCACGACACAAATATAACACCTGCCACTGCTGCAGCTGGACCAGGCTGGGCTGGGAGTGCTAACTTCAGCACTGAGCACATTTTCTTATGGAGCTTTTTGGTTGTTCTTTTTGTCTCTTGTTTTGGAAGGATTGGAGGTCATAAATTCACAAACTTTATTGACACATTCCCTGCATTTGGGAGATGAACTGAAATATGGTTGTTCTGGTGAGATAACCTATGGAAGGATCACACACATGTACCTACTTGTCAGTAAATGTGATTGGGGAACTATGTCCCTTAGAATGTTTCTAGAAGACTCAGCAAAATGAGAAAGACCAACACACCAGGTCATATTTTGTATAGATTATTTATGTCTGAACCAAAGGTGAAAGAGGTTCATAAAGCCCATTTTTCCTTATATTCCTTCTCTCCTCTCTCCATCCTATCATTCTAGCACTCATATAATCGAAATACAAAGAACTTCTCTCAACCTTCAAAATTAATAAATTACCCAACCCCTAGAATGTAGAAGTAGCCACTGTCCAACAGAACATTATGTGATGATGAAAATATTTTATATCAGTGCTGTCCAATGTGGTGGCTACTAGCTACATGTGGTTATTGAGAATTTGAAATGAATTTTTATTTTATTTAATTCTAAATAAATTTAAATAGCCACATGTGATTAACAGCTACCTTATTGGGCAGTGAAGCTAGATAATCAGTTCAATTTATTGAGCACCTACTCTTTGCAAAGGAGTGTAGGAGAAAATGCAAAAGAAATGGAGCTTTTCTGATGAGGAAATTTCATCAGTGCTGGTCCATCAGGCAGAATTTCTACAGCAGACAAGCTCCCTGGAACAGTACAAGAAGAACAGGTTACCCCATAGCCACTATACAAATGAAAACTCTGACTCTCACAGTTTGATGTAGGATTTAGGCAAAAAGCGTGTGTAACATAACTAAGCTATAGCGATTTTGCTTGATAAATAGAGCACATTTATCAAAAATACCACTGGAAATGTTCCAACAACTGTTTAAGTCAAGATTTTATGGCATAAACCACCCCCCAAATCTCTGTGGTTTACAATAACATACATTTAGTATTTTCACCCACAAGTCTATGGATTAGCTAGGGTAGTTCTGTTTCTGCCTGTAAGTTGGACTCAAGTTGGCTGCATACATCTGTCACTTGGGACTGGTGGCTTCTCGGGGAAGCTCTTCTCCTGGAGGATGGCACTAGACATCAAGCCACACAGAGCAAGCACATTGAAACCTCTGTTCAAGTTACATGCACCAATATTTCATTGGCCACACAAGGAACATGGTCAGCTTCAAAGTCAGTGAGGCAGGAAGTTGTACTCTGCTACCTTACTGAAAGGCATTGTAAAGTCACATGGCAAAGAATATGGATGCATGATTTGTTACTAAGAGAGAATACCAAGCTAACACCAAGAACAGGCAAGTCACTGTGGATTTGCCAAAAGTCTTAACCTTGACTGTGACTTAACAAGGAGAAGACATAACAAATTTGTCATATATGAGATGCTGATAAGCTTGCAGGCTCAATGCAATCTTTAAAATTTCAAGTCCAAGCCTAGCCCCTTGTGATCTCATTCTTGGCCAACTCTCCAGCCTCTCCCAGATCTTCTCCCAAGGCAGAACTAGTAGACTGTCTACTGGTCCTCTTCTAATCACTGTTTTCTGTATTTCCTTGTTGATTTTTAAATCATTTATGTATTCATTCAATGAATATTGATTGTGCATTCACTCTTCCAGATCATGCTTTAAGACTAACGAATATTGCAGTGAGCAAAACAGAACAATGTGTCTGTCCTCAAATTTGCATTCTGATGGAGAAAAATCAAACCAATAGGCAATTGAACAAGGAAATACATAATATAACATTACAACAAATAAAGCAAGATAAAGAGCTTGAGAATGACTGGAGTGCTATCTGTCTTACACGTGGCAGTTGGGGAAGTTTGCTCTGAGGATGTGACCTTGGAAAAAAATATCTGAATAAAGTGAAATAAAAAAATGATAGAAAGTTGTTCCAGGCAAAGGGACTATCAGTGGCTCTGGGCTGTGCAAGGAATGTTCAAGGAACAGCTTGAAGAACAGTGTGGCTGGAACAGAGAGAGGTGGAGAGAGCAGGAAGTAATTAGGCTGGAAAATGATTAAGGATTATGTAGGATTTTGCAGGCTTGGAAGTCACTGGAACATTCTGAGCAAGGGAACGACAAGAATATAACTCTATAGTGAGGAGGCATGCCATTCCGGAGAGCACTGGGCGTGACATCTGCCTACTTCGATGGCAAACACACTTCTGTTCTACGGAGCCTCCAACTGTGCACTTGCTTCATCTTGACTCATCAGTTCTTATGCTTCCAAGAATTTAAACATTCTGTAGTCTCCCCTTCTTACTCTCACATGCCTTCCATTGTCTCCTCTGAATTCACTGCCCCTGTTATTTCTGTTAACTCAACCTAGCACATTTTCCACCTCCAATACATTAGTATGGAACT
The DNA here is from genome assembly GCF_020740605.2 of Lemur catta. Classification (NCBI taxonomy): domain Eukaryota; kingdom Metazoa; phylum Chordata; class Mammalia; order Primates; family Lemuridae; genus Lemur; species Lemur catta. The sequence continues at coordinate 12,783,333 of NC_059135.1, forward strand.
CTGATCAAACCACTAAACATATTTCATTCACTGCACATATGTTAATTGTACACTTACTGTGTGCAAGGTTTTGAATACGGCAATGTTAATTGAAATATATCTGACAATTCAGGAACTTACAGCCTAATATGGAGTTTCCTGGTTGTTTCACGTATACAGACCTCTATTACCATAAAATTTCTCAATCTCCTGCCTAATGATACTCTAGTATATTTAATATTCATTCATTGAGGAACTACACAATGACAGGAAGCTATTAGACATTTAATAGCACTTCTTATACACTTATTTTGGATTAATGCAATGGCTTCTACATAATAGTAAATGCATGTTTGATACACGTTATCTACTCGGTAACACAGTGTGAGATGTAAGTATGGATCTGCAATCCCTTTGTGATAACTCCAACCCTACATCACACTCATGGATCTGAGGAGAAGCACAGAAACTGGAGCAGAGCCTAGCTAACCCCTGTCCCCTTTACTCCGACAATAAGGACAAAGCTGAATGTACAGAAATACGTTTGTAGCTTGTGTTACAAAGGCTCAAACTCTAAAGATGTCCCAAAATAAATGCACACTACCCATAGGAGTCAGCATGACAGTGGCCTATGAGCGACTGGGCTCTTGAATCAATTCCAAAAAGTGGGAGCAGGCCAGCCTGCATAATTTGTAGGGCCCAGTGAAAAATGAAAATGCAGGGCCCCTTGTTCAAATTTTTATCAAAAGTTCATGACAGAGCATTAAACAAAGTGGGAAGAATCTGAGCACACGGCCCTGGATGACCTATGGAACCACTCCTGAATGGAGGCCTGGTATACACCAGGACATTTGTGCAGACAGTGAAAATCACACCAACCCAACCCACCGTCATTCAGCACCAGCAAATGCCATGGTGACACCTACCACAGTGCCGGGAATTCCTCTAAATCCTTTGTGTATAATGTCACATTTCATTATGAAACAGGTACTATTGTCATTCTTGTTTTGCAGAAAAGGAAACTAAGGCCCATATGGGTTTAGTAACTGCCAAAATTGTGCAGCTAGTAAGAGAAAGAACCAGTATTGAATCCCACATAATCTGACTTCAGAATGTAGCCCCTGAACTCCCAGCGTGGTTCTGTTTCCCTAATGTTATTTGGCTTGTTTTGAGGATTAAATGAGAAAAATGTAGACGAAATGTTTCTAAATTTCATTTTATACATATTAAGCACCTACAACATGCCAGGTATTGTTCCAAACATAAGTTAGTTCATTTAATTTTCAAGATTGCCATATGGGTATGGATTATTATTAATATTGAAGAAATTAAGGAAGAGCAACATTAGGTAAATGGCCAAAGGACACACAGCAAGTAAGAGATTGAGCCAGGGATTGAATTGAAGGAGTAAGTGGAAAGTAAATAACAAAATTGGTTATTATGTAGTTATACATATTATGCAGTTATTATATAATCATAAGAATATGTTGTGGTTCCTTGTAGGAGGGTTCTGAAAGCATTATCTTAAAAAAAGTCTTTTAGGAAAGAAAGGGAAAGAAAGATTATAGTTAGAAGTTATAATAAAAGTAGGCCCTTGCTTACATGGTATTCGCTTTTTATGGAAAAACAAGAAGCCCTTATCTTTTTGAGGTCATATATTTTTTTTATGATCTTGAAATTGATTCTCTAATAGAATGGAAATAAGGAAGCCTCCCATTTCCCAAGTTTTCCTCGATTTTCATGATAATTAAGTTGTTATAAGGGTAATGATTAATCTTTCTCAGCCATCAACTGCCTTTTCCCAATCTGCGTTATACAGAATGACCACACTGAGCAAAGACGATCTTGCAAAGGGAAAGCCCAGGCCAAAGGTGGTTCGTGTGCAAAGACAAAGACAAAGACATTATGGGTAAAAAGATTAGTTCCTTGTGAAAACTTACAGTAGAAATCTTTTCCATCTCCTGCCATGAAGTGTGCACTATTTAATTTACCAAGACACAGGCCAGCAACCAAATCCCCAATGGATGTTTTCACTTTTATTGCCCATTAGAGAGCATTGATGAGCTGTTGAACATTAGCGGTTACAGATAATGCAATCACTTTCTTCTAATACCAGGGGTTGATCTCAAGCTACTCTTTTCATTACTTCTGGCTTCCTCTAAAACCATATAAGAATGATTGTGTTTACTCAGCAAAGAGCAATCGAGAACCTCTTAATACTTCGTTAGAGAAACATAGAGGAATCCAATTTTCTGGTTCTTTGGGATCTAGTTGTGGAAAAAAGACATGGGTCCTCAGACATCTGATTAACACCATGAGAGGCACAAAGACAGTGTCTCCGGCAGAGAAATCCCTTTTACCAGAGGTTTCAAAATGAGGGGAAGGGGCTGTGAGCTGATCCATGCAACAGCTAAGAGGCCTAATGTCTTACAGGCCTTCTGCACTTTTCTTAACTTTCCCAGATCTTTCTCATTCAATTTGAAGCTTATCTAAGCATTTTCATAGCAGATTCCATCCATGCTCAAAAATCACTCATAATATTGAAGTATTTTTATCTAACTTTCTCATGATTCAACTTATAGGAAGAGAAAGAGAAATCAAGGATCATAAAGAGATTCAGCATTTTTAATTGCCAGATCTCAGACATGGAACCATTTAAACCCTCATGGTGACTCTGGTAGCTGCCATTAATGGCTTTCCTCCACGTGGCTCATGGAATTCCTCCAGTGAGAGGTTGAGTCTATTTCTCCCCTCCCCCTAAATCTGGGCTGGTTTTAGTAAATTGTTTGACCAACACAATGTGGCAGAGTGGTGTTCTGGGACTTTCAAGGCTAGTTCAAAGGAAGCCCTTGCCTCTCCTGCCTGGGTCTCCTAGAACACTCCGGGAGCTCTGAGCTACCATGTAAGAAGTCCAGCTACCCTGAGATTGCCATGCTGGGAGGGCCACCTCTACCGACACCAATGACCACTCAGCTGAGCCCAGCCTCCCAGGCATGCCACACAGGAATCCAGACATGGGATTTCTGTCTTGGCACTTCCAGCCCACCTGCCAGACGAACATGACTGAGTGAACTTGGACACCACCTGGAGTAGAAGATGTGACCCAGTGAGCCTCGTTTGAGCTTCTGATTGACAAAATTGTGAGATATAATTAAATGGTGGTTAAGTTACTTAGTTTTAGGGTAAATTATCATAAAACAATAAAAACTGAAATAGTGACCAATCAGATCTCTTAGAAAACTTTGGTTTCACTTTATGTTTATAAAAGAGAACAGACTTTAGGCAGCATGTAATTCATCTTCATATTTTGCAGATAAGAAAACTGAGGTCTGAGGTGTCACCTGGGATTTCACCTTTCTCTTTCATCCCTCTGTTCTTTCATTAACCTTGACTATTCTCAGCATAAATTAGAAGTTATTAATTTTATTCTTGAACTCATTAACAATGTGAACAAATCTGAAATGGTTGGGAAGAGCAAAGGCAGAGGAGTGAACAGCTCTACCTAACTTATCTTGTAGCCCCAGTGCCTGGTACAGGGTTCAGAATAATTTTAGGCACTCTGTGAATTATTGTTGAATGAACATTTTCTCTTTGAGTAAATGGAGACTTCTGCAACAACAATGTATGCTTCACTTCATCTACTCTATTTTTCATAATTAATTCATCTGACTCATGGCCTTTTGACAGATGACCCCAGAGTGCCAGCTAGAAAACTAGTATTTGTGTCAGAATCTGTGACTCCACGGCATGGCTTTCTGGAGGCCAGGGGGCCTGTCTCTGTCAGGATTCCAGCTCTTACAGAGAAAACAGCTTTTCCTGGAGGCTACACCTCTCCTGTCACGTAGCATATTTGCTTTTTAGTGCTGCCTCTTGTTTGAAGGCCCTGCTGGCCAAGTAGTAATTCAGACACAATGGCTTTTTTCCCATGAGTAAATTCATTCTTCATGATTGTTTTGTACCACCTTGGAGTCCAGTTATTTGGATTGAAGAGCTAGTGAGGGAAGGGGTCCTGCCTAGCACCTCTGCAGATGTGCAGTATTTGTTAGTGTCATATTTGTGTGTACATATTCAACACAGAGGCCTAGAAACAACAACATTCCTAGTAGAAGAGCAAACTACTTTGGGTTCTCTGTTTCTCCAAGGTAATTTGTCCTTTGGAGATTGAACAACATATATTGAAAGAAGCACAAAATGCTTTGATCTCTAAGCTAGGAGGGCCCTTCTCCCAAGCCTCCATCAAAGCTCATGTCCATTTATGCCACAAATCATATGGTGGTGAAACTTCAGAAACAACAGTGCCCACAGCCTAGGGCAGGAGGTTGGGTGTAGGGTTGGGAGGGGAACAGTTCTCTAGCTAGACTTCATTGATTGGGGTATCCTTCTGCAGAAGGAGACCCTTGACCTTTTGAACTTTGGCACCCCTGGGAGCACTGAGTCTGCAGCTGTTGCATCTTCTGGGCTCTTCCCCAAGAAGCAGAGCTCTGAAGGCCCCTTGTGAATAGACAATGTGCTCTTATCCAAGAGGGATGGGATCGCCTCTTCTCAGGGAAACAGTACAGGGCCCCTGTCTTTCAGGAAAATTTCTGAACCACAGCCAAACCACAAAAACCAACTGCTAAAATAGCCTCAGAAAAAAATTTTTTAAAGAATATGTAAATGAAATTCAAGGGACAGTGGTGTGTTTTAGAGCCCAGCTCCCACCCCTGCTGGCCACCACCCCCAACGGAAGGCCCGGCGGGGGAGGCACCATGGCTGCAACTCTGAGGTTATGCAGCCACCAGCTGGGCCAGTCCAGGGCCTCACCAGCCACACACCAGCCCCCCACACCAACCAGTGGAGACCATTAGGCAAGTAAGTATTCACTGAACCCAGGACTAAATGCCAGACACTGTGCTATGCCCTGGAGGATAGAGTTTGAGTAAAGAACACACACAGTTCCTGCCTTCATGGAACTTACAGTCCTGTGGAGGAAAGAGATGTTGATCAAACAATCCCAGGAACAACATACACTTGTAGTTATGATAAGCGTTAGAAATGTGTTTGGCGATCACCTATAAAAAGGGAATTTGACCCAGTCAGGGAGGTCAGGTGAGTCAGCTTGGAGTAAGAGAAATTTGAGATGAGCTTCCAAAAAAGCTGAATAGTGGTTAACTATTGATAAGTGCAGGCAGTAGTATTCCAGCCAGACAAATGCCACGGCCCCGTGACAGGCAGAACACGGAAGGGATAGCTGTTTATAGGACAGAAGATGGCCAGAGAGGCTGGAGTGGAGTAGTAGGTAGGGGGATGACCATATAGAACCCTGAAAATCACATTAACAAGTCCTGTCCTCATGCCTTCAAGCTGGGAAAGTAGTATAAATGACATAATCAGATTACACCTTGAAAAGACCTTGCTTGGTCATTGGACCCAGTAGAACAGGTATCAGTGCACTGCGAGGAAGTTGAGCCCCAGGCTTCAACCACGGGCATCAAGTCCTGGCTACAGTGAACCTGTAGGACCCACAGATCTGCTGCGTCTCCCCATCTTCCACCATCTCCTGACCCTTCCCTCACTTCTCTACTCCCAAACCCTCCTGCCTGAGCCAACATGCTGATCAGCCCACTCCCTCCTACTCCCAATCTCTTCCCCCAAGTTCCCTCTAGCTGCTTGCCTTTAAGTGAAACCTGGCTGTCCTTTGAGGCCTGGCAGCCTCAAGCTGGCATTTTTAAATCTCTTCCAGCTCCATGTATCACAAATGCAGGAAGGGGTGGGAAGAAATCTTCCTCACCCACAAATGCTACTTCCAGGTGCTTGCTCCCCATCGATCTTATTCAATCCCCTATTCCTTTGAAATGCAAGTCATCTTGCTTAAGCGCTCATTCCCTTCCCCACTGACTCATCAAACAACCTGCAGGTCACTCCTTCTCCCTTGCTGCCAGTTTGCTACTGCTCAGTCTTCCTCTTACCCCAACATCCTCTGGGAAGAACCACCCACCACATTCATCCTCAGCCACATCAGTGGCTACTACTGTACCTCAGCCACCTGCTCTCAAGGTCAAATCCAGATCATGTCAACAGCAGACACCACACCCCCACTGAAATCCCACCCTTTCAACCCCAACCTCAATGACAAAATGGGCATTTTTATTGCCCATTCAAATAGCCCCACTGGGGCCATTGACCTCATTGTGACTGCTGAGCCATTGGCCCACCTTTCTTCCTACCTAGGTCTTTGCCAGTCTTCACTGCCTTCTCTGTCCAGATTAGATTTCAGGATCCATCATTGTGTGCGAGACATTGAATTAGATGTTTCCAGGGAGGCATCAAGTCATGATAAGAGGCAAAAAGAGTGTGAAACAGACCACCTTGTAGGGCTCTTCAAGAACCAGTTACATGGCTTTCAAAGTCCCATATACCCTCCAAGGAGGAATTGACAATAAAAAGAGAAGACTATATGAGGAGACTTTTTGGAAGGAGCAGCTGCTATGCTGAATTCTCCCTACTCTAGAGAGGGTGGTGGAGCATTATTCTTCTTAACCCTGGAGAGAGGCACTTCAAGAATGCCACACAGAGAACTTGCAGCATATTTCTTACAATTGAGAAATATAGAAGGTAGAAGAAACTATATGACTTCCAAGAAAAATAAAGGCAACATGAAAGACGGCTGCATTTGGGAAAGAACAACACTCCTCTTCAGTGGCACCATGCTAGGATCAGCCTGCACTTCTGGAGCAAAGGCAACCATCTGGTGAGTTCTCTGTGGGTTGAATATAAGTCATGAAAGTGAAGAAGAAGGACAAGAGCCATTTGTCACCTGCCCAAGTAAACCAATTGGGGAGGATTTTGTATGGGGTAGAAACCCTCAAAATCTGAGTCTGCGTTGGAAGGAATTGCAGCTGGAGGGGCCTCATCACAAAGTCCCCAAAGAATCTATACAAATGACTATGGGAGGAAGAGTCAACATTAAGCCTCCACCACTCAGGGCCCCCTTTGTCCTAACCCTGATGGAACCTTAACTCTGAATGAAGCCAGTTATCTCTCTTCTTTGTACTAGTCTCAGAAAAAGAAAATGAGGACTGCTGGAGAAAATTAACTGAACAGATTAGCATCCTGCTGAACTGGTGACCAGTGGACCCTCAATATCATAAGACAATCTCATGATTTTCTCCCACTTTATCATTACCTCCCACTTCAAAAAACACTACTTCATCCTTTTTTTAAATGTATTTCCTTAGCCTGTGAATTTCTCTCAACAACCTTCATTCTTTGTAGATGGCCTTGCTTCAAACTTCACAGAGAAACAAAAAACCCGGAGACAACAGCAGAAAGAACTTCAAAGCACCAGCATCTGTCGTCATCTCCACCTCCTCCTGTGTCAGTGAGGGGTCTGCTCCCCTTTCTATCCGAGGCTAAACCCCGAACCTCTGCACACTATTCCTTCTCCTATTAGCACTGTCACTTTTGCTATCTGCTCTCAATTCTCTCTTGTCCTCTCCCTGTCTGCTGACCGTGTTCTATCATCGTTCAAGCAGGCTCAAAGACGTCCCAACTTACAAAAGCAAACTAAGAGAACAATAAACCCCACAAAGTCACTTCCCTGATTCTCACTTCCAATTCACACCTAAACGTCTCTACAGTGATGTCTACACACTCTCGTCTTCACAGTCTCACTTCCCATTCTCTCCACACTTACTTACAGCCTGGTTCTCATAGGCATCAGCCACCTAACTGCTGTCTAATGAGTTGGAAGTGAATTAACCCAATAAATGTTGACTTTCCATCAGCTTTTGAGATGTTGACACTCTTTCCTTTATTCACTGAACAAAGATTTACGGAGGCTCTGCTATGTTCATGGCAGCATGCTGGGTGCAGAGCATATACTTGCTGCCTTTATGGAGCTTAAATTCTTGAAGAATTCTCATCCCTAATGCAAGTGTCAGCCCAGTCTCCTGGGCTTTATGCTAGTTCTCTGGCCACTCCTCAATATTCCTTGCTAATTCATTCTACTCCATTCAACCTTCAAATGTTGGGCTGCTCCCAGAGGATTACTGCTGGGCCTTCTTCTTTTTGCTCTTTACATTGTCCTTAGGCATCAATTTGCATGCCAGCAACTCTCATTTACATGCCCAGTTCAGACCTCGCTAGCAAGTTCTACGTCCTTGTATTCAACTTCCCACTCCACATCCTGTGGGCTGCCTTGTCAGCACATTCTGCTCCACACTTTCCAAACTGATCCTGTCATCTTCCCAGAACTGTGCTCCTCCTAGAATGGTTCTCATTTCAGTAAATGACATCCCCGCTCCATCCTTGTGGTTACTCCGTGAGAACCTGGGCCACCGAGGGGATGCTGTCAACATTGTGCACACCACAGCCTCCTCCACACATCCCAGCAGTCACCAAGTCCTTTTTATTTGATTCCAAAACACACACAAGTCCATCCACTTCTCCCTGTCTCCGCAGCCACCAGCCTGATGATCCAAACCACCACTGGCTTTCACCTGATCCATTGCACAGCAGCCAGAGCTCCTTGTAAAAAGCACTGTTTTGTGATGTGTGCGACGAGCTCTCTTCCTTTGCCTCACAGTGGGGTGAGGGTGAGAGGTGACACAATGTCTCTAGCTATCCTTTAGGGAAAGCGGACATTTAGGATGCAAACTATGGTTCCTCCCCCCAGGTACTGTCTGCAGGAGGTCCCTTTGCCCATCATAGAGCCTTTGACAAAGATGTCTCTTGTACTTACCAATGACAATTCTCTTCTCTATCCTGGACCTTCTCTATCCTTGGCCTCAATTCCAGAGGCAAACACACAGGAACCCTGGGAAGACCAGTCATTCTTCACTCAAGACCTTTGGTAATAACTCCAAGGATAGCTGACACTCGGCAAGGCTGCAATACTGAGAGTCCTGACTTACTCTCCTGCCCCAGACCCCTCACGCCTGTTGCCAAGTCAAAGAGCAAGGGCACTCCCCGGCCAGACCTTCAGAGTGTTGCCACAGAGACACCTCTAACACTATTCTTCCCTCTCCATCCGCCTCTCTGGTTTTACCTTTCTCTCTCTTCCTGAAATCTCTGCCTCCTCATTTTCCTGGGTACACTGCCTTCCCCCAGAAGTCAGCAATTCCCATATTCCACCATGGGTCTATTTTTGAAGCTTTCTAGGGTACAATGAGTCAAGACCATTGTCTTCTCTGCTCCTGGGCAGAAGGAAAGGTCAGCTTTAATCCTCAGAGTTGGGCTCGAAGAACATCTGGATTGCATTTTGCAGCTTTCTCTATGAATCTACAAAACAGACAGATGACAACAATAACAAAAAGAAAAAAGAAACCATTTTGCCCAATGAAGATTAACATCATTCCTCAAAACCTTAATGACGCTACCCTATTTATATTTCTCCTTTGGGCATAAATTTGAGCTTATTTAGCTACAAAGTTTTGCCCCCCTCCTGATTCTGGGCTACAAGACAAAGCTTCTCCCCTTAATGGGGCCAGGGTGCCACACTCCACCCCAGGCACAGGGGGGTCCTTCCACAAGACCACACCTCTCTCCTGTCATTTGCTAACTGCTTTTTCTTGTATTTCACAAATCCTTCCACTCATGCTCTGCCTTCTTCTTGGGTGAATCTTCTCCTCATTATCTGAGCCTCAGTTTAATGTCTCTTCATTGGGAAAATCCTTCCTGTCCTCCCAAGGACCCCATGTTCACAGCACTCTCTCTGTAAGGCATATTTTCACAGCACAAAAGAAAACTGTAAGGAAATCGCTACTGAGTAACTGTTTAACGTATGTCTCCTCAGCTAGACCGCAAGCCCCTTGAGGGCACAGCCTCTGTCTTCCTCCGAGGTGTCCCCACATCCACAGATAATAATCTTAATTAATTACTCAATGCCTATTAGGTTCCCGGCATTTTATATAAAATACAGCAATTCATTTATTCCTGACAACATTTCTGTAAGGTGGGTGTCTTACAGAGATGGGAGGGAAAGTGAGGTAAAGTAACTTGCCCAGGATTGCACAGCAGCTAGGGTGGAGCCAGGAGCTCAGGGAGCCTGGCTGAGAAGGTATTTCCTATCACTTTAACAACCTAAGTTTCTTAATGTCAAAATAAAATCTGTATTAGGAAGACCTGAGAGTTAAGAAGTCCAATTATACAGTTATGGATTGCTGAACTTGGATATTTTCTCATTTCTGTCTGATTTCTAGACAAATTGCAGGATTTTGAAACCAGCATTGTCTTAAGGTATGAAGCTCCCCCAACCCCTACCACTCTTTCATCAGATGTGACGTTTGGTTTTTACTTGCTGTTTTGTTCCATTACTTTGGAAACATGCTAACTTAATAATTTGTCAAAATAAAACCTTATCTCCTTATGAGGTAAAGATGGGATGGGCTTACTCTTAATTGTAATCAACATTTTTTTATAGTTCAGAGATCCTATAGAAAACATCTGTGTGTGTGATTTTCTAAGATGAGAACGTGATCTGAATCCGTGTCCCAGCTACCAGGAAGTTAGGGATTTAAGACCTGGCTTGGTCAGTGGCCTCATAGGACACCCTGGGCCAGGCCACCTGGCTTTTGCTAGCTCCAGAGTGGACAGTGGGAACTCAGTGGCCTCAGACATTTATTTTTACAATAAAGAAGAGATTCTTTAACTCACTTTCATAGAAATGACGATAAGGACCATGGCGCTGGGTCAGATTGCCATGGGGATTCAATATCTTCCATGTCATAAGTGGCTCCAGGTCCCCCAGCCCTTTTGGACTGAGAACTGCTTTTAGGTAAAAAAGAATTGATCACAGAAGCTCAGTGCTACCTCAGCACTGCCTTTGTCTCCTTCACTGAGTGCAATAAGCCGAAAGTGAGTATTAAATTCATGCTCAGTGAATTTTAAGTCTCACAGGGATGTTCAGAGCATGCCTTTGATGTCAAGAGAATGTTGTTCAGAATAATTTGGTGAGAGGGCAGTGCTGGTGTGTTTTGTGAAAATGACAACTTGGGGGAGGAGGTTACTGAGAAATGGAAGCCAGTCTTTATTTGAGGTAAAATGACACACATTAGAGACAAGAAAGCTGGTGCTTTGGAGCAAGGTCATGCAATGTTCTCAGTGCAGACTAGGAAAATGAATGAGGCAGATGACCCGCAGGAGATTGAAGGGAGATTTTTAGGAGTGGGACTTGTAGGGAGAGAGCCCCAGGGGCCTCATTTGGCATTAGAAAGACAAATGTAAAATAAAACATCTATTTTGGAAAATCAAGGTATCAGCTGCACTCTAGAGCCCTTAAAGATGTTTGCAGACCAGTGATACAGTATTGGGGGGGGTGGTCATGGCTCCCCTCTTCTCATGTCCCCTCTTCTTCCCACACTGTCACCCTCTGATCCAGTGTGTAAGGGCCAAATTGTTATTTTAGAATGGTGAATGATTGCAATCATAAAATAATCCATTTTCCATAAATATTCTGAATGTCAGTCCCATTGTGTGGCCCTTTATGAAAGAATTAAATGTGTCTTGAAGGACAACCTCAGATCCCCTGCCTCCCTTCTTTGTAACTGGAGGGTGTGGGTGCTGGTTTTGAATGCAGATTCTAGGGCCACACAAGATTTATGGATTAGAATCCTTAAGGGTGCTGCCTAGGAATCTGGATTTTAATAATTTATGTTCCTCAGGTGATGCTTGTGCACACCTACTTTTGAGACCTGCAAGTGAGGACAGGCACTATCCTTAGTTGATAAATTAGCAATTTGGCTCACACTCATCAAGCTATGGGTTACCCCTTTTTTTCCATGATAAATATCCTCCCATCATGTTCATCTTGTCTCCAAAGGTTTACATTTGCTGGAGATGAAATGTAGCTCATACACAGTGACCTCTTCAGCCCTCTCTCCTAAACAACCGAAGTTCTCAGTCTAAAGCTTGTGCTATGGTCCAAAGGTTTGTTTCCCCTCAAATTCCTGTGTTGAAACATAATCAAAAGGCTATGGGATGAGGAGTGGGGGGATATCGGGGACTTGATTAGATCATGAAGGTGGAGCTTTTATAAAAGAGACCCTGGAAAGCTCCATTGCCCCTTCTACCATGCGAGGGCACAATGAGAAGTTGCCTTCTATAAATCAGGAATTGGGCCCTTTACAGACACTGAATCTGCTGGGGCCTTGATCTTGGACTCCCCAGCCCCCAGAACCATGAGAAATAAATTTCTGTTGTTTATAAGCCACCCAGTTTAAGGAGTTTTGTTACAGCAGCTTGAACAATCAAACACAGCATGCTTGTTCGTATGCCCCACGGACTGAAATGCAGTTTACACAGTGCGTTTTCCATTATTGATGTTATTTGAATCTCATCAACTGTGAGTTTTAAATCATTAAAAATCTCTTCACACTTTTACTCTCATTATAACTCTGTGGTAGTTTCAATATAATAAGATCATTCCGTTAACTGTAAAAATCATGAAATTTAAAAATTCTTCTTTAGTTTTTCCTCAGTGTATTTGATATGCTTAGGGATTAAAAATATATGACCTGAATAAAAGATAAGGTCAAAGTAAATTCTAAGCCTCACATAGGTGGTCATGAGTTTCAAGGAAATGAATTTAATAAAAAAGCAGCAGTCTGGGCACTTACAACAGTTATCATGGATATAGATTTAATCTTTTAAAAAATTTTATTTTCTTTCATTTCTAGCCCTTTCTGGCCTTCTTTCTTTGCTGAGGAAATTTTCTTTCTTTTCTCACATTTTTGTATGAGATGTGTTTCTTTCCTTTGAACAATCAAAGCAGTTGCTATCATTTTAAAGCAACCTCTCAGCTGGAAATTCCACTTGGTTTTTCAGCAAGCCATTGTTAATTAGCTCACAAAGATTACTTAGACTAAAACCAGGCAGTTGGAGTTTGTAATCTAGTTTTCTTGGTCAGGACAGGCAATATTGGAAATGAGGTTGCCACAGAGTTTACCATGTATCTGATACAGCATGTCCAGGACAACATTATGCAGATGCACCATGGGAAATGATGATGACAGCTGAAGAAAAGGGAAGTCAAATGCCTACTGCAATGGATCATGATGCAGGGAAATAAAATTGTCACCAAATAGGGCCCAACCCATCAGGACCCATCTGGGCACCCACTAGAGCACTGACAAGCAGATGACATCTTTAAGGAAGTCTCTCAAAGAGACACTAGGGGAAATTCCACTCACCGTACATGGCAAAGCTTAAAACTTCATATCATCCCCAATTTCCTCTCACATCAGAGCTATTGTCCTTAATGTCCCCTTTCCTTTCTCAAAACTCCCCTACCCTCATCTCTCAATCCCAAGTCACGTTGCCTTTTCTCCTCTGCCCCTTCCTCTCTAAAATAACGCTCAGCCCTTTGTGATAGGACCCAAGGCACCAACATGATGTTGTGACATTGGTCCAATTCAGTAGTTTGTATGTAGGTTCAAACGCTATGTTCAATTCTAAGAATGTGATCAGAATTGTCTTAGATGCAATGGAAGTGAATTTATGGGTTACTGTGAAAATAAGCCCTTGCTTATGAAAATCTGGCCTTTTGCATTAAGAGAGAAGAAAATCCCTGGTTATCCCTGGCAAAGGTGAAAGGAGGAGCCTGGGTGACCAACCATTGCAGATACTGTCCTGGATTTAGGAGCAAAACTTTTACGTCCCAGGAATTCTTCATTCCTTGTAAACAAGGACACTCTGTCACTCTAGAAGGAGCCCTTCAGGCATTTCTCTGGGGCAGCCTGATGTAATGAGACCCCAGAGATGAAATTAGTGCCTCCCCTTTAATTGGAAAAGGCAAATTCATTGCTCCTACGGGATCGACTGGTTGTCCAGATAATTCCTCGTCCCCATTCTACTTCCCTTCTCTTTGTTTCAGCGTTCAGTGCCCCATGCTTGCGATATAGTGATAAGTGGCTGAGCCAGGGACTCTTATCTGCCCCCTGTGAACTGAGGAATGACGAAGTTCATAAATCTGGAAAAGAGAGCTTTATTTTTCATAAAGGGTTGCAGCCTGCAGTGTGGCCATTCGGACAGGCTGGGAAGCAGTAGCCTCGGGCAGAAGCCAGAGCGGGTACTTTGAGGGAGGGACAATGGGAACAGGAATTTATGCTCAGAGGAGTGGCTGAATATCCGTATTTAACAAGCTATAGGAGGGGCCATGCATGTTTATGAGAGGAGAAACAGGTTATATGCGCCTTAATGGGGTCCATGTTCAGAAAATGGCAGGGTTAGCAGCAGAGGGTGGAGTTTTCAGCCCTCTGATGTCAAAACGTGAGGCAGAGGACACGGAAGCCCTCAGCGCCTAATGGTGATTAACGAGGGAGGCAGTATAACAAGGAGTGCCTGACTTCCCATTCCCTTATGGCCCAGAACTCAATTTTAAGGCTTCTCTGGGGTCCCCTTGGCCAAGAGGGGGTCCATTCAGCTGGTTGGGAGGCTTAGGTTTTCAATGTTATTCCTCGCTCCCAGACACCATCTACAGCAGCAGAAGCAGTAAGAAAGCTTGGTTTTACTGTACTCAGAACTGCCAAGTTTCACCCTTATATTTTCCAACAACTTAGCCTTATTTTCACCTTTAAGCCATTAACAAGATTAAAACTGTTACTGAACCCAAAAGGGATCTGGCCTGGGTCCCGGTGCTCACGGCCCAGAATAACCAACTGCTGCGACAGTGAGGACTGCCAAGGAAGAAAGGAATCTTAATAGGAAAGACATCAGTGGCGAGAATGGGGAATCAGCCCCCAATCCCTCTTGCAGGCTTTTTAACGAGGGGCTACCACACTGGGGCAGGGTGTGGGGATGGGGAGTCTTGGCCTCAGGAAGTCGGCAGAGGAGCCTTTGGAATCTCCTTTGTCTTACAGAAATTCTGACGCAGGAAAGTGACTCCCAATGCTGGGAGCCACCTGAAGTCCAAGTGGGTGCTTGGCTTCAGGCAAGAAAGAATGCAGAAGTGAGCAGGCATAAAGTGAAAGTGAGATTTATGCAGAAACTATGAAAGGTCTACTGCACAGACAGAGCAGAGGTAAGTTCTCCCTGCTGAAGAGAACTGGCCCCCTTTTCTATGTAAGCATTCACAGAAGGGGCAGTGTTTTACTGTGTTGGTTCTAACTGGTTGGAACTTGCCCTGTGTCCATCCTGTTTTGATCTGGGTAATTTTAAACTTTGAGACTTCCTGACTCAGTTAGGCAATGCTACAGGCAATGCCCACAGCAATGCCCAAAGCAGTACCTAAAGCAGTACCTGTCAGTTCCCTATTTCAATCTCACCATTTCTGGGAAACAACTCAAACAGGTCAAGTAGTTAAGGGAGAAGATTATTAAAAAACAAACAAATAAACTATATAGGGTCATTGAAATTTGTTCATAGAACCAAAAACCATCTCTACATGGCTACTTTCCTGCATGGATGAAACTAATAATTTTAGCCTTGAAGTCATTATCTTACTCCTGAATCAATTTAACTGTCCCTATGTTTATGAGAAGATGCCAACACATAAGTAGATATTGTTCTTTCTTTTTTTCCCCATTATTCTAATGACATTATAACAATAGCTGTATTTAATCTTGAAAACCACTTTTCCCAGAAAGCCACCCATGCCATACCCTTGCAAAATTCAAGCTGATAGTATTTATGAGTGGTCAGAATAGTTTCTACTCCATCTCGTCTGACTTTCTGGACAGATGTGGTTATGCTCAGGCCTCCCCCTGCAACCTCATTGACTGTCCTCATTCTGCAGCCTCTTCCTCGCTGCTGAGCACGGGTCCTTAGGGCTTTTCCCCCACTGGTTACTGGGTATTGTTAGTTAGGCCTCCTGTGGGCTGAAGTCATTTATCCATACAGTGGTCAGAAGGTTCTGGACTTAAGGGGGCCTATGCAAAGAAAAGACACTAAAGTCTTGCAAAAGCAAATCTTGTTGCCATTATAAATGCATTTGTTAGTTTCAAAAGACAGAAAGCATATGGAGCCAAATTAACAGTGGACATCCATTTAATCACATATTGAATTATTTTTAAAAGAAAGTTTAATAAAGGGATTGTGTGTCTTGATAATTATTCTGTTAATACTTTGCTCTACTTTTGCATAATATATTTAATATGTGGTGTGAACTAAATGAATCAAGATTTACTGGAACTAAAATATAGGGTTCATGAGATAATAGTTCTATATCTGATCCAACTACATCATACCCATTCACCAACCCAAATCCTCAGAACAAGTGTTCCAAAGACCATGTAGCAAAAGAGTTAAGATTTCCTAGGGTAGAAATTCCAAACCCAGGATTAAAAATAGTCTCTGTCACCCTAAAAAGTAGAACAACATTACGAAAACTTCATGGAATGTTAGCCATCAACCTAAAGCTCCTGTTCTCCTTGGTAATCAGCCCAGAAACTTTGGGAATGTTGCCTTGTAATATTGCTTCACTTCTCATTTACCTGGGCTGCACCTTCATGGCCCTTTTCTAGGCTAAGCCAAGCTGTTTAGAGGACATCTTCTGTCTCTCTCGGGTCCTTCCTTTGCCCCTTTGCATCAATCAGGATAGTTCAGGTCTGACTGCAACCCAGTTCAACATCGGCTTAAGCAAAAAAGGAGTTTTATTACAAGAATGTTGGGGATAGAACCTGAAATGCAGAGAAGAGCTGAGGCATGCGGGTGACCTCAGGTGTTCCATGTGTTCTACAAGGTTTCATCCTCTGTGACCACAGACGGGCCTTCTCCTTGTGGCAGGGACATGGCAGCTGTCCACACTGGGGTTACATTGATCCACAGTTTGAGAGGCGAACTCAGCTCCAGCAGGAAAACCTGGGAAGGGACTCTTGACCGTTTGTGTCATAGGCCCATCCCTGAGCCAGTTGCTGAGGCCAGTGGGATGGAGTGACGCCATGGTGATCCTGTGGTCCTTCCCCCACCCCATCTCTGTTCAGAAAGGCAGAGTCTGATGCCAAGAAAAGGGGAGAGGGTGCTGAATGAGCACGTGATAATGGCTAATATTTACCATGTCCTTAGCATGTTCCAGGTACTGTTACATTTGGTTTTGGTATATCATCTCCCTAATCTGCAAGGCTAAGATGTAGGTTTGCTTATTGTCAACATTATATAGAAGGGGAAGAAGTCATTATGGAACAGTTAGATAGCTTGCTTGAGGTCATAAAATTGGTGAATAGCAGAGACAAGATTTGAACCCAGACTGGCTGACCCCAGATCTACCCACCCAACTACCACCCACCAGACCCACCAAATTCTCCCTTTCCCCCTTTTCTCCTGTGCTCTCCCCTCCTCCCCTGTAGGATGCCTGACAGACAGCAGGGCAGGGCGTGGTGAGCGTCAGGCAGTGCAGGGGGAGGAATTTTCTGGGACCCTTTTTGCCCCGGCCACAAGCCCCACAGCACTTCCCTCTCGTTTTTCTCAGGCTCTTTTAGCAGTTTCTATTGCTATTTCTACTCTGCTCAATCGCTATCTCTCAACCAGAACCAAGAAACTAGATTCACATTGCCTGATTTTTGGACGGAAGGCAATGCCTACTATTCTTCACTAAGGCAGACAACACTACCTCTTGTTGGCAAACTGTCCACTGAATACCAGCAAATAATTTTACACAAAAACATGTAGGGAGAAAATAAAGCAGGAAATAGCAATAATGTACAGAAATCTATTTAAGATGATGAATCATTCGTGTTTTATCAGATTACTGTCCCACCTTGGGGCTAAATACCCATTAAAATATGTCAGCGCTCAGTTGTAAATGATCTTCTCTGCTTCTCTCTGGGTGTCACATCTAGGAGAGGCTTCAAGACCCCTCCCAGTGCCATCCCCTCTGTGTGGCTCCCCCCTCAGACTTCCCCTAAGACAGATAAGCTGAAGTGTTCCCTTCTCTGTGTCCTCAAAGTCCTTTATGCCTCTGTACCATGTTTCCATTTGCTTTCCTTCCATGACAATTGTGATTTTCTTAAGAACAGTAACTGTGGCTTGTGAATCTATGTTTTTCCATCCTCCCTAATGATGCCTGGTACAGAGTAGAAGTTCAGTAAATATGAACTCACTAACCCCACTGATCTCCCTTCAGCTCTTCTCGTACATTCTGCACTTTCCTGCTGGGAGGGCCTATGGGCTTATTCTAACTGAATGAACTTGCTGGACTCAGAGGGGTGCTTAGCAGAAAGCACCCCTACCCCATCCTCTGGCGCCCCTTCAAACCAGCTGCTGGTCAGAGCCACTGTGGACAACACCAAGAGGAAATCTCGGGCAAGTCACTGTTTTCTGTTCATTCTCAGGTGGCAGAAGGATTGTCTATCAGAGAACAAGGAGGTTAAGTCACTGGGTCTAGATCACAGAGCTAAATGGACGAGGGAGCCAGAACCCACAGCCAGCTGCTGGGGCTCCAGATCCATCTCCTTTCTGCTTCCAAAGGCATTTGTTGAGAAAATCCTGTGTCTTAGGAGGGACCATGCCCGGGGCACCAGTGCATTTAGAGGTTTTTAATTCTCACCAGTCAAGAGCCTGCTTGGGAGAGGCCTCTGGGGCATCGGTGTCCTTGTCAGTCTCCACTTCACACTGGCAGTGAGTACAGTGTCAGCCGGGTTTGTTCTGTCTGCTTCTGTCGCTCCTCAGACACACCCCGCCGTTCCGCACATCTGTGCTCACGTCCTTCCTCCTGTGGCTGTCCCTGGCGTACGTTGTACCAACATCCCCCCATTTCTGAAACATTGCAGTCAGGCGTGGGGGCTCTTCCCACTGTGCTTTCATCACACCTCTGTTGTACCTTTAGCACGTTGATGTGTGTGTGCATGTGTGTGTGTCTCCTGAAGAGCAAGGGTCATGCTCTTCATTCTAACCTGTAGAGCGCTAGCATCTACTTCAGGGCCTGCCATTAAAATACTGTAAATTTCATCAAACACCTATTTCATACCAGGCCCCATGCTATGTACACACTGTGGATATAAAGTAATGGTCTCTGCTCTCAAAACCTTTCAGTAATGACAATAATTGTTGCAAGTGCCCTTAATCCATTACCCCTGCCGCCACCATGCTTGCATCTAAGTTCTCAGGGTCATATGTTGAGCTGAGGTATCGGATTGGTGGGTGGGTGTGCAGGGGTCTCATTTTTAGTTTTTTACACATGCAGGACCCTAGCACATTGCTCCTTGGAGTCTTGCTCAGACAGCCCCTTGGAGTCTTCAACCCTAGTCCTTGGCAAGAAGACGCATTCTTCTCTCCCCACCCCCATACTCCCTGCAGTGGACCTTTTCTACGTCCATCCTCTGGGGCACTGATGCTGTGTACTGAATGTTTATGTCCCCCCACCAAAATTCCTGTGTTGAAGCCTAATCCCCAATGTGATGGTGTTTGGAGGTGGGGCCTTTGGGAGGTGATTAGGTTGTGAGGGTGAAACCCCCATGAATGGAATTAGTGCTTTTATAAAAGAGATCCCAGAGAGTTTTCTCTCTGCTTTCTACCATGTAAGGACACAAAGGGCCCTGCACCTTGATCTTCCACTTCCCAGCTTCCAGAAGTACGAGAAATAGCGTTTGTTGTTTAGCCACCAGTCTGTGCTATTTCGTTATGGCAGCCCAATGACTCAGACACATGATGTCCGCTCTTAAGTCTCTCTAAATCTATTTTGAGTGCATGTCATGCACGCTACCCTCTGGATTGTCCCTGCCCTCCCCCCCAAAGCATGACGGTCCCTCTATATCAGGTTCTGAGAATGTCTTTTTCGTCCCCTTCCTGCACTAAGGGAAAGGTTTCTACTCTCAGAATGTGGAAGACTGTTCCAATTCAGCTTTTGAGTTGGAATGTCAAAAGCCTTTTTTTTTTTACTTTTTTCTGTTGCAAGGACTTTCCCCCAAAACTGTGGTTTGTAACGGTACTGGCCCAAATAGGAAAAGAGCGAGAGTCATAGAAAATACCAAATAGAAAATACCAAAGAAATTTCAAAAATATTATTGAAGAACAGTAATAGCAATAGCAACTAGTAACTTCTTAGCTCTCATAATGTGCCAGGAACTACAATAAGTAATTCATATGCCATGTATAAGTTAATTAGCACAACAGCCCATGCGGTAAGTAAAATTATTATCCCTGTGTGACAAACGAGGCACAGGCAAGGTTGCCTGAGGCCACAGAGTCAGCAGGTGTGGCCGCCCAGTGGGACCCCAGGCCATCTGGCCCCAGAATCCATTTCAACCCCCACCTCCATGGGCAGCTGACCCAGACCGGAAGTAGCCGACTCTGGTGCAGCGTGGTAGGGTCCTATCACAAACCGGCACAGCGTAAGCACCCAATAAATATTTGCTGAAAGAAGGCAAATGAACAAATTCAAAAATACATTTGATGAAACCACACACAGAGGCCATTCATCAGGGAAATGATTTGGAGGCTGTTCACTCTATTCTCCAGTCAAATAAAAATGTCATAAATTAGAAATTTCTGTATGTTCTAGAAGAAACAATGACTGTTCTGCACACAGAACTCTAAATCTTCCTATGTTTGGTCCAGACAGGCTATGGACCAGAGCCAAAAGCCAACGTGAATCTGAAAAGAACTCCCTAGAATGAATACATTTACATTGATTCAGGCACTTGTGTTTCCTTCCCAAGCAATGACATCCGTCTGCCACGCCTCAGTCACCCTTGCTGGGCTCAGACAGTGGTCATGCCAGAGCCCTATTTTTAGCTGGCCTATGGGTCGGGGCTTGCAGAGTTTTACATATTTCATTTTGGTCTTGATATTTTTCTTTCTCTTCCCCTAGTCTTGGAGCCTGTGTTTACTTCATCAGCAGTTAGAAGAGAAAATCTCAAGGGCCTGCAGCAGGGCAGATCAGCTTTTTGTGCTCTTAAAGCTCCGTTCCTGATAGCATTGGTGCTTGTTCATGGTGAGGAAAATTAAGGTAATGATAAAGGTTTTTGAGAGACCTCAATGTGTGTTTTAACTGCATAAAAATTGGTTTTAAAGAGCAGTGAGTCATGGAAGTTTAAAGCTACAGGAAATCTTGGGATGTTTTTAAATCAATGTTTCTGCTGTAATACAGCTATGTGATAGTCAAGCAATGATAACTTTCTAGAATATCCTATGGATCTGTGCCTGCTGCGGTGCTAGGTTTGGGGCAGGAAGTGTGTTTAGTAAAGGTATGGGCTTCTTGAAGGAACAAGATATATACACACATATGCAAAGCAAAACACTTCAAGAGCCAAGTAAGACAGTTATAACTGAGAGACAAATGAATCTCATAAACAACAAGCTTCCAGGAGGGTGAGGTCACCTGTGATGGGCTGAACTGTGTCCTCCCCCAAGTTCATATGTTGGAGTCCTAACCCCTATGCCCCAGAATGTGACTATATTTGGAGATAGAGACTTTAGAGAGGTGATTAGGTTAACACAAGGTCATCAAGGTGGGCCCTAACCCAATGTTACTGCTGTCCTTATAAGAAGAGGAGATTAGGACACAGAGTACAGAGAGAAGCCCATGGGAAGACACAGGAGAAGAAAGCCATCTGTAAGCCAAGGAGAGAGGCCCCAGGGAAAACCAGCCCTGCTGGCACCTTGATCTTGGACTTTCAGCCTCCAGATCTGTAAAAAAATAAGTTTCTGTTGTTTAAATCACCCAGTCAGTGAAACTTTGTTATGGCAGCTGTAACAAACCAATGTATCTCCAAAAGCTGGAGTGGTCTAGGGAGACCTCGTAGAGTATGGAGGAGTAGAAATTGGCCTGGGTAGCAGGTGAGATCGGAGGATGGAGGCAGGCATTCCTGGCAAGGGACAAGAAATATTCATTTGAACCAAATGACATTGCTGATATCTGACCTCTTTGATGTAAAAATGGCAAATTTCATACGGTTCAACAGAATGTAAGTAAAGGATCTGGGAAAAGAGCATTGCTGCCTCTCACACTGGTGAGTGGTGACACATGGCAGTAGAACCTCATCATCCTGAGGTACCTGCTCCACTCAGTGGCTGGGGATAAGTTTCCCTTTGGACCCTCAGTTTCCTCTTCTATAAAGTGAGGACAAAATACCTGTACCTGCCTCACAGGATTGTTGAGAGCATTAAAGTAGATGATGCCTGTAAATGTTTAGCACAGGGCCTGGGACATATTTAAGATCCCAGAAAATGTTAGGATAGCTTTTAGGACTCCCTGGGTTGCAGGTAATAAGAACTAGATGGAAATGGTTTAAGTGGGAAAGTGGGAATTGAAAGAACAGGGACGCCTCACAGAACACAAAGCAAGAACTTAGCCCAGTGGTTCTCACCTGGGGGTGATTTTGCCTTCCAGGGGATATTGGCACTGTCTGAGACATTTCTGGTTGACGTAATTGGAGAGGTGCTACTGTCATCTACTGGGTAGAGGCCAGGGATGGTGCTCAACATCCTACAACCACAGGACAGCCCCCACACCAAAGAATGATCTGGCTGCAAATGTCCACAATGCTGCTATTGAGGAACCCCCAACCAGGGTTCCGAGAGTCACCTGGACCCTAAGGCCAGTCCTGGCCATTAGGCTTTAATCTTACACACCCTTCTCAACTCTTTTTTGTGATGCTGGAGCTAGAGCTCTACAAATCTCATTTCTGCTTTGCTAACGAGTTTTATTTCAGGCTCTATCAGGGGAAGGGGATGCTGCAGGGAGTCTGAAAGGCTAGAAGAGGGGGAAGGGACTTGCTCCTTCAGGGTAGCTTGCTGTTCCCACCTGTGTCACCTTGCAACAGGACTTCACCCCAGCAGCAGCTGCTCGTCCTGTTTCCAGCTTCGTTCTACACACACATAACCCACCTCATGGTGACCCTTTGGAGAGCCCAGCTCCCACTGGTCAGCACCTTCTCCCTCTCCACAGAGACTTTCGTGAGTTCCAGGGGTACCAACACCAGCAGACAGTACCCCTTCTTCAGGGGTCTGAGCCTCAGCTCTGTGGACCCTCTTCCAAACTTCCGGGTTCCATAACTTCTCCTCCTTGTT
The DNA here is from genome assembly GCF_020740605.2 of Lemur catta. NCBI lineage: Eukaryota > Metazoa > Chordata > Mammalia > Primates > Lemuridae > Lemur > Lemur catta. The sequence goes on from NC_059135.1 coordinate 12,806,235, forward strand.
CCCCTAGCCCTGAGGGTGTTAGCTACTTCCTGAAGTTACCACCTCTATAAAACCTCAGGGTTCCCTTTTTGCCTCGACAGCCCTCCAATACCGTTTAACCAATTTCCATTATTAAATCTTCTGTTAAAATAGCTGGCATGGTTTCTGTTTTCCTGACTGAACTTGACTGATAATACACAGCACTTGTATTTCATTCTTTTTTTTTCTACAGGGGAATTTCGCTGCTTCTCAGATTCCTACCTCATGGCTCCAGAGCTTAGATAATACAAGTTCAGCCACCCGAAGACAGTGAAGCTCTCTTAGTACAATTACAAATTCCTGAGGAAGGAAATCTAACAGGCCCAGGCTGAGTCATGTGCCCACCCTTGTCCAATCAGTTGTGGCAGAGGGTGAGGCCATATTGTACAAAATGACAGCCCCTTCAGGTCAAGGGCTTAGCAGGAAGTTACTTTCCAGCTCTTTGAAACTCCAGAGTTTGTCCACTTAACGTAGTTATTGTTGTGGTACTTGTATAGTCAAAGAAATACCCTCAAAATGGCTCTCAGAAAATTAAAAGTAAATACTGGGCTTTTGCATTTTTCTATTTGATCTTAGCAGAAAGTAGGGAGGAGGTGTCTTTCAGGAAAGAGAATGCAAATTCACAGACAGTCTAAGAAATATAGTGCATAAAATTTGCCTTGGAGCCCTCATCTTCCTTTTTTGGGCCTAGGCATAAACAGATCCTAAGGCTAATGTAAATACAGATTTTAAAAAGGACTGAATAAAATATGGTTTCCAACAGGCTGAAAAGTCCCAAATATTAAGTATTTAAAATGGTTCAAAATCTCTTAAAGAGTTAGTAAGTTATGCAAGATTATAGTACTGTTCCAAAAGCTTCCCCTTGCTTTAAGCGCTAAAAGAAAGGGCTCAGTATTGAGAGGCTAAAACCATAGGTTTAATTCTTATCTCCAAAATGTATGCCTCATGTAACCTCTCTGAGAATCAGTTTTCTCAGCCATTGGGGATTTTATGCTCAACCTCACAGGGCTGCTTTCATGATTAAATAAAATAATACCTTGGAAAGCATTAAACAGAATGCCTAGAACTAGAGCCTCCGTAACTGTGAGTTATGTTCCTTCTGTGTCCTGCAGCATGTTTCTGAACAAAAACATTTGAACACAGTCAATACTTCGAAATAACACTAACACATAGACCTTTTACTCCAAAGAGGCCAGATGTCCCCTGAACAATCCTTACTCAGTCTCCAATCCCTGTTCTCCAAATATCATCGGTCCCCATAGACTATGGCAGCTGGGCAGGCAGGGGCCTGGGGGCGCAAGTGTTTGGCTAAGGACACAAGCTCTGGAGTCAGGACAACCTGGTTTCAAACCTAGTGCCATTAACACTAGCCGTCAGACTTTGGGCAAATCACATCTGCTTCATCCATAAAATGGGACTGATAATGACAGTAGCTGTTCAATACTCTTGCTGTGAAGAGTGAAGGAGATCAACCTTGCGAAAGCACCTAGCTCAGAGAGTGCCTGTTACTTAGGAAACATTTAATAGCTTAGCTCTTACAATTATCTTCTGTCAGTAAGCCTCTGGGGACTAATTTAATAATTTTGTAAAATCTAAAGGCAAGACCATCCCATTAGATAAAGGAATCAGAGGATTTTAAAAGCATATAGACTTCTTAGTTTCAGAGGTATTCCATTTGTTAAAATCTTTCTCTTGTAGCTGAAAAACCTTTCCACTTTTCTCCAACTGGCTCTCACGGTGCTCCAGGACCACCTGTTCAATGGGGTCCATGCTTGACGTTGACTAAGATGGCTCTGTGCAGTTTGCTTTTTGTTGCAAGCTCTTGTGAGAGATTTCCTTAGGTTTGGGTGTTGTTAATAGGCAGATTGATACCTACTGAGGGATGTGTGACCCTTTTCCCATGGGCCATAGAGAGTCCCTCCATGAACTGAGACCAGCCACTCTGAACACATACGTGATGACTACCCCACAACTGCCATAGGTTTGCAGACTTATCCTAAAGGAACCTCTAGTGATACAGTGGTCTTAAAAATTATTTAAAGGAGAAAGGGTGGTTGAACAATTATGGCAAATGTTTTGTATTAATTTGCAAAGCTAAAAATGTCTGATGAAATAAGTCTCTGCATATTTAGGATACAAAAGACTTGCTCATGTCCATCAACAGGAGAATGGATAAATAAATTGTGACTTTTTCCTAAATGGACTAATGACTAAAAAATGAATGAACCATAGGTCATTTTGATTTGGATGACTCAGAAACCCAATGTGGATTGAAAAAAGGAGGCTGCAGAAGGAATCAACTCAAAAACTGGTACATACAATTTTCTAAAGTTTACAAGCAAACAAAACTAAATAATATATTGCTTAATGAAGCATCATGTGCTGTACATCTATAAAGAAAGTAAAAAGATAATTTTTTCCAATTTGAGAAATCTTTTCTTTAAAAAAAGATGGGGCAATATATTCACACAATGGAATATAATTTGGCAAGAACAAAAAACAAGTTACCAATGCATGCAAGAAAGTGAATTAATCACACAGACACAGAAAAAAGTGAAACACAAAAGAATGTACACTGTATAATTCCATTTATATGAAGTTCAAAAACTGGTGAGACTACCCTACAGGGATAGAGGTCAACACACTGATTTTCTCCCCGGGGTGGGGCGTGGGGCAGGGGTGAGGTATTCACCGGGAAAGGGCCCAGGGGAACCTCTGAGGTGATTCTATTTCATGATCTGGGTGATGGTTACATGAATATTTATATATGTAAAATTTCATCAAACTGAATACAAAATGTGTGCCTTTTACTATATATAAGTTATACCTGAATTTAAAAAATAATTAAAATGATGATAGTAGCTCATAATTTTTTTAAACATTGAAAGTCCTTTTGGTAAGATAAAAAGTAGGCAGCCCTACATAATTACCACAATTTTATTTTTACATTATATTGGTTCACAAAATCACAAATAGAATCACTGCTCTAGCCCATTGAATTTTCATAGCCCCTAATCCATCTCCTTTATTTATATGCCTTCTCTCCTCTATCAGACTATAAAGACCAGGAGAACAAACACCACCTCCCCTGGTTCCCAAACTGTACACTGAGGCACCCCAGGGTGACATAGCAAACTCACAGGGGTGGTGTGGGAGATTTTAACTTTTTGAGAGAAACACGGTGTCATCGACTATAACATAAACTTTCAGCTCAAAGTAGTTCAGCTTCAAATGTATATTATGCTACGTTCCTTCTTGTAATGCTGTATTTTTTTTGACAAATCTGAGTTTAGTATTCACTGTCTTACAAAGTAAGTAAGCATGAAAGCAATAAGAAATGGGAAGTGAGGGTGGCAGCATCCAATCTGATTCTAAGGTCTGAGAATTTGTGCAGTGCCCAACAGGCACATACATCCCATTAGTAAATAATTGTGATTATTTAGAAATGAAATAATAATTTTTTTTCTTTCAATTTATGTGTAGCTGTTTTTCAAATGGCTACTAAGTTGTTAATCCATAAGCACCTACTATTAGAAGTTGTTTAAACCTAATTATTAAACAAAGAAAAAGAACCGTTAGTTATTACTTTCAAACTAGGGGTGCCATGACAATATTCCTGAGACCCTAAGGGTGCCATGACCAAAAAAGCTTGAGAACCTCTGCCAGGACCCTTTGTGATACACACACACACACACACACAGACACATTCGCACATGTACTAATCACCCAGCACGGTGTCTGATGTGACATAACTTCTCAACAAACTCAATGAATGAATGAGTAGGCAGTGGTCCTCCCCGGCTTCCCTCCCCATGCTTGGATGTGTGCTCAAGTGGGCCAGCTCAGGGTGCAGCCCTCTCAGTGAAGAACTCCCTTCCAGCCTTTCACCGGACAGGGCGGGGACAAGGGAATGGGACCCAAGTGAGGTCCTGAGAGGACCATGGTAGCACTCTAGGCACATAGGAAAGCTTCACAAAGCAAGATGTGTAAGATTAAGGGAGAGGCTGGAATCTGAGACAGATCGGAGCACATGGGAAAGCCTGAGAACAAAAATACAAAGACAGCTGAAGGGTGGCAGGAGAGGCTGCACGAAAGGGAAGGGAGGTGCCGGGTGAGACAAGAACAGGAGGCACAGACTGGCAGGAGCACAGAGTGAGACACAGAAGCATCAGAAGGTCAAGTCACTGAGTTTGAATGTCGTTTTGATTTACTGAAGAAAAAGAGCAGGTTGGGTATATAAAGAAGGGCCGATGTGGTCAGGGTCTTGGGAAAGGAATGTCATTTTGGCACTAATGTTTGCAGTCAGGCAGTGAGGATACCAAAGGTCACCTGGTTGATTCACAGCTTGGAGATCCCCCAGATGGGCTCCGAGCAGGGTTGGAAAGGTTTCAGAAACGTGCAGAATAGGGCCTCGGGTAGAATCATCGGAGTGAATAATCCAGTATGTTTAGGAAAACGATTTATGTTTTCTCTTTAGGGTGAAAAGCTCCACACTGAACTCACTTCTTCAAATGTGCCTAGAGAACATGGTCTGACAGGCTTCACCTTTAGACTGCCCGTGGAGCAAGAGGTGTGTGGCTCGAATATAAAAATCTGCTCACACGTGGGTTATGTCCACGGAACAAAGGCACCGGATGGCGCGCCAGGCTGGCAGGTGGCTCTGCCTGCAAGGCTCATACCAAGTTTTGTCGCGTTCTGTCTTTAAGAGGGCTCATTCGTTTTGCAGCTCCAATTTTAATGTAGATCACATTTCAGTGTTATCCCTCCATGATCATACCATTCAAAATAAGGTATTTGCATCTGTTAGAACTTGGAACATTATACAACTTCATGTCAGAACTTTATTCTTACTTAAATCATTATTCTCTCTGCATAGGAGAGCTATTTATTCTAAAGTCCCCATTATATTTTTACTAGTTCTTTGAGGTTGTATTACATTGTGGTCTTTTTGGTGCCCATTTTGAAGAGAACATCTTCGTAGTTAGTATCATTGAGAAATGCCAGGGAGGCAGCTGGGATTTGTGGGAATTCATGCCACCGGGACCAAATCCCAAGTCTATCACACGTTATCTGTGACTTTGGCCCAGTTAGGTTACCTCTCTGAACATCTGCTCCCTCATCCATCAGATGACAAGGCAATGTCAGCCACTGGGGGCAGACTATGAACTTGAGGCTTCCCCAAGCCTGCGTGTGAATCCTGGGTCTATCATTTACTAACACCCTGAACCCAAGCAAGTGATTCACCCTGAGTCCAAATTTCACCCTGTGTGAAATAAGAATAATGGGATTTTCCTTGTGGGGTTATTGAGATAAATAAAGGCAATTATAAGTAGAGGTGTCAAATACCTTGTTTTGGACCCCACCAACTAGCATTTGAGTTCTTCATTTGGGGACGAAATAAGAGGTTTTTTTAAATGGGGCATTTATGTTTGTATATACAGTAATGGTAAGCGTTGTAGTTATCTTGTCATGCTGTGACTTAGGTGCAATTATTCCTACTTACTCTCTAGGCTATGTATCACTATGCAGACTTGCAAATTTGATGTTCAGTATGGGACTTGATTCCACATAAATTCTGCTGCGCAAGGTAGGTTTGGCTTGTGCAGTAAAGCACAGTTCAGAACTGCGAGCACACAGGATGCACTTATGGAATGATGCTCAACACTCATTGTATAAACACAGTGCAAGTTAGTCTTGGCTCTACTTTCACCTTTCACATTTATTCAGCAATTTTGTTTTCTTGATTGTTTAGTCTTAAACTTCATCTCTTATTATAAAAGAAATACACATTTATTGAAAAAACTAAAAAAGCATAGGAAATTAAAAAAAACCACCTGTGATATTAAAATCAGAAATAACCACTGCTAATATTTGGGTGTATAAATTTCAGTGTGTGTGTATGTGTGTGCATGTATAGATGGATACAGATGATATTTCACTGTAAATACACATTTGCAAGCTATTTTTCTTCAGCTATTTTTTTATTGTGGTAAAATACATATAACATAAACTTAACCATTTGAACTGCTTCAAAGTGTACAATACAGTGGCATTAAGCACATTCACAATGTTGTGCAGCCATCACCACTAACTAGTTCTAGAACTTTTTCATCAACCCAAACAGAAACCCCACACCCAGTTAGCAGTCACTTCCCATTTGTCCCTCCCTCCAGCCCACAGAAATCACTAATCTGCTTCTGTCTCTATGGATTTATCTATTCTAGGTGTTTCATATAAATGGATCATAAATATGTGATTTTGTCTGGCTTCTTTCACTTAGCATAGTATTTTCAAGGTTCATTCATGTCATACCATGTATCAGGACTTTATTTCTTTTATAATTGGATAATATTCTATTGTATGGATGTACCACATGCTGTTTATCCAGTCATCAGTTGATGGGCATTTGGTTTGTTTCAACCTTTTGGCTATGGCAAATAATGCTTCTGTGAACATTTATGTACAAGTTTTTGTTTGAGTTATCTATTTTCACTCCTGTACTCAGGAGTGGAATTTCACATGAACATTTTTTCTATGTTGTTAAAAATTCTTCCACAATGTCTTTTCATGTGGCTACAGAAAATTTTGCTGTATGGGTTTATCAAAATTTACTTCACAATCCCCTATTGCTGGATATTTAGTTGGCTCCAAACTTTTCAACACTGTAAGCTATGTTTTTAGAGCTGTGGGACCTTCCATAGTTATCATTTTTTTGTACTTTCTATGGGCCAGACCTGCCCAGTGGGCTATATTTCTAATCTTTCTAATCTCCCTAAATCTTGCAACAATCCAAAAAGATATATAAGGCTATTCCTATTTTACGGGTGAGAAAACTGAAACAAAGAGGCTTACACAAGTGCACATGGTATTATTGCTGGAGCCAGGGTCAGAAGCCACGCCTATGTGCTTCTAAAGCCTGAACACTTCTTGAAGTCATACTTATAAATCAAAGGACGTGCAAAATCTTAAATTGTTTATTGCTGAACTTTCAAAAGGCAAGACATTTTTGGTAGCTCCATCAAGCTTGTATCAAGAATTTTAAAGATTTAATTTAGTTCCAAGGTGCCTTTCAAAAATTGATGCTATAATCTTTGGCATGAAGGCCACATTTAAATTGCATAAGAATGAGTTTCTTGTTTATGTAGATCATAAATTTACTGCCAAGGCACAAATGTGAATCTAAGAGGTCTCAAATTATAGAAGGAGTGGTTAGAATTCATGGTATCATGCTCTGAGTCTTTTGCATTTGCTAATCATGATCAATCTTTTGATGAGTAATTCAAATTTGAAGGTTATCAACATGGAAAAAAGGAGCTTCCTCCAAATGCTCTTCAGGAGGAAAGTCGGTATTTGGGACATGATGTTCACATCCCTCAATAGAACTCATTTTTTGATAAGTGAAAATGTGTTTTCCACAGGGAACCTGCTGCTCTGTGTGAGAACTATCTTGGTAATTGCTCTAACTTCTGTATCAAATACCAGATTGAAAATAATTTTTGTACTATGAGTAATTCTGGTTTAATGGTTATAGCAGAACCAGTCCTGAATCGGTGAAAAACAAACTTTGTGGTTTGTTGGAGGTTTTGTAAAAAAACTACATTTACTTATTTGGTAAGAAAAAGAATGTAAATGCAGATTGCCATCATTAAATGTTCCATGATATACTTGATAAATTGTTTCCAGCTAATAGTTTTGTGGAAACCATCTGACAACCCTAAACCAGTGTATAGTACAATGCCTGGCCCCTTAGAAATTATTAATTTCCTGCACTGATGTCAAAAAGTAGTGACAAGATTAAATTTTATTTATCTATGCAACAAATACTTATTGAGCACCTACTCTCTGAAAGTATTAGGAACATATCAATGAACAAAACAACGCTCTACTCTCATGGAGGTTAATATCTAGACCAGGTAGCAGGGATGGGGGAGGACCCAAACCAGACAAACAAAATGCTGTGTCAGACGGTGATAAACACAGAAAAAGCAAGATAAGGGATAGCTGTGACAGTGAGGGCAATGTCTCAAGGGAGAGAGTGATACGGGAGATACAAGTGGCCCCTAGGAGCCTCTGGCAGGAAGCAGCTGCTGACACCTGGATGTTAGCCCAGTGAAACTGATTTCAGACTTCCGTCCCCCAGAACTGTACAATATAATACATTTATGTTGTTTTAAGCCACTAAATATGTGTAATTTGTTACAATAGCCATAGGAAACTATTGCAGTCTCAATACGACGGAAGAATTGTTGAAGGTGAGATATTAGAGGGAGGGAGCTCAAAAGCTGGGAGGATGGAGTCAGAAAAGGAGGTGTCTGGTGCTGAGTGTATGGGACAGAACAGAGAGCAGATGTGTAAGGCCAAGGCCATGAGATGCTTGGATGATGTTGGACAAGGACGCCGCATTGGAGGAGAGGAGACCCAGGACCTCTAAGTGGTTAGGAGGATCATCCAAATGGGTATGAAGTCCTTGACAGTCACAATGAAGGTGGCATTGGACAGCATGACACTGACCCAGAAGCTAAACTTATCCAGGAGCAAGGGCGAGTGACCCTCGGGTCCATAGATGATGGCAATAAGGAGGGGTAGCAGGCGGTTTTGATGGCATGAGCCTCAAAAGTAAGGGGAGAAGGGAAGAGAAGAGGGTGAGACCGTGGTTTGGAAGAGGGACAGTAAGGAATGATAATGACACCCACCCACCTCTAGGCTCTTGGATTATCTCACGAGGGCTGTGGGAGGCAGAACAGCCACTGCTGGAGAGAGCTGCAAGGAAAGCATTCTGATGAGTAAGAAGGGAATTTTAGGGGAAAAGCATATGGGTGATTTACTGATGACTAATGTTGAGCTCCCGAGGGTCCCGGGGATAGGTTTTGCTCCGGGGCAGGAGTGGGAGATGGAACCGTATGGGTGATGTACAGCACTGTGTCTGGAGGGTGGGGAAGGACCAGGTGTGGATGGGGCATCGTAGCTTCCCCAGGGTGACGGAGGAGACTTGACCCAGTGGCCTCCTCCAGACAGTGGTGAAGAGGTGGGTGTGGGTCATATGTTATAGACAGCCAAGAAGGCTCTAGGGGCCCTCTTCATGCCTGCTGATGGCAGTGGTAAGGGAATGGGTGCTGTGGGGAACCTGCTTTGAGAAGGACAGACCATGACATGAAGGGAAAAGGTTTGATTATAAGGTCATCTGATCAAAAGTGACATATGAGTGACAAGAAAGTCTCTCCCTGCTTGTTTTCACAGCAGCGCTGTCAGGCACCCAGCCCAGGACTCAACTATGGCTGCCTGGCTGCCATGCTCCCAGCAACTCCCACTGTAGGCTGGAGCCTGACCTAGTGAGGAATCAGTGCACCGTCCTTCAAAGCCCACGTCTCTGTCTGGCCAACACTGAGAAGCTCCAAGAACGGACTGAGCTCTTATCTTACTTAGGACCAGGAGGTTGAACTCCAACTTTGTAGGTTGAGTGCTTTGGGCTCAAAATGCTCCTAAAATAATAGCTTTATTATAAACACAGAGTCCTAATCTAAATGTGAGTCACGGGAGAACAATCTATACCTCGTGAATTATGGGAATGTTTGGATTAAAAATAAAAACCTGCACGGCAGGCCCAGCCTTTCATAGAGTAAGCTTCACAGCAAGTACTTGTTGAGAGTCCAAGTTGCATCACAGGGAAAGTGAGTTGCCAGAGGGATGTCAAGCTATTATGTGACATCCAGGTCACAGCAGCCAAGGAGACAAAAGGCTGTGAAATTACAGGGAATGGAGAGCCCAGTGGGGCAAGAATTGAAAGGGCATCTTACTGTTGCTTAATATTCACAAAGAGCTCTTACCCAACAACGTGTGGGAGCTTGTGATCCTGCGATTGTCTTTCCGACAGCAGGAGTGGTATTTGGGGGTTTTAGTGGGGCTTGCTCACCATGTCACAGGTACAATACACCGTCAGGCAAGTCTGGTCTTCAACTAGGGTGGTGTATCGTGAACAAAGAATAGTTGTGGGAAACAACTGGTCTCTTGGGATCTGAGGACATTTTCCATAAATGGAGCACTGAACGTCTCCTCTTGAGAATGCCGGTGGGGTCCTAGGACATCAGCAATACATTCAATTTTGCCAATTACTGAAGGGAACAGGAAGAAGGCTCTGGATGGCACCCAGTATCTGCTCTTTTCCAGTTTTTGGAAGGTGTTTAATCTCGCTCCTGATCCCTTCCTCAAACATGGCAGTCATTAGAGCTACCTCTCACCCCTGTGAGCAGGCAGGGTGCTCAGAGATGGCAGATCGGTTTTTCTGCCAGCCAACAGAAACTGCACTTTGAAAGGTCCCTCTGACTCTGACGTTCTGTGGTCCTAAAGCAAACCTTCCCGTCCCCCAAATCATAGTGAGTATCCTTAAAGCAAGTAGAGTTCCATGCTGAATGACTCACCTCACAGCTCCCCTCTGAATGGGAGTAAACAGGGGGGCACGAGACTCATCTTTCCACTGTCCTTGAATGCTCATGCAATTACAGACAACTGCCACTTTGCTGGGACACAGCATAATTTGCAATTACTTCATTCAAGAACACCTCAATGTAATAGAAGCAGGGTAATGCCAAAAAACTGGCTTCTCGTCTTAGTCTACACTTTCATCTTCAGTTGCCAGTAGCCAGACTTCAAAAATAGGCTTCCTATGTTTTAGTCATTTCATCAATTCTTGATTCCTTTTAAGGGAGGTATTGAGTCCCATAGTATATTGCCTCTTACTAAGATCGGCAACAGAGCGGGTGAAAGCTCAGCAAGAGTGGCACTCCCCAGGGAAGTATGAGTCACAAGTACCTCCAAGGACATCCACTTATTAGCTTGCTTTTTGAGGGACTGCCCTCTTGGCCTACATGAGCAAGAGGATGTTTGGATTAGAGGGGAGGCTGTGGGCGGAGAAGGTGGGGAGAGGAGGAAGACCCATTGCCTGCAGGATGCAAGGAGGGGGTGCAGGGGGCGTGTCCAGAGCACCTGTGGGCCTGAGTGAGAGTCCTGGGCACTTGTTCAGAGGAAGCAGAGATGAAGGAAGACCAGGGCAAAGTTTACTCACTTTTCTGTTTTCCCAAGTCAGCAAAATTGCTTCCCTGTTATTCAAGGGGAATAAACATTTTAAGGAAACCCCAGGAACCATTTTAAGCACTGCTTGGTTTCCATGTGGTTTCCGGGTCTGTTGAAGCAACTAAAATGTCACAGTCAGTCACTAAACATGGGATGGTGTTTCTCTCAATCCAGCTCATTGGCTTCACACAGGACTGGTGGGTTTTTGTTTTTTGTTTTTGTTTTTGTTTTGATCACAAAGGATTTGTACACACTGGAGGCCTCTGCATCTGAGGAGGAGATTTCTGAGGCTCTTCCAACCCCATTCCCCTCCTATCCTCAGCTTGGGCTGCAGATCACAATCACCAAAGCCATTGGAACTAGAGACTCCTGGGCTTGGGGCCTGGAATCTATATTTTAAAAGTTTCCCTAAGCAGCCAGATTTGGAAACTACCGAAAATCTCCAAGAATGACAAAAAGATGGAGGGGAAGAGGTGGCAGACTGGGGGCAAAGGTCAAGCTGCAGGAGGCTGGCGCTTCTCATCCCCGGTCCTCCTTGTCTTGCCACGAGCTCCTGGAAAGGGTCATGAAAGCGGCTGGAAAGCCCCTTGGCCGCCTGCACTAAGGATATCTGCATTTTGTCTTCAGACCAAGTGGGGTTGGATGGCTTGGCCATCTGCGATCTGCATAATTACCGACTTCGCTCAGCTTCAGTTTCCTCATCAGCAGCACTCACTACATGGCTGCCCCCATCGTTCAGAGTTGGAGCCAGAGTTGGCCGTGTCTGTTGCTTCCAGACAAGTCCTGACATGGCAGCTCTGGCAATCCCAGGTGCCAAAGACGTGCCAAGGGCAGCAGTGAGGCAATTTTCAGGGAACTCTGACCCTAATGGAACCTGAGGCCAGCTGGGAAGTGGCCCAGGTCTTTCCCCAGCCCGTGCCACACTCCTCTCATCTCAGCCCTGCAGACCCTCAGCCTCGCTGGGCTCCGAATAGCAAAATCCCATTCAAGCCTGACTTCTCCCAGGTGAACCACCGTCTTTTTCTCCCATTTGGCCTTATTGTAAACTCTACTCCTTTGAAGCTGACTGCAGCTAATTGTTGCTCTGATTGAAGCAATCATGAGTAAAGTATGGATGATGGATGTATTTGCAACCTTTCAGGGAGGGTTTAAGTCAAACACGTCTCCCTGGGAGCAGTAAATGGGTTCAGCAGATGGATCTTTATGGTCTGAAGGGCCTTCGGGGCTCCTTGGTGATTCCAGCAAAGTCCTCACCCTCAAACTGTTGTCACACCACCACCCTGTCCCCTTTACTGGTCAGTTTTGCCTGTAGCCCGACACCACAGGGGACTGAGTTAAGTATACTGGCACTCCCGGAAGGAGAGAGGGTCAGCCAGCATTATGACTCTGTGACTCCATCTGAAGCCATGAGAGCAGTAACCAGCATTTTCTTCCTTCAAAATGCCAAAGAGAGTTCCTGTATGCATCTGTAGCTACGGCCTATTCCCAAGTTCGCCCTGCCTGGGTGTCTCCTTTGCCACAAGTCTTGAATAAATAAAATTTTGAATCGGTAAGAATGTTCCACCTTCAAGTCCAGGAATATAGTTGGGTTGTAAGATACTAAAGGACTCAAAATTCTCTGGAGATGTCATATAAACTGCCTATATTTCTTAGGATCAGGTTTGGCTACACGTAACCAAATATACCTAGCTTAAACAAGACACAGCTATATTTCTCTCTTGTATAAAAGTCTGAAATAGGTGGCCCGAGGCCAGCAGGGGCTACACAGTGTCATTCACCGTGATTCTCTCTGCTTTGGCACTCTTTCCTGAGAGGCCTGCGTTTGTGCTTCGCTCAGGTCCAAGGTGGCTACTGCAGCTCCAGTCAGCGTGTGCACATTCGAGCTGGGAGGGAGAAGGAAAAGGGACAAGCGCATGCTCCATTTAAGGACAACTGACATAAAAGTAATGGAATTTCCACTGAGGTCCTGCTGACCAGAATTCAGTCACGTGCAAGGCAGGCTGCATGTCGTGCGCCTTCACTTCCAGGACATTGCGGGTGTTGCTCACCCCTCCTGACTTCGCATACCATGGCATGCCCCTGCGTGCCACTGCCTGAAGATGTGGCCTCCCAGAGGAGCGTGATGCTGCTTTCTTGCCTCAGTGGTGAGAGCACCTGTGAGGTCACGTCCTGTGCAGCCCTTGGTGCTGATCTGAGATCGAGGCCCTGAGAACGTTCACTTTGTGCTAATTCCCCTAAGGCACGTCAGACATTCTCCACCCTGACAGTGCAGTAAGAAAGTGGGGAAAAGCCTCCCAGGAAGTTCATTTCACCAATCAACACAGATGTTAATGAGGACTCTGATGTGTCAAGTCCTGGCCAAGGTGTTGAGGACACAGGGACAAAAGGACCTGGCTCTGCCGTCAAGGAGCTCAGAGGCCCCTGGAGCGGGAGAGGGGAGTGCAATGTCAGAGAGCTGTGGATGGTCATACGGTGGCTCTGGCGAAGGTGCCTGGACTCCCAGGGCAGATGGAGGCCATCAGGCAAGTCACCTTGGACAGGATTAGTCTGAGATGGACCTGAGAGGAGGAGCCGGGATTGGTCAGGAAAAATGGAAACGTGTATCCCATGAAGAAGGCTTAGCATTGTCAGCAGCAAGGAGAGAGGAGAGGGTGTGTGTTTATGCAAGTACGTGCTAGTCAACACCACCGGAGATGCAGGAAGATGAAATTAGAACGTCAGGAAAGCAGGTACCAACTCATGGACTGTTGTATGCATCATGATACAAGTTTAGACTGAGGACAATGGGGAAACCACCAAAGGGGTTCAGCCCATGACACAGTCAAATTTGTGTTTGTAGACAGAGCTGTCTGCGGCTTTGTGAAAGAACGTTTTAAGGAGAGGTTAAAAAAAAAAAGAAAAAGACACTGGGAGGCCAGATATGACTGGATGACATTCTGGAAAAAGCAAAACTGTGGCGACAGTAAAAAGATCAGTGGTTGCCAAGAGTAGGGGGAGGGAGGAATGACTAGGCAGAGCAGAGAGGATTTTCAGGGCAGTGGAACTATTTCGTATGATACTATAGTAGCGGATACATGTCATTCTACGTCTGTCCATATCCGTAGACAGGGTTCAGGCCGACAGTGAGCCCTAATGTAAACTGCAGACTGGGTGACAACGATGTGCCAGTGCACCGGTGATAACAAGCGTAGCACTCTGGTGGGAGACACTGATAGCAAGGGAGGCTGTGTGTAGGGGTGTGGGGGGGGAGGACGTGTATGGGAGATCTGTACCTTCCTCTCAATTTTGCTGCAAACCTAAAACGGCTATAAAAAAAAAAAAAGGCAAAAAAAAAAAAAAAAAAGTGGGAGACCAGATAGGAGACTGTTAAAGTAATCAAGAGAGAAATAATGAGAGCCTGGACCAGGGTAGGGTGATGGGGATGGAGGGGAAGGGATCACTAAATATCAAAGAAGTTCAACCAGCAGGTGTGAAGTTTGACAGAGTAGCGTGATGAGGGAAGGAAAGCCATCGTGGGTGACTCCTTGCTTTCTAGCATGAGCCCAGGGAGAGGGTGACTATCAACCAATGAGATAGCAAGTATAAGAAGCAGATTTGGTGGGGCAGGTGGTGTGTTATATTGTGGATATGTGAGCGTGCTGTGTCTGGGATATCCAGACAGGGAAGTCAGACAGACATTGACTGTAGGGTCTGAAACTGCCGGCCGAGGTCTGGCCTGGGAGAGCAAGGTGGCCATCGTAAGCACCTAAGTCACAGTTTCAATCACAGAAAGGCACTGGGTCACCCAGAGGGAGCTTGCACAGTGAGAAGAGCAGTGATTCAAAGGCAGAGCATTAAAGAAGCTTTCAGAAGGGGCAGTTAGAGGAAGGAGAGCCAGGGTGAGGGACATCATGAAAGTCAAAGTCAAAGGCTCAGAGAGCTCCGTGAAGAGGATGTGATCCATGGCATCGTTGTTGGGTGTAACAGAGAGGCCCCAGATGATAAGGGCTGGAAACAGCTTTTGGAGCCTAAAATAGGAAACTTGTTGGGGACCTCACAGAGAGTCGTATCAGAATAGCAGGAAGTAAGTGAGATTTCAGAGTAAATGGGATATGAAGAAGTAGAAACGCTGCCTTTGAACATCTGTGTGCAGTCTGGATGACAAAGGGAATAGAGATATTGGGCAGTTCCTAGAGGTTTTAGAATGTAAAGAAAGGTTTTGGTTTTTGCTTACTATGAGAGATATTTTCATACTTTTGATGGTTGTGAGAAGGGAGGCAGTAAAGAAAAAATCATTCACTTTGAGTTTCTCAATAAAATGAGAGGCAGGGATCTTCTGTGACTTGGGAAATGGAAGTGAGCAGAGGTCTTTGGAATCGTGCTTGAAGATAAAAGAATGGGGGGTGGGCAAGGACCACCAAAGCACTTAATGAAATTCTCTTCTGGGATCAGAGTCCTGTTTTGGCACCTCAGATAAGGGGCTGGGCACTTCATTATAGACTTTCCAGATTTCAGTGTCTTTCAACCTTAATCTTTAATTACAGTCTGCTTGTGGATCCCGGTCACCAGGGCCCAGCCACTTATGGGCAACCTTTTGTACATTGTCTGGCTTCCTTCATCTCTTGTTGACAATTTTCTATAACTCTCCTTGTCCTCTACTCTTGCTTTCTCCAGATATTTGGTTTTGCCTGCCAAACTGGAATTTTCTCTGCAACCTGCATGCAGGCTTGTTCTACTCCTCAACCCAGCAGTCAATGGTTAGGTTCCTAGTCTTCCCTTCTCCTCATCTGCTCCAACCTAATCTATCACAGCAAGTCAGTTCTTTCAGGCAGAAAAGGAGTCTAAGTGATGTAGGGGTGAGAAGAAGTGTGGTAGGTAGTCTCCAAGAAGACCCCCAATGATCCTTGTGCAGTGGTCTCTCGTATTATTCCTGAGTTGGTCTGCATGGCCATAGAATATGGCAGAGACAGTGATATGTCACTTTCAAGGCTAGGACATAAGAAACTTTGTGGCTTCTGCCACTCTCTTTATCATAGGTTCTGAGGGAAGCCAGCTGTCATGTTGTCAAGACACTTACATCGCCCTCTGGGAAGGTCTGCATGGGGAGGAACCAAGATCTCCTGCCAATGGTCCACAAGGAACTCAGGCCTCCCGCCAACAACCATGTAAATGAGCCTTCTTGGAAGCATCTTCTCCAGCTCCATTAAGCTTTAAATGGCTGCGGCTCTAGCCAATGTCTTGACTGCAACCTTAGGAAAGAGCCAGGGCAAGAACGATGTAGCTAAGCCTGATCTGAATTCCTGACCACAGAAACTGAGATAATGAATTTTCCTTGCTTTAAGCCATTATGTTTTGGGGTAATTTGCTATGCAGCAATTGATAACTAATACAACAGTCTTCCCACCTTCTCCCCATTCCTCCCCTGGAAGAGGTAATGCTGACCTGATTGGCCAGATTTCTAGACACTGGTTGGGTGATGCTTACCTACTGGTGCATGGGTCACTGGCAACCAGTCAACAAGTACTGCTGAGTTCCTACCATGAGCCAAGCACTGTTTTCGGTGCTGGAGATACAGCAATGAACACGACAGTAACCCTGATATTCTGAGGGGAAGAGGAAGGTAATGGATGCACACACTTTGTCAGTAAGTGCTACCAAGAATATGAAGCAGGCTCATATGTGGAGAGGGTCAGGAGGAACGCTTTAGCTGGCATGGGCGAGGAAGTGACGTCTGAGTTCTGACATGAATGTTGAGGAGGAAATGACTATCCTGGAGAAGAGCATTACTAAGAAATGCAAAGGCCAGAGAGAGAAAAGAACTTAGCATGTTCTAAGGATGAGAATAAGGCCAATAGTGAAAACGCAGGGTAGTGGAGGGAGATGCATCACTAAGTTGTGTCCCTCACTCCCTTTCTTCCGGCAGCTGGCTGGGCCAATGGAGGCAGAGCCTGCATCAGTGAGCAGGTGCTATTTGGTCTTCTCTCTCTCTCTCCTCATCTCCATACAGGTGCACTCAAGTTTGGGGTGAAAAGGGGTAGGCAGCCAAATTTTTCCAAAGTGCTTCATTGTGGGGAAACTGAGCCCTGGGACAATTTGTAATAAAATAGCAAGTGGATTTGCATTTTTCCTGCTCCCTTGAGAACCCGATGGAAGGAAGCATGCTTGAGGAACAGAGAGAATTCAGCTGTTCCCGGATTCTGCAAATACTATCAAAACTCACTGCCACTGCTCACAGGCACGGCTGCCACATAGAGTTGGCAGATGATGGAGAAAGTGTGTATCCAAATGAACACCATCAGCCTAGAACACAGGGCATGAAGGGGTAACAGAGAAAGAGTATGACATAATTCCTACTTCAAATGTGTCAAGAAGAACATTCCTGGGCTTGCATTACATGCTAATGTGTGGGAATTAAATCCTTAACAGCTTATTTTTACATATTTATAAATATAATATAAAAGTTTACAGAACACACCTTTTAAAAAAGTATAGTGGAAGGTAATTGATGAGACATAACCATCTCCATTCATAACTCTTCAGATTTTCATGGAGAAGGTGAGAGGTGGAGGGGGTTATTAAAGATCCAGTCATCAATGAGTTTGATTTTAGGAAAAAAGGATCAAAATCCTCCTGTTCAGACAATGGGCAAACATCAAACACAAGGTATTCCAAACTGGATAACTTCCTAAAGTTTGCAAGATGCAAGACATGATGGGAAATAACAGGAAGTGAAGAATATAGAAGCGACTGCTGAGCTCTGCTAACCATGTAGCAGATCCTCCCTAGAGGTTTAGTGGTGAAACCAGAGAATCATTTTTTGGCATTAACCAGATATGACAAAAATAGCACTAAGTTTCTGTGAAGGCTTGGGGTGGGTGGCAGAGCTGCAGGATAAAATGAGATGTGAAGAGTCTCCTGTGATCTCTCCCTACTGAATTTCTTTGAAGGGCAAAAAGTCAGAAAACCTTGTAGATTAGAAATAGAATAAAAATTACTTAGGGGAGTTATTAAAGAAATAGCTGGCTCTCAGAAGATTTCTAAGCCACAGGAAAATAGATAGGATTTTTAAAGTTCAACAATTTTTAAAAAACTGAAAACGAATCAGCCTGGTCAGTGAGTAGGAATCCACAGCTTAAAGAAAATAATGGGCTCATTTAAGAAAGATTTCATACATTCTCCTTCCTGTTTTCTTTATAATACTTTTATTTGCATGGGAATCTGACCTCGCCATGGGACTTTGATTACATCTTGTGCAGGCCAAAACGTATGTTCCTTTTGTCTGCAGATAAGGGAGTGGCTGGGCCTGGGAGAGGGCAGAAAAGCATGGTGGGGGGGGCGGAGAAGAATTAGGGGACAGGGTTGGATTCAGCCCCGGTTGTACGTTGTAGACATTTCTGTAAGATGGAGTGAATGCTAATGATATTACATCATCTGAAAATCAAGAATATACAAAAGAGAAAGTCCTAATGATTAAAATCAGTGAATCATTTTATTTTTCATTTTTATTTCAACTTCTCATCTCCCAACTCTAACTTCAAGTCCTTTTATCTGTTGATCCACTGCTAATGAAGGATGAGCTCCTTTCTGGACACGGAACTCGGATGGCCCTGCTCGGGCACCCAGGGCTGGCCTTCTGCCTGGACAGGGAAGACAGTTGCTTTTAATACTGACCAGGGCTAAACTGGAAGTTACCTGTGACAGGCAGAACTCTAAGAAAGACCATTGTCTTTGTATTACTCCCCTTTTCTTTGGGTGGGTGGAACTTGTGGAAAATGACAAGATATCACCGCATGACTGTTACATTATGTAGCAGAGGAAGATTGTCTAGCAGACAGACTGAATCACATAAGCCCTTTAAAAGCAGAGCTTTCTTCAGCTGGCCACAGAAAGGGATGTCAGAGATTTGAAACACAAAAGGATTTGATGCACCATTGCTGGCTTAAGATGAAGGGCCCCTGGCAAGGAATGTGGGCAGCATCTAAGAGCTGAGAGCTGCCCCTGGCTCAGAGCACGCACGGAATGGGAACCTCAGTACAGTGCCCAGGAACTGAGTTTGGCCAACAACTTGAGTGAACTTGGAAGCGATTCTTTTCCAGAGCCTCCAGTTGAAAGCCCAGCCTGGCCAGTGCCTGGATTTCGGCTCTGCAGAATCCTAAGAAGAGAATCTAGTCAAGCCAGCCCTGACTTCAGACCTACTGGACTATGAGATAATAGACAGGATTGTTCTAAGTTGCTGTGCTGTTATTTGTTATGCGGCCATAGTAACCAAATCCACCCCCTTGCCTGAAAGTCCCTCCCATGTATCATTCCTGGAAGGATGTATTAGTTTCTTATTGCTGTTGTAACAAATTACCACGCCTTCATGGTTTACACAACATAAATGTATTATTTTACAGTTCTGGAGATCAGAAGTTCATAATGGGTCTCACTGGACTAAAATCAAGGTGTTAGCAGGGCTGCACTCCTTCTGGAGATTCTAAGTGAGAGTTTGTTTCCTGCCTTTTCGAGCTTCTAGAGGCTGCTGCATTCACTGGCTCATGGCCTCTTCCATCAGCCGTATCGCTATGACCTCTGCTTTCGCCATTACGTCTCCTTCTTGGACTCTGACCCTCCTGCCACCTTCTCTTACCTTAAGGGCTTGTGTGAGTACATTGTGCCAATCCTGATAATCCAGGACAATCTTCTCATATTGAAGTCCTTAGTTACACCTGCAAAGTTCTTTTTTTAGATATTCACGGGTTCCAGGGATCAGACCATGGACATCTTCAGGGCCATTATTCAGCCTATTATTAAACAAGAGGCTTCCCTAACTTTGGTCTTTCAATGTTTTGCTACTTGAGGAGAAGTAATACATTTTAGAAAGACTTTCTTTCCCAATCACTCATTCATTTACTCAGTATTTATTAGATGCCTATTTTGCAAGACCATCATGTACAAATCAATCATTTATGTAAATGGCACCTGCTCTGAAGTGGTTCAGTCTACACAACCATAGTAGACCATTCTGCTGATGCATGTTAGATGCTGAGCAAGAGACAAAGTGGTAAACAAGATGATAAATCCCTGCTCTCATTTATTGAACACCTGCAAGAGGTATAGGATGGTGTCTGGGCATGCATATATGTATATTTTCTAAAATTCCACAGGTTTTTAAAATTGCACTGAAACATGAGGACCACTGAAGCCCTCTTGCCTGGCACTACTTGACCTACTGAATTAGAATCTTCATGGGTGTGTGTCTTAGTTTGCCTTGGCTGTTATAACAAAACTGGGTGGCTTATAAACAACAGAAATTTATTTCTCACAGTTCTAGAGGCTGGGAAATCCAAGAGCAAGGCACTGGAAGATTCAGTGTCTGGTTCACAGACGGTACCTACTAGCTGTGTCCTCATATGGTGGAAGGGTGAGGCAGCTCTCTGGGATCTCCTTTATAATGGCACTAATCCCATTGATGAGGGCTTCACCTTTATGACCTAATCACCTCCCAAAAGGCCTCAGCTCCTAATGCCATCATTTTAGGGGTTAAGATTTCAACATATGAATTTTGTAGGGGACACAAACATTGAGACCATAGCAGTGGGGTAGGGGCAACTATCTTTTCAAATTCTTCCTTATGTGATTCTGATGCACACAAAAACTTGGGTGTGTCTGCTTGAGATACCATGGGAATTATGTTTGATAGGATTGGAGGAGGGAAAGGTCAGAGTGTGGTAAGCAAGGGAAGCCAGAGGTAGGTACCTATCCTCCAAGACTA
Source organism: Lemur catta (assembly GCF_020740605.2). Lineage (NCBI taxonomy): Eukaryota > Metazoa > Chordata > Mammalia > Primates > Lemuridae > Lemur > Lemur catta. The sequence continues at coordinate 12,827,053 of NC_059135.1, forward strand.
CTAGACAGCAAGAAGTAGTAGCATACATAGGGAAAACAAACAAAACAAAACAAAACAAAACAAAACAAAAACCCTCTTCTCCACGAGGTGGGGGGATGGGGTCAAAGACAACCTGAGACAAGTCTAGACTTAGGAGGTTTATGTATTCACTGGTGCATGTGGAATCTTTAGCACTTTTAATAGTTCAGGGGACCCAAAGTGAGGCATCTCAAGGCCAGATGGAATTTGTCTTCAGAAGGTTAAAGAGAGACATGTCAGGGGAGGCAATTCAGATGGGCTGTTTATACCTGTCAGGGCTGTAAAGAGCTTAGAAAAGACGTTTAGAAAACTATTTTTGACAAAAAAACAAACTAGGAGATGGAAAGTCTATTCATCCCCATTAATAGCAGAATAGCAGAGAAAATTGCCTCTGAGAAGCACTTGAGGGCAAGAGTCAGGGTGGGAGGCAGAAGGCAGGATTGTTTCTGAAGGCTGAGCTGGAAGGACACTCTCACTGAGGGAGAGGGACAGCCTGGGCTCAGAGGCCCTGGGCAGATGCAAAACCCGCTCAAGCCCACGAGTAGGAAGAGACTGGACTCCAGGAACCAAGAGGAAGCCAAAGGCCAGAGCTCTGGTCTGAACACAGAGGACTGTCTGTGCTTCTGCTCAAGTGCCCCAGGCCAGGAGGAAAAATCTGAGGGTCTGATGAATGTCTTCTCATTGCCTATGTGGTGAACACCATGTTGTTTGCTATCAAAACAACTTTCAACGATATTAAAAGAATTTCTAAAGGAAATATTCATTCATAACACCATCTACCTAATCTAACAGCACAATGAAATCTTCGAAAATGAATATTTTAAGGATGAACATTCATGCTTATAGGTGTCAAACTCTTATTCTGATTCAGAAATTAATTATTCCCTTAAAATATCTCACTTTCCACATCTAATGTTAAGTTGCAAGAGAATAAATGCATATTAGATCATGGAGAAAAATGTAAAATAAAAGTCAAGTCAAATAATGCAAAAAACCACAACTATTTTTAAATAGATAAAAAGGAAAATAAGAATAACTCAATTTCACCACTGAGCAGTAACATTAACATTTTCTATCTATGCATATATTTACATTTTCCTAATAATGAGATCATACTGTACATATCATTTGTTAACCTATTTTGTATGTACACACACACCCACATCACTTTATATAGTTGGATCATCTTTCTATGTTATTATATGCTATTCTCCTGCCACACCATTTGTCTCGAACTCCTGACCTTGAGAGATCCACCCGCCTCGGCCTCCCAGAGTGCTAGGATTACAGGCGTGAGCCACAGCGCCCGGCCTATGCCACACCATTTGAATGTCTATTTACTAATACAATGTATAGATGTTGTATTTCTCAAGGTTCTCCATAAACAGGCGATGCATGTCAGAGCACAGCAACTGGGAGCTCCAGTCAACTACAGAGAACTGAGAGGTTCGTTCTCCAGGCCAGCAAAGATGTACTGACATATATTTTAACCAGTAACCCACTACCTGATACTAAGGTGGTTCAATTGTTTGATATTATTAAAAATGCTGCAGTATATATCTTTGTAATTAAATTTATTTTCTTTTCGTATCTCAGAACATTTTTTAAAATTAAATTCCTGGAAGTATAAAAGCTAGATCAAAGACTATGCACATTAGGTAGGTATTAAAAATTTGTTCTACGGAGATGTTGAGCCAATTTATACTTCTGCCAACTGTATGGGAGAGGGCCTGTTTTTCTGCCTTTCATCAATACTGGCTATGGTCATTTAAAAATCATTGCCAATTAAAAAGTGAAAAATGCTATCTCATTTTAAACCACATCACATCACATCTAATTACTCATTAGATTAATCTTATGGCTTTTGTCTATTTACATATTTTCTTTGTGAATTACCTATTCATAATGTCCTATGACTATTTTTCTGGCAGAGGTGTCAAACTTTTTTATTTATTAATTTATATTTTCTTATTTATAAGATTTGCTTATTGATTTATAAAAAGTATAATATACTCTTTATACTGTACGTACATTACTCTTGGTTTGCCTTAGATGTGGCAAATATCTTTCTTAGTTTGTCATTTACTTTCTAATTTTGCTTAGGGTGAGTTGGGTTTTGGTTTGCTTTGTTTATTTTGTTTTGAAGCCTACAAGTTTTCCATTTTTCATACTGAGTTTATCCATTTTCCTTTCCCTTCCAGGCTTCTCCCTTTGGTGTTATGCTTAGAAAAGCCCTACCACAAGGTTACTTAAATATTGACCTGTATGTTTTCCTAGAATTATTATGGTTCTTGATGCAGCTGGATTTTATTTGGGGTAGAATATAAAGAAAGGATCAAATGTTTATTCCCAAATATCTGCCCAGTTGTCACAATATTCTTTATCAAATAAATCATGTTCCTTTGTTTGAAAGCTACATTTTCCATGCAATTAACCATGTTAATTGCTTTTCATGCATTAACCCATCTCATCCCTACCCCCTGAGTTGCTATTGTTATCCTCATTTTCCTGAGGAGCAAATAGGGTTCAGTGACTTATGCAAAATTACACAGTTAGGAAGAGGAAAGCCAAGACTCAGACCCAATCAGGCTAGCTCCAGAGCCTAAGCTCTTTAAGTACTACCCTATACTGCCCCTGTAATTTTTGATATATCCTTTAGTTTATTTCTGGACTTTATATTCTGTTTACTAGTTTTTTCCTTAGTTATATCATTGTTACATTTACAATGTTATAATATATCCTACTATCAGGTTTGGTGCGTCCCCTACGAGTCACAGCCCGTGCCTTGGGCTCCTGAACCTGTTCTGCACACCAAGGATACAATGAACAGAAGCCGCAGTCTGGATGCTGGAACTAGAAGCCCCTTCTCTGGTGCTGCTTCCGGCACTGGAAGTTGGAAGCGTTAGGGCATGCAGCAACCCACGTGAAGTATCACGTCCACGTGTTCCCCAGAAGGGCTTGGAAACTCTGCCAGTGCTGGCTCCACCAGGTCCCTGCTCTGCTCTCGCTGGATAAAATGCAGATGCTGCCTTCCCTTGTTCTGATTCAGACATTTCAAAGGTGATTTGGGAGTGAAGGTGTCGGCTCAGAACAGGGTCTTGAGCTGGACCCGCATTATAACTTTCTAAGTATCTATTTCGATGCTGCATCTACCTACCGCATTCGGGAACCTCTCCTGTTTAAGGACAGCCCCTTTTGACCTCACCTCAGCTTCCTCGTGGTGCCCTCCTTGCTCCTCTCCAGCGCATCCTGGCTGTGGTCAATACTCCCGTCCTTTCCCACTCACCCCCACTGGCCTTCCAGAATCAGATCCTACCCTTCGTCGTGAAGGAGCACAGAGAAATTTGCCCCAAAATATGGCTTCCTGGCATATCAGTATTTTGAATTAAAGACCCTTAGAGTTTAACAGATACTAGAAGAGACTTTACCCCAACTACATAAAGACTGATCAGACTCACCAAGGAGAAACATTGTTCCCCTCCCCGCTCCTATCTTTCAATCTTCTACCTCTCTCAAAGCACAGGCTGAGGTTCCCTTATCTGCCTAAAGTCCAGACAACCTGTCAACAAACCTGGACAGACTTTTGTCCCAAATCATTGTCTGCTCTGTGCGCCTATCAGATTTTGACCATTGTTTGTTCTTCAAGCCCATAGAATTCCCCTAAAAATCATTTACTATCCCCCTAAAAATCATCCACATTTTCCCATCTCCCTTTCTGCTAAGAAGTAGGGTATATAAGCATCGGTACTGCATTGGCATATGGGGGAATCACTCTGTGGTTCTCCCCATGTGCACAGTACTAATAAACTTGTAAAGCCTTCTCACATATTAATCTGCCTTGTTATGAATTGTTTTTCCAGCAGACCCTGCGAGGGCAATGGGTAAGTTCCCTTAGCCCCAACAATCAAGACCTTTACTCACTCATTCCCCCTCAGGTCCCTGACCACTCACCCATAGAGCTCTTACACAGCCTCTACTAACTTCCTGAATACCAAAATGAAAGAGCAAATTCCAATAAAGAGAAAATTAATTTCTGGCCAAACCCAGCAATTGACTATGTGCTCTTTAGAGCATCCTACCAAGTTACCAGAGCAGGATGTGATTCATTCCTAGGGAGGAGTCCTCCTATTATACACGCCAGTAAAGGAAAGTTTGGGCCAGATACAATGAAATTGCAAGCAACTGCACAAAGGGCATATTTTCCCATGGAATGTGCCCTGTGATGTTTTGCAGAGATGTAGCTTTCTACTTCTGTGTTGCTTAAGTCTATGGTAAAATTAGCTTCCATCTCTTGAATTCACATTAGGTCGCAATGCTATTGGTGCTTGGGCTGGACTAAGTAGTGATGGAGATCCCAGTCTGGGATATAAAATTTCTGACAACATGTTTAATCACAGATTGTTGATTAAAAAGAAAACTGATAACTAAAAGAAGTAGAACATTGCCAGAATTTAGGGGAGGGCTTCCCTGGGATATTTAATTCTTCCAAAAACAAACAAAAACATACCCCCCTCTTAGCATTTATCTTAGTGCCTGGAACACAATGGGCTCTCAATAAATGTTTCTTTAATATGGAAAGAGAATATATTTTCTAAATATAAAGGAAATCATATGGATTGTGTAAAGTTAATGGTTAAAGACCTATTATTTCAGACCTGATAACTTTTGAAAAGAAATCAGGTTTAATGAACCTCGCTGGAAATCTTAGGGACTTTCCTTGGGTTTGTGCTATGGTTTAGGGAAGGAATTAGATTAAAAAGAGAAATCCAAGTGCTCATCTGGAGGTTTATGCAATTTTCCATTTACATAATTACTTTTCAGAAACTGTGTCATGTCTTACAAGACCTTCAAGGCTCTGTGCCTGTGTGCAAGTCTGTTTCTTTCTCTTTGATATTAAATTATTTTAGATAACACAGGTTGATTGAATGAGACTGTTTCTCCCTGAACCCCACTTTCTTTTGATATTCCACTACCACCAAAACATGTGAGATGCACACATCCAACATACCAATGTCAGTAGCAGGGCATTTTTATCAAAACATTTGATTGAATTCAACTGGATTTTCTTCTTTTTACGAATCAGTTTGAGAGTCTACATACAACCAAGCTCAAATCCACTCTCATTTTAATTTATATCCTCTTATATTATTAGTAGATAATGGATTGTTGTCCACTATTGTAGTCCTGAGCGAGAATTGGTATCCCTGACAGCATAAATAAATAGACGAAAACCAAAACATTTTCAAGGGAAGGACTACACTCAATATCACATTTTTAGTTGAACTTATAGCTATATTCTAGAAAGTTTTCTTTTTTCTTTTTTTAAGTTGACAATTATCCAGGGAAGGCAACATCATCTACCTAGACAGCATCCCATTTACTTTAACCATCCACTTTAAGTGACTTGTTGGCAAGTGGTCCTCGAAGAAAGATCTGTTCTATGTAAACTTATTCTGGTTGTAAGAGCCTTGATGTAATGCCTCGAATTTGTTTTTCCAGTAAAGTGTGTACATTTTAAGCATTGTTTAGCATCAAAAGAGTCAAGAACTAGACTTATTTTCTCTTTTTTTACTCTGTGAAATTGTACATGTTCTGGTGATTTCTGATGTTTTTTTTCCCAGTTTTCTTAGCAGTGTCTCCTACAAAGCAATCATTAAAAGCCTTGACTCTGGATTTTTCTCAAATGCTTAATTTGCATTTACTTCTCCGGAGTAGCCCTCTTTCAAGGCAATTAGGAAGGCATTCAGTAATTCCTTGAACTTAGCCCCTAAACAATTTACAGCTGGGCTCTTACAATGGCCTTGCTTTGTCACAGTCTCACTACCTTTCGAATATTTTGGTAGGGTTTTAATATTTTCAAATTCAAAGGCATAAAATCTAAAGAAAAAATGGTGGCAATATGTTCCAATATGAAGAATATGCTGTGATATCCTTACTCAGCAGGATATTCTTAGTACATTTCTTAACTAAAATATACATCATCTTCATTGACCCTACCTTCACAACACAAGTGCTACCATCCTGCTCTAGTCACAAGACACACTTACCTATTTGGAGAACTTCTTATATGCTGGGCAGTTCCAGAAACATCGGTGGGAGGCTGTAACCAGAAAAGTCGGAGATTGTTTGTGGAGTGGTTTCTAGATGGCTGGTGGTCCCTAGAATAGCTTAAAAAACAAAAGTACAAGGCTATATTTATTGATGAGCTTTTGACTTTGGTTTTATTTATTAAGTTCATTGCCGTCCATAATCCCCAAAATTAGTATTAAAAAGAGTACAAAAGGGGACCTTGATGGGACAGTACCAAGATGATACCGCAAAAAGTACACATATTTGTGAAGATATTATTCCTGGTATTCACACTGTTGAATTTTCTTGATATTTACAAAGAAATATATTACTTTCTCTCTTCATGCCACAGAAGAAAAAAACATTCACTTGGTGCTTTGAAGTATCTATCAAGGTTATTACATTTTCCCCTTCGTTTTCACATATAGCAGACAAGAGATAGGGGAAAATAGAATCTTTTTAAGTCACAGAATTTTTTTTTATCTGACCCAGTGAAATAATTTTGTTTTAATTTTTCTTTTAAAGCCCAAATATATTTATTATTGTTTTTGCATCTTTGTTGTTATTCTCCAGATGTTACTTAGTCTTAAATTTTCTGTCACCATTTACTGGCCAGAAGAGGGCTCAAAAGTGTTGGAATTTCAATGGACAACTCCAGTTATTTTCTTTCCCTTGAACTGATTTGTATATAGTAAGAATTGTTTTTATAAATTACTTCCTGGGATCTTGGGTGTCACTTTCAGCTATAATTTTTTTCTCTTTTATACACTTTACAGGATGGCAGTATTTACTTTTATGCAACTCAGATTTTATGGTTCAGCAACATTTTTTTCTAATGACAAATCTCTTGTGTCTTTTATGCAGTGAGTCAATGACACATTGGGAGTAATTTGATTAATAAACTACTTTTTTCAACAGTAAACAAAATCCCAATCATATTTTACAGCTTCAATTCAACAGAAAAAGTTTACATGCTTCAACTGTTATGACAACCTTAAGTCATACTTGAAATATTTTAGTACATTTATCTCCCTAGTCAATGCCTACTTTTATTACTTCCCTTCCTTTGTTTTGCTTGTCATTTTTTTCCCCTCCTATTACTTTTGGACCATTGCTATGTCAAATTTAGTACATTGAGGTTTCCAGTTACGTTATTCAAGATGACTCATTCGAGGGAAAGTAGATCCAGAAATAATCAGCCCTGTTGCCCTGGGCAAGTCACTTAATCTTCGTGAAACCCAGAAAAACAAGATTGAGGATCTCTAAGATTGATTCAAAAACTTGTTACTTAGCTGGAACCCTAACCAGAATCAATTTTTGAGTCTCCAGGCAGGTAGCACCATTGCATAAGGACAAAATTTTATCATTACTTTCTCTGTTAACCAAATATTATGTATTATATTCCATAGTAGGCAGATTATAGTTACTTAAAGCCCTGTAATTTCCCATAGTCTTGAGAGCCCAGAATAAATCTTTCCTATAATAGTTTAAAGTCCTCAAATGGGCAATATTTTTATACAAAAGCTTTTCTTGAGCTATCGCCACTTGGCAACCTCACTCTGCAGTCACTGTGGCTGGGCGTATTAACTGTGCTCTGTGGACAACTTGGCCAGGCGGGTATGCCAGCCTGCCTTGGTCCTAGTCGTTGAGCTTCTCCTGGAAATTAACAAGGAGACTTCAGAGTGTCTTTTCTGATCTGGCCAATGATTACAGTTTGCAGTATAGTATACGGTTTGAACCATGATGCACCTCTTTGCAGCCCAGTTGCTTTTGAATGCCAGAGGTTGGTTTATCTTCCAAAGAGTTTCTGGATATAAAACCTCATCTTTCTTATCTTATGTATTGGAGCACCATTTCCCCTGTATGTCAGGGAAACCAACAACATGTAATATAACAAAGTCTACTTCTAATCCTAGTGTCCCTTTACTCTCTGTATCATTGCTCTCCAAACTTTGATGTGCACACTAATCATCTGAGGATCTTGGTAAAATATGGATTCTTGTTTAGTCTAGGATGGGGTCCAGATTCTGTATTTATAACAAGGTTCCAGGAACTGCTGCTGCTGCTGCTGGGCTGTGACCACTTTAAGAATAGCAAGCCTAATTAATAGCATTCATTGGGAAATTCCTCACCTGTTCAGGGATGGACAAGATACTCAGTTGTTCTAGTAAGGCATGAGATACAATCAAACCACCTGGGGATATACATGAAAATCTCTGTTCACTATCATCTTTTCCCTCAATTCAAGGTGGAACTGCTTGGTTAGCAGCTCTAATACATGGCCCAGGGGCCAATTTCAATTCCCTTAAACCAGTTCTGGAGTAGATTAAATCTCATAATTCTTGACTAGTTAACAATACAACATTTATTTACTTCTTAAAAAAAAAAAAACATTATCTAAAAGATCAGGTACTAAACTGGCCTGGAAAAAGACACTATTATTTTAGAAGGCTTTATTTACTTGGCTTTTATAATTTTCCTGTGGATATTCTAAGGTTTCTTCACTATTAATTGTATAATCTTCTTAATGTATTCAGAAGACGCCGGCACTCTCATTAACAGTCTACCTGTGTTTTGAGTGCCCATTAAGCTCAAGTCACTGTGCAAGGTCAACGATGGACCAAACCACAGAAAATACTGTTCTTTCCCGTCAACACAGGTCCACATTAAATGCTTACAAAGTATCAAGCATTTTTCTTGGTACGCTTTATATTTTACCTCTTTGAATTTTTATGAACCCTCTGGAGTAGGTATTATCATTATTTTAAAGTCATAGAAACTGGGGGCAAATTGCTTGTTCAAGCTCGTACAGCTGGTAAATTGTGGATCAGGACTTGAACTTGGAAAGTCAATCTTGGGTGCATGGATTTTCAAACAGTCTGTTCTACTATGTATATTTCTCATGGACACAACCATAGATCTATCTAATTCTTAGCAAGGAATTTGACAAGTGGAGCTGGGGGCTGGTGAACAGCTTGTCAGGTGAGCAAAGAGACTGCCATTTTCCTCCAGGGCAGGAGGATGGCAGTGAACCCACTGGGCAGACAGTTTTGGTCCAAGCCCTGTACTTCCATGCTGTGTGATCTTGAGCTGCCTATTTAATCTCTGTAAGACTTAGTTTCTCCCATGGACTGAATATGTCCCTCCCAAAATTTATATGTTGAAACCCTAATCCCAGTGTGATGGTATTGGAGGGGGGGCCTTCAGGAGGTAACTAGGCCATGAGGATGGAGCCCTCAAGAATGGAATTAGTGCCTTTGTAAGAGGCCGCTGAGCTAGCTCCTTCTCAGCTCTCTGCCATGGGAGGGTACTAGGTCAGCAGTCTACAGCCTGGAAAAGAGCCCTCACCAGAATCCAACCATGCTGTCACCCTGACCTAAAACTTCCAGCCTCCAGAACTGTGGGAACTAAATTTCTGCTGTTTATAAGCTACCTAGTCTATGGTATTTTGTTTCAGCAACCTGCAAAGACTAAGACAGCCTCCTTCAATAAAAAGACATGAAAACAATAGTACCTATCTCATACAGGTGTCATGATAGGCTAAGAAAAGAATACAGCTGCAGAGTATACCCTCCAAAACAGCAGTCCCAAAACCCTGGGCCATGGACTCGTACCGGTCCATGGCCTGTTAGGAATTAGGCCATGCAGCAGGAGGTGAGCAGTGGGCCAGTGAGCAAAGCTTTATCTGTATTTACAGCCACTCCCCATCCCCACCTGAGCTTTGCTTCCTGTCAGATCAGTGGTGGTATTAGATTCTCACAGGAGCGCGAACCCTATTGTAAACTGCACATGCGAGGGATCTGGGCTGCATCCTTCTTATAAGAATCTAATGCCTGAGGATCTGAGGTGGAGCTGAGGCGGTGATGCTAGTGCTGGGGAATGGCTGCAAATACAGATTATCATTAGCAGAGAGGTTTGACTGCACAATAAATGAAATGCACTTAAATCATCCCTAAACTACCCTTTACTATCCCAGTCCTTGGAAAAATTGTCCTCCATGAAACCAAAAGTTGGGGACCACTGCTCTAAAACATTAACTGGTAAAGAATAAGACAATGGTTAACAGAGGTTAGAGTGTGGGTAGGAAATGGGGAGAGGCAGGTCAAAGGACACAAAGCAGCAGATATGGACGATGAACAAGCCTGAAGATCTGATGTATGACGTGAGGACTAGAGCTAACAAAATTCTATTGTATCAGGGATTTTTGTCAAATAAATAGATTTTAGCTGCTCTTGCCATACCAAAAAAGTAGCTATGTGAGATAATAGATAGGTAGGTTAATTGGCTTCACTATAGTAACCATTATGTATCCCATTAGCATCATGTTGAAAGGCTCACTCAGTATTCACAATAAAATTTATTTAAAAAACAAACTAAAACCAAAATGTTAATTGGCAGCTAATATTAAAAAGAGGGCCAAAATTCAGGTTGCAGCGTGGACATGAATGGGGGATGCAGGCTGGCGGCTGGATGCAAAGGGCAACAAGAAAGAAGAGGGAAATTCCTGAGCTTTAAGCCTCATGACCAAGGAGGACAGGGCAGGGAGGCATCAATCCAGACATGGATGTCAGCAAGAAGGGTAAGTTATCTTAGAAGACACAATCCATTTTATTTACCATTTACCATGTTCTGTTTACTATTTACTCTCTGCTAGGTGCTGTATTCTACTGCTTTATGCAGTCCTTTAACACTAGAAATTGATACCATTATTATTATATTAATATTATTATTATTTCCCCCATTTTGCATATGGGAAAGCTGAGACTTACAGAGGGTAATATTCTGCTCAAGGTGACCCAGCCATGATGATTGAGAACTGGGCCTGCCAGGCTGATTCAGAGCCATCTTCTTAAGCACTACCCTGGCTGAGACCACGGGTGAGATAAACTGGTTTCTCTCTCCTCTACATTCCAATCATTTTTCCCCTGTGTGCTTTAGATTCTACCCTGTATTAGAGTGATGTGTTATTTCCTCTACTACTCTCTGCAGGCAGACTCTGAAACCCTTGAATTGTCAGTGTCCCAGAAGTAGAAGGCAATCCCCTATCTAGTGAATGAAAGAATGAATGAATGAATGAATGAATGAAAGAAAAACTAGGAAGAGTCATCAGGACTAGACAGAACAATTTCAAAGCCATTTGTGCCAATTAAATATTTCACTTATTCATAAAAAGAAAAGTAACAATGAGGTGCAAGGAAAGAAAACCATTCAGACTGAGAAGTATCCTGTGCACCATGAACCATCTCTTATTATTTTCCCAGGTTACTTAACTTTTAACAATTGTATTAAATCTCTCTGTGCTTGTCACTGAATCCTGTAAAGATCAAGCACATGGGAAATATCCATCATTTGTCAAGGTACCTCTTATTGAAATCATTCTTTTTCTTTCTCTCTTTGTCTTTTATATCTGCCTCACCCTCCCACCCAGGAAAGTTGAAGCCATTTTTCTTCTGTGATATTTGAACTTGTAGATGGCTGTCGGGCGCTTCATGCTTCATCCATTTATAATAGCCCTCTTCCAAATCAGGATTACAATTGATGAAAAATGTGAATCTGTTTTTAGTGCAATCAGGATGACTTGGCAACAAAAGAAAGATAATAGCACCAAATGGGAAATGAGGCTTTTTGGTCACACAAGAGTAATCTGTAGATTCTTTAGAGCCATCACAGTTTAAACACTTCTTGTGCTTAATACCAGGGGATGGGAAGTAAACCAGGGGAGAAGACTGTGTGCCAGGAGCATTCCTGGATGGGAACCTGACTTGCAGCCCAATTTGCACACTTGCCTGGGGCCGGCTGATCCTCTTGGTAGATCTGGATCAAGCTTCCACCTCAAATCATGGCAGAGGGGCCTTATCTTCTAGAATAAAGACCTTGATCCACAGAATTAAAAATAAATGTGATCTTTTATAGCACCTAGGCCATTTACTGGCAAAATAGGCACTTTTCTACAAGACAGCTGAGGGCTCCGGAAGGACCCACCTTTCCGGACACCTTCCTCAGAAGCCTGACCTAGGACTGCTGTCCGCTGACATGGCACTGCCTGTAAATCCTACGCTCATCACTCTTTTGGACCAGAGGATGGATGCCATCCCTTTAGAAGGTTAAAATACTAACTGAGACAAGCCCTCTGGGTGCAATGAGGATTTTCCTTCCATCCCTCATTCCAGATTAGACATGCAAATGTTTCCTATCATTGGAACACAGGCCCGTGAGAGTCAGGACCTTGCCTGTCCTGTTCATCTTGAGTTCTCAGCACTCATCACAGGGGCTGTCAGTGAGCAGGTCCTGGTGATATTGTGGAATCAGTGAATGTGGGACAAACGAATGAGATGATGCATTGGGCATCTGGTATGTACCACCTGGTATGTACCTTTGTGACTGATGTTAAGGGCACTGCTATCCTGGTTTTGCTCCCTGTGAATGCCAGAACCTAACTCCAGCACAGCAAGTCAGGTCCACCCACATCAGACAGCCACTTGTGAACACAATGACGGGGACTTTACCTTGGGATTTATGATGAAGATTAAAACCATTATCAAGATTAAGAATGACTGAACCCACACTCCTAATGAGGACAAATTCTAGTGTCTTAAATGTAGTCATATATAAGAAACTAGGAAGGGTAAACAATGGGTCTTGCATTGGTTTTTATTTCTTTTCTTTTTTCTTTCTCTTTTTTTTTCTTACTAAAAAGCTGGCATTTAACTTAGCATGGCTAAACTCTCTGTACAGGTTCCATCTGTATTCTTTCTTGAGTTCCATGTTGCTTTTGACTTTTAGGCCCCCTTTCCGCCCTTAGTATGATCACAGAAAGTCGGGGGAAGGCCTCACTGGGGTGCTGGATGGTGGAAGGGGTTGGTGAGCCTCCTTGTAGCGAGGTGGAGGGGAACTCCGCCTGCCTAGAGTTCATCCGAGAGCGCATCCCCCACTTGTCGACACCACGGCATTTCCTGAGCAGCACCAATAAACATCTCTCAGACAAGAGCCCCAGAGATGTCGCCCTTTAAGCCTTAAATCCTGATAACTCCTGCTTCCACCTTAACATGTTACTTCATTTAATCCTGCAAATACTCTGGGGCCAACTATCATAATCCCACTTTTCTGAATTTGCTAAAAGCAGACTTTCCCTAGATGTACTCCATAATACATTAGTCATCCAGATGCTTCATTAACAGTCTTCTATGGTCCCACAAGTTCGAAAAAAGACGCACAAATCCCCTTCTTGAATATTCCCAGCGCACATTAATCCTGCGGTAAAGAAACTTACCTAACTTTGTTTAACCCAGGGTTTCCACACTTTCTTCTCTCTGTTCCTGCCTAACAACTTCAGAAATGCTGGCCTAGATCACAAAACAAATGAGTGGGGGGGGAGGGATATGAACGTGTGACCTTTACTTTTGCACAGTCTGCCACAGTAGACTTTCTTCCACAAGGTCATTAACATGTGTAAGTCTGATCATAAGATACACAAGTTTATCATATTACACAGAAGTATACCACACCACAGCTATCTTCTTTTTTTTACTACTTCAATAGTGTACATACGTTTATCTGAATGTCTAGGTGGAATACTGAAGGGAGAAAATAAGAACCTAGGGAAGAAATAGGACCATTTTGGGAGAATAGAGACAAACACACAGGACCTAGAGGAATGACATTCAGGTTGGGTGGCTCAGTAGTGACTTAGGAAGGAGCCCAGTGGGTTCCAGGATTTAGGAATCACCATTAATAATGTCCTTCACATTTACACTGCACTCTATAGTTTGCAAAGCACCTATAACTGTACCAAAAATTTGATTCTCATAGCCAACGTGGCTGGTAGATGTCAGGATCATGTTCGTATGAATGAGGGAAAAGTCCAGGAAAGAGTTTGCCCAATTGTTGGGAGTAGAACGCAGGTCTTATTATTTTGAATCCAGGTTTTTTTTCTCCCCAGGGCAAGGTTGTTATGAATGATGAGGAATGAAACTTAAATGAACACGGAAGATAATCTGGTGACAAATTAAGATGTGAGGAAAAACCAAAGGTCATTTATTTCACCATTTCACCTAGCATTGCCCACACATTGCCGGCTGTTTAGCAAGGCCCGTGCAGAGAGCTGGCATTGTGTCCAGACAGCGGAAGCACATTGCTCAACGTCGCTCCTGAGAGGTCCTGCCCTCCTTGAGCTGAGGCCGGTGAGGCATTTGGGAATGTTAAGAATTAAATGAGTTTGGAGCAAGGATTTCACGGATCGGGATCTCTTCCCACAGAGCTGGCACAGGCACTGAGGAGAGACGGGAGAGGCCAGTGAGTCAGGACAGGGTTAGGTTTACGGGGCAGCAGTCACTGCGCAGAAGAAGGGATTTGAGGTAATCCCTGGCTAAGAGGAAAAGGCTGCTTGGCCAGCAGAAGCATTACAAGCCGGTAAGTAAAAGGGGAAGAATTGCTTCCAAAGAATGAGAAGCAGCACTCAGAATCCCAGAAGAGGAAACTTCAAGGGGGTCCTAATTAAATCATGATGATTGAGTCACAAATTCATTCCATGGTACAATACAATGTATTTCCTTTCTCTCATGCATCATTTTCTTACAATGTCTTTTCTGTGCAGTTTCCCGAAACGCCAAGCATGGGGTAAGGATTGAAAAGTGGACGGTCCCATTAACGGTTACAAGAAACGCAGCACAATCACCCAACCTCATGCCGAGGAGGAGAAGAGGGGTAATGGCTGCCTCGTGGGGCTCCTGTCTCCTACGTGCCGTCTAGACACCAAGAATACCCTCTTTCCCCCCAGAAAATGGAAGATGAGTTTCAAATTACTGTCTTTTGAAGTAGAAATAAATACTTGCCTATATTAGTCTTACTCAGATTTCTTCCTTCACCTCTGCAGGGTGTGGGAGGCGACAGCTCCCCCATCTCTTCTAGAACTTCCACTTCGGGCAACTTGCTTCCAGAACCAGTAAGTGTGGGGAGTTTCCTGACCTTTCTCCAATAGCCTGTGGTGCAAGTTAGCATGTGTACACCCATCTGAGCATGGAGCATGTCTGCTCATGCCTCTACCCTGCCTAAAACACTTCAGTGTTTCCCTATCACCTGCAGGATAAGGTCAAAATTTTTAGCATGGCATACAAGGCTTTCATGATGTACCCTCAATCTCCATGTCTAGCCTCAACTGTCATATGTCCACTCCCCAACTCACACCTTGTACCTCAGACTCACTGAGCTCTTTGCCTTACCCCAACAGGCCAGCCTCATTGTCCCCCATTTCCAAGGTTTGGCTGATGATGTCACTCCAACCTAGAATGCTGTCACCATAAGCTCCCACTCCTTTGTTCTTTGTTGGGCCACTTCCTCACACTCTAGGACTCAGTTTACATATCCTTTCTAGAAGTTTCCCTTTGTCCTTTGTATCCCACAACTCAACTTGCATTAGGTGAACCCCAGGATTAATGCTGGCATTACACTAAATATTGTAATCATCTTCTGACTCGTGTCCCTACTCAACATATGTTACACAATTATTTACTGAGTGCCTGCTAGGTGTTGAATCTTCCAGGGGGAACAAAATGAATATCCAGTTAACAGTCTAGTGGAGAAACTCAACAATGAAATTATCACATTTAAAAAAGCATTGGCTATGATAATTACTATTAAGTAAAACAAAAGGATTCTAGGAGTGCATAAAATTGTAGGTTGTAGAAGGATTCTCTGAGGATGTGATAACTGGGCTGAAAGGTAAAGTATGAATAGAAGTTAACTAAGTGAAGAGGGGAGGAATCATCCCAAATAGGAGAGGAAGCCATCATGTATCTCTAAACCCTGACAAATAGAGGCATGAAACGTGTTTGTTGGGAGATGAAGGCATGACTGAATGAGGGATTTAATAGATAAATGACAGAGACACTGGTGTTCTGAGAACTGTGTCTTTATGTTATTGGCCAAGGAACTTCTGAAAGCCATTGAGTCTGTTCAATGAGCCTGATGTATCCTCTCTTCCCACTGCTCTAGGAGAAGGGAAACTGCTTAAGTTGATCCCAAAGAACCACCTGCTACCAAAGAACGGCCAATAGCATGTTGGTAAGAAAACAGCACCTTAGAAGTAGAGACCGAAAGTCTGAGGCCAAATTATCTAAAAAATAAAGGCAACATCAGGAAAGAGAGGAAATAAAGAAGAAAAAAGAGAGGAGGACTCATGGGAAGATAGTTCTGGCCATAGAAAAAGCAGCATTTGAAGTCTTTAGTTTGGTAAGAAGCCAGGAATAATTATTAAGAGCAAAATCCTATTCTAGAAACAGCGAGAGGAAACCTGAACCTTGGGCTCAGCATAAGTAAAAGTTTGTTTGTTTTCCCAGCCCAGAGTGTGTTTGCTCTGAAGCCTTAGGGCTATTTGTCGCTGTTAGATCCCTGGGGGCCCAGGGAGGGAGGGGTTTCCATGGAGAATAGGTCTCAGTCCGAGAAGTCAAGCTGGGACCAGTTTTCTGTGAAGAGCCTCCTCCAAAGGAAACTTGGGAAATGTTTGTTTATATTTTTTGATAATAAAAATGGTGTTATTGTTACCCTGATCTCATTAAATCATTTTCTCTTTCATTTTTGTTACTCACTGTGCAGGAAGCTTTATAATTAATTTTCTTTTTCTCTTAAACTTCTAAAGCGATGCCAGAAACAGATACATAACCATTCCTCTTAGAAGAGAGGGTGGCTTTCCAATCTGGAAAAACATGAAGGGGCCGGTCTCTATCGATTTCTACTCAAAGTCATTGTCACTAGAGTAATCGTAGGCAGCTGCCCTGTGTCGAAGGGAGCCGTGTGTCCAAATATCTTTCAAATAGCTGTTTCATGCTGCAGTGAACTCAACCATTAATCTGAAAATCCATATTTGACTTTCTAAAGGGACCCTCAGTGCCTTCTAGAAACAAGTGGACCCCTTACTGGCTTCTGCTGTAAGCATCTTTGACTAGAACTCACTCAAAATCTCAGCCCAATAAGGAAGGTTGAAAAGAAAAAAAAAATGAGAAGCAGAAGGTATTAAAAGTCCCATAAGCAGCCAGGAGCCACAGTGTAAGCTTCATGGATGGAATTTTATATGCATTAGTTGCAGGAACACATTTCCAGCTCCTCATCAAAGAGATATGACATGAAAAGAGTACTAACTTTGATGCTAGGCCGATCTCAAAAGTCCCATCCCTTCCGCTGGTCAGCCACGTGAACTTGAGCAAATATTGGTAAGGGGCTGCTCTGTGCGCCTCAATTTCTTCATCCATAAATGGGCAATATGAGACATAGCTGAAAAGATTGCCGAGATGATTAGAAATGAGAAAATAAGCTCTCAAAATTAATTCTTCCTTATTTGATCTTATTTCCAACACAAATTCAGCAGATTTCCTTCTCTGAATTTCCCAGGTTCACCACTGGTTAGGCCAAGAATTAGAAGCGGGAAGAAGTTCTCCCAGTGGTGAAAGGACCTCTGGTCAGCTGAAGTCAAAGAAAAAGCTGACATTGGCTCTCAAACAGTACATCTTCCTGGAGTCGTTTAGCCCAGAGTGGGAGAAAATAGTCCTGCCCTCCTCAGAGGACCCCAAGGGCAGTATAAAAACTAGGCAAGACAAGAGTAGTCCAATATGACAACGCACCAAAAGTTTACATTCTATCCAGAATGTTGTAGTTAAGCAGGAAGTATAATAAGAAAGACTTTGGAAATATTTTCACCCATGATTTTTAAGGTTTCATTCATTCAACATCTACCAAATATTTACTGAACAGCTGCCACATTCTAGGCACTGCTCTAGGTACTTGGAACACATCAAAACAGATGAGAATCACTGTCCCTTAGAGAGCTGGCATTTTTGCAGAAACAGGCAGTAACCAGTGAATACAGCAAGGAAGTAAGCAACACGTGTATTAGAAGGTGCTAGGAGTGATGAGAGAGATGTAGGGCAGGGGAAGGCAGGTCAGAGAAGTGGGAGAGAAGAAGTCAGGCAGGTCAGGTTCTGATTTTAAATAAGGAGGTCTCAAAAAAGTTTTACACTAAAAAGAAAAATCCTCTGATTATTTGAAAAACCCAACAGGAGGATGGTTCTGGGAAAGCTGGGAAATCACAACTCATCTCCTGTTACTTAATTCCTAAATTGAACTTTACATTTATATCTCACTACCCAGGTCCACTTCAATTCTTTTGAGAATGAGCCCAGATGTGTCCTCCATAGCACCTAGGATATCAACAGACATTGACTTGCTAAAGCTATTTTGATAAATGAATGAATGATGAATAAACGAAACACTCTGCTCTGAGAAATCGTGGCTTAGTTCATTCCGACACATTGGGCACTGACTATCTTCCAAGCAGTTTGGCCACCTATCCCCCTAGAACATGCGCACTTCTTGCTCTCTCTTTCTCTGGTGAATTTCTCATTCATTATCCCCAGGATAGAAGATCTGTTTGGGCCAATGTGACACCTTTCCCTCCGAAACTCTACTCTCAGGCAGCCCCAAACCAAACTGCCTCGTTGTTGACTTTCCTTACGGTTCCTTTCTGTTCCAATGCAGACCAGAGGTCCAGGCCAGGCTGTTGTGGCCAGCGTGACACGGTCCCTGGCAGTAGGCATGGAGACACTGCAGACTGAACCTCGCAAGACACAGTCCTCAGAAGGAGGCTGCAAGAAGGGCAGCACCTAACAGCTTCATGAACCAGCAGGTATAAGTAGCTTGAAGAAGCAAATGAGGAGAGTGAGGTTGAGGCTATTAGATAAGCCCCTGACTTGCTGTGGAAATCTCTGTGGTTTTAATATTGACTCATTTCACTGCAAGCTACAGTAATAACTTGAATAGGTTCACACAGCTAACAAAAGCTGGCCCCTAGCCAGGGAACAACTAAGATACTAAACTCTCAAATGTAGAATGCGTTTTACTACCTACATTGAACATACAACAGTGCTTCTCTTATTTAGACTTATCACTTCCTTACACTGTACCATCCATCTGCAAAATCTCAAAAGTTAAGAGTCAGTATCATAAATAAGTACTGGGACAAAGGCCATACTTAAGGAAATTTGTCTAAACAAAAAACCAAAACTCCGGTAAGGAACTTTTATGAGTGTTCAGTGTCACACGAGTTTGGGCCTGAATCAGATCTCAAACATCTGAATTATATCCACCTTTTAATTCCTTTGTATGGACGTTCTTCTGGGTCAATCATATATCTGCTTCCTCTCTGTACCCAACACGGGGTCCTGAGCAAGGCCTCGGGCAGAGCAGCAGTTGATGGAACGTGCTGAGCCCTGTTCTAGTTAGCAAAGGGGAACATTTAGCAGGATGGCCTGGTGAAAATCAGCCTGGTTTACAGAGAAGATAAACACCAACTGCAGTCATTCAGGTTTCATTTTTAAGGCTATGTGTCTGATGACCAGATGGAGGGATCAACCCAGCCGCTACACCAGAGAGAACAAGAAAAAGACATCATTTGCATTGGGTTTGGTTTTAACATTAAACTACAAACAACAACAAAACCCTTCCCCGCTGGCGAGGCCTGCTTGGTGCATGGAGATCTCTTCAAACACAACTCTGGCTGGGACCACAGGCCACAGAGATATTTGGTTGGACCTGCACAGAATTTTTTTAAAATTTTCAGATAGTTTTCAGTATTTAAAAACTGGGAGGTTTCATATAAAAATCCTGATGTCCATCTTGTCTCAACCAATCAGATCTGGCAACACTGACAAGATGGGGCCAGATCCGAGCAGCCGTTGTCTGTTCTCGCCGGGCAAGTGCCCTCCAAGGCACACAAACACCGTCGGTCCTCACTGACTTAACCTCACCTTGATTTCATGCCTCTTCTTCGAAAGCATTTAAATTGGTGACAAACTGCTCTGACCGTTTTGGCAACTAGTTCAAAGTGGGGAGTAACAGCCATCATCTATGGAGTGCTTACGCTGGGCCAGGCAGGGCTGAGCTCTTTTCATCTATGGATTCATCTAACTCTCAAACAACTCCGTGAGCTCTATCCTAGCCACATCCACAAATCACAAAAGGGAAGCAAGAGAAGTTCAGTGATTTGCTGGTGGTCACGCCAACTAGTGAGTGACAGAGATCCAAGGAAAACCAAAGAGGGTTCACTCCAGATCCCAAAACTAATTTCTAATCTACCCTGCCTTTGAGATTGGCCAAACGCACTGTCTCTTTAGAGCATTTCTAATTGTGCAATCCCTCTTCTGGTGGGCTACTTGGTTCTATTCTAGCCTCACAAGTTTTTCTGGCCATATGTACCTTGCACATACAAGAAGATTTTATAACACAGATAATGAATTTTATATTTATAATGTATTATATAAGCCATGACAGCTATGTATATATCCTGTTTATCGGATTCAATATGTGCTCATCTGGTCAACCTCTAAGGGTCCTAAAGAAACAGGAAAACCAGGCTCCAGACATTGGCAGCCATTTGGCGGGAGTGAGTCATGGCTTGTTCCAGCGGGAGGTGGCTGCAGAGGGTGCGGAGAGGAGACGGATGATGGGACCCTCAGGAAGACTGCGAGCTCCTGAACCTCACTGGCTCTTTGGACTCCAGCTGTGCTCTGGCCCAACCGCACAGTGAGTCCAAGCCTCTCAGATCCGTCTCAGAGCCCTCTCTCTCTGCTCAGGTTCCCGGCGGCCATGCAGGCCAGGATCAGCCACAGCCGTGGCTTCATCCCAACTTGGATTTCCCCCAAATGGCCTTCCCTGGGGCTCATCGCATCCTTCCTGCTTCCTCTGAGATATCTTCTCTCTTCTGACAGCTCTTTTATTAATAAGGCCTGAAGGCTAAAAGCTTCCTTTTTTCTCTCTAACAAAATAAACTACTTACATGTTATTTATTTTATTTCATTTCTGAATATCCCCACTTTAGGAGTGATTCTTTTTTGTTGTTTTCTGAGGTTTTTTGTTATTGTTTGTGTAATGAAGCCCAGGCTGAAGACACTGTGGCGTCCCCAAGGCACTGCCTCTCCGCTCTGGAATTTTCCTTCAGCCCTAGCCAGCCACGCCCTCAGCTTCCTGGGGGCCCTGGCCTGAGCAGCCTGCAGTGGAGGATGGCCGCCTCCCATAACCACCTCCTCGCTGGGGCTCCAGACTGGGCCTTTCTGGGAATCCTCAGGACCCACATTCCCATGCTCCTCCCAGACACCGTCAGATCCCCAGTCTCCTTAAAAAGTATTTCCTATCTTTATTTTCCAGGATGTCATTTAAATGGACTACTTTTCAGAGGAGGTGCAATTGACACCTTCAGAAATCAAAACCTGGGGAAAATTTACAATAGGAGTACTCCTATAGCACGTATTGGCCGCACCTTCCCTCTAATTGTTTATTTTTTCCTTTCAGTATGAGGTACTGTCACTGTTATGGACTGAACATTTGTGTTCCCTTCCCCAAAATATTCATATGCTAAAGTCTTAACCCCCAATGTGATGATATTAGGAGGTGGGGCCCTTGGGAGGTAATTAGGTCTCAAGAGGTGAACCCCCATGGTGGGATTAGTGCCCTTATCAGAAGAGGAGGTCACACTGGATCTTCCTCTCTACCATGTGAGGTTATAGAACGAAGGTAGCTGTTCGCAACCCAAAGAGAAAGCCCTCACCAGGAATCAAATCTACTAGCACCTTGATCTTGGACCTGCCAGCCTCCAGAACTGTGAAGAATAAATGTCTATTGTTTAAGCCACCCAGCCTATAATATTTTGTTATCGTAGCCTGTGATGAATAAGTCACCAACACTGAAATCCATTAAAAATTAGGGAATCCTTTGAATTTCAATATGCTAAGAATCAAGCTCCCCCAAAGCAGGGATTTTTATTTTGTTCACTGATAGATCCCAAGTGCTTAGCATTTAATAGGCATTCAATAAAATTTTTCTGAAGGGAGGAAAGGACTCATTATTTAAGAGCCATTATTACAGACTAGTAAATACATGAGGGACCCATTGATATAGCTCGTTAACTATGAACATTTAAATGGTCTAATCTATACCAATTTCTTTGACTAGAAATAAATTTTTTTCTTCACCCTGAGTCACACTGTGAATTTAGGTTATTTTTATGACCTATCCTACTCCTTATTTTACTAAATTTCAAGTAACCAAGATACCTCAACAAAGAAAGAAAATACAAGAATACAAAAATTAAGGGTGCTAATTTTGAATCTGAATATTAAATTCTCTTATTCTTATAATTCTATAGAAAAAAGTGACAAAAGCTTTTGTCAATGTTTAGAGCAAATGTACATGTAATAAAATATATGCTTTGCTTAGTATTACTAATTCCAAGTCATTCTTAGAAAGTTTCCTGGCAATAAAGTCCTTTTCTTTCTTCTAGTAAAGCCAATTTTTTAAGCACAAGGCTGTGTCTAATATCCTTATGTTTACAGGGTCTGGTCCATAATAGATCAGCAATAAATGTTTGTTGAGGAAATGAATTTAGTGATGCTTAGTGATAGGGCTAGTATTCTGAGGGCTAAATGTGACCAATGGCCAGTAACATTGGCGTTCAAATACCATAAGCTACAATCCATCCCTGGAACATGCTATTGCCCCATGTTCCCCAAGGAGAACTGACTAAAAAGTTCAGCCTAGTTTACCTTATTTTGCAGAAAATGTGGTTGTGAGAGGTCTTCACCTATCTCTTCGATCTCAGAGAGGAAGGAGGTTGTAGGTAAGGTGGAGTAGACCAGGAAGTTCCCTGGGTTTTCTGAGAACGCCGGATGGGGGTGAGCTCTGTGAACTCACTGCACGAACAGAGTTGACAGGCTTGTTTGGTCTGAGGAAGGGCGTTGATCTGTGGGGCAGAGCCTAAGAATCTGTATTTTTAAACATGTACCCCGAGATGGAGGCTTTGCAAAGATGGCTAGAATTCTCCTCCTTCTGTGTGTCCACGCTGCTTGCAATGTGTCGTTGCAGCCACTTTCCTGAGGATGTGAAGTCGATCTCTGCATGCTTGAATCTGGGCTGGTCTTGTGACTTGCTTTGACCCGTAGAGTGTGGCAGAAGTAACAACGGGCCAGTTCTGAGCCTAAATCTCCAGGAGCCTTGCTTGCTTCTCTTTGTGCTCCTGTTTCCTATCGCCATGTGAGCAAGCCCAATTTAGTCTGCTGAATTGTTAGGGACGTGGCCCCGCTACTGCTGTCACTGGAGTTGACCGCCAGTCAACCATCAGACATATGAGTGAGACCCTCCAAATGCACCTAAGAGCTGTCTGCAGACCCACAGGTGAGCCCAGCAAAGATCAGCCAAGACAAGCTGGCTGGCAGAGCGACTCAGTCAGCAGAACCATACAGTCAGCCCACAGATCTGTAGGCAAAAACAGATCGCCGTGTTAAGTTGAGTTTTGGGGTATCCAACTAATGCACACCTCGAATGATTCCTGTAATCAAGAAAGCTTGAGAAACATTAGCATAGATAGATCTGCAGCTCCGTTGGAATAAAGAGGTAAGTTTGAATGCCAAGCTCTATAAATACCTGGTATTTGGCTCTTCTGCCTCACTAATGAACACAAGTGGAAATATAATTAGGAAAATCTTATATTAATTTTAACAGCTTAAAAAATCCCCCAAAAGCCATCAAAAATCACCATGAATTATGACTTTCTAGGAGGGCATGCAGTTAGGTTATGAAAATAACCACCATCCTTCAGATGTGTGATCTATGATCTAAAATACTCTGTGGAAGTTTCCGTTCCTCACAAATGGAATTGAGAATTGATATATAAAGCAAATAATGGTGCCTAATGTTATTCCTAGAGTAACAGGCTATGGTACAGAAATGACTTTCAGGTAACATAATTTGAGCGCCCTGGAAATAGATTGAAGTCTTTGTTAGTCTTTGTTTTCTGGCAATGGACAGATTCTACACTCCTTCTAATCCCTTGCCCAATAACAACACTGTATCTTAGCATTAATGATTAATGCCTATTGCTGATGTTTCCAGATTAATTGCTTGGCAGCAAGACAGGAAATCCTGTGCAAGTTCACAGGCAAGTTGCCTTACCTAGTTATTAATCACCAAAACATGAACTGCACTGAATCACAGCAGCAAATGAGCGAGAATAAAAACCTAGTTATAGTAATAATTTTTAATTTGCCTGTAGGTCAGCTAGAATGCATAAGGGAAGGCATTATAGGCATCTTATGTCTAAGAAAATCACCAGAAGTCGGATTGCATGCGCAATCTCACATTTCCTTCTTCTGCAGAGGCTGATGAATGAGCTACAACAATGATCCTTGTGATCTGAAGACAATGAAAAAGAACTACTTTTTCAATTAGTATATTGATTAGAGGTTTCATAAGTACATTTATTCTCCTTTTATCAGCTAATAGGTTTTTTTATTGGAAAAAAAAATCCTGGCATGGCCTTATCTATTATAATATTTAGCTAAGATCCGTGATATTTTGAAATAATAAAAAGACAACAGCACATTTGAAAATGATTCAAAAAGTAATCCCATTTTGAATAAATTTGACTGATCATTAAAAAATCATACTATGTCTTATTTATTAGTGGCATAAAATAGGTTTAGAAGGGAAGGAGTCTATATTCTTTAAGAAATCTCCTTTATGGGCCAGGTGGTGAGATAACAGAACCTTATCTCAAATGGGAGAAGACAGAGGGAATAAAAGAAACCCTAGTAGCGTGTAGCTTTTGTGCTTTGTAAAGCTTTTTTGCAGGGATATGATAATTTCCTTCAATCTCATCTAAGAAGTAGACAGGGCATGTTTTCTTACACTAGTGTTACAAAAAGAGAAATTGAGGTTTGGTAATATGAACTTAATAAGCATACAGGCTATACAAGCACGTTGAAAATAAGTAGGTATCTTCCAGTTTAAGGTAGCATATTAGACAGACTCATCTCTCCTACCTGCACCCCATTACATTTATTTCAAAGAAATAATAATAATAAAAGGTATAAAGTCACAACAGAGAAGAGAAAAGGGGGACTATCAATACATTCAAAATTTCAGTAGACTATGAGAAAAATGGAAATCAGATGCAGGAATGGTGAGTGATCCAAGTGAAAGAAACTGTGGTCAAGAAGAGGTAGAGATGGGTGAGTGCTATGGTTTGGATGGGATTTGTCCCTGCCAAAACTCATGCTGAAATTTAACTTCCAGTATGGCAATATTGGGCAATGGGGTAGTGGGTGATGTTTTGGTCAGGTGGGAAGAACCCTCATTAACGGATCGATGCCATTGCTTGGGAGTGGGCTCTCACTCTAGTGGGACTGGATTGGTTACTGGGAGAGTGGGTTGTTCCTTCTCATGTTTGGCCTTTTTGTTCACACCTCTGCCTTCCACCTTTTCCACTGCTTATTGAAGCAGCGTGAGACCCTTAGTAGATGGGTGGCCCAATCCTGGACTTTGCAGCCACCAGAATTGTGTGCCAAATAAACCTCTTTTCTTTATAAATTACCAATCTCAGGTACTCTGCTCTAGCAACATGAAATAAACTAAGACAGTGAGCATCTGTGAACGGAGATGATCTGCCCTGAAGGATCACAGGAAAGCTTGAATTTGGGAATTCTAGGTACAACAGCGGGTCAGGGTGAGTCATGGGACTAAATATGGGATGGGGGCATAATTGAAGTCTGTAGACTAACAGGTCAAAATAACTTCATCCCAGGAGCAGATGTGCAATAAACAGGCATTTACCCTTCCAGTAAGAAAAGTTGTTTTCTTAAAAATTGAGTGAAAGATTTAAGAGAACTAAGGCCTTTATTATGGGAGGTCATATTCCCCCCTTCTAACATTAGGGTTTCCAAAACGTAAAAGACTGATCACTAGTCTCTCACATGAAATTAGACAATAAGCTTCACCATTTTTCATAGGGCTGCTTCTCCTAGAAAAACCTCCTGGGAGATCTGACTTCTTAACTAAACACATTTGTGTCTTTAAAAATTTTAAGTTGTTTTTATAAATTTGGAAATTAAAAACTAAAGTAACTTTCTTATTAAATTTTCTATCATTGTAGAGGTCATTTCCTATTCATGTTTATAATTTTATATTAATTACAAAACATAACATTTATAACTCTTTCTGGCTTAAAAAAATCCTAAAGTCTCTTTGATCTCAGCCACAGAAGCAAGATGACGAAGGGATTGTCGTTTGGAAAGTGTCACAATAAGTTGCGTACGTTGTGCCACTGCTGTAGCTCTAAGGCCTACAACCTTCAAAAGTCGGCCTGTGACAAAAGTGGCTACATGCTAAGTGCAAGAGAAGGTATAACTGGAGTGCCAAGGCTAAAAGAGGAAATGCCACTGGGACTGGTCGGATGAGGCACCTAAAAATTGTGTACTGCAGATTCAGGCATGGATTCCATGAAGGAACACCACCTAACCCAAGAGGGCAGCTGTTGCAGCATCCAGTTCATCTTAAGAATTTCAATAATTATTCATGCAATAAATGTTTTGATTTTTAAAAATCTAAAAAAAAAATCCTAAAGTGACTTTTTAAGAATGTGTATTAGTTACTGGATTGATCTTCACAGCATTGAACACTATAGGAAAAGAAACAGTGAAAAAACAGACAATGTGGGAATGATTAAATAAATCACTTCCATAAAATGAAATGCTATGTATCTAGTCAAATTTTTAGGATAAAATTTATTTTCATAAAAATATGTTTATCATATATTATTGAGTGAAAAGGGAAGTTATAAAATACTACATAAAGCATTATTACAGTTTCTATTTAAAAGTTATCCATAAATATCTATTAATATGTATACACTGAGAAAAGTCTGAAAATATATTCAACAAAACTTTAACAGTGGTTGGCCCTGGGTGGGGGGGATTATGGATAGTTTGTATTTTCTTTTTTTTCTTTTTTTACATATGTTTTCTAAATTTTATATGTAAACATGTGATACGTAAGTAATTTTATACTTTAGTTTTTCTCTTTGAAACAATCTCATAGTTTTTATCTTACTTTTTCACATAACATTATAGTATAAGTTAGTAAGGTTTTTTTTTTTTTACAGTATACTTATGGTAAAAATATTTTGCCTAATGCATTTAGACTCTTCTTTTTGAAGACTGAGTAATACTACATTATATTACTATATCATAATCTATTTAAGCATTTCTCTATTGTTGGATTTTTTTGGAATTATAAATGATGCTGAAATAAAAATCCTTATTCAAAAATATGTCTCATTTCTGAATTTTCAGAGTATGTTTTTCTAGAATTAGAATTGCTAGACCTATGAAAATAAATTTTATTAAGACTCATGATATATGTTGTCATATTCTACACTTTAGATATTTCTCCATCTCCAGTATTCTTCATAATTTCATTTCTTAAATATAACTCTTTAATATTTTTGTCATAGTTGGAGGGTAGGGTTATAACATTTTGCCAATGTTTCCAATAATGTTGTTGAAAACCATTCCTTTATATTAGGCACAGCATTTACATATGCACATGTACAATTTGTTATAGGACTACTTTTTCTTTTCTGGTGGTTGGTTTTTTCACTTTTTGATGTAAAAGATGATACCATTTTGATTATCAACATTTTAAAGTGAGTTTTAATATTAATATTTAATATAATAAGTCTCTTCTTAATCTTTCTCAAAGCTTTCTAAGCAATTCTTACTATATTAATTTTCTATTGTTGTATAAAAAATTACCACAAACTTAGTGGCCTAAAACAACACAAATTTATTATCTCATAGTTTGTGCCTAAAGGGTTTCAAGGTGTCAGTGGGCGTGTAATTCTCATCTGAAGCTTGGACTCCTCATCCTAAGCTTGTTAGTTTTTCAGAAATTCATTTCCTTGTCATTGTAAGACTGCCCATTTTTTTTTTTTTGCCAGATGTCAGATGAGGACCACTCTCAGTTCCTAGAGGCCATTAGTAATTCTTTGCCACGAGTCCCCATGGGCAACCTGTAATGTGGCTGATTCCTACCTTCCACAAAAATAGTAGCACAGCAATCTCACTCATATCTTCTTATAAAGGCTTCTCTGATTATGTCAGCCCACCCAGGACCATCTCCTTTTTGATTAAGTAAAAGTCAACTGATTAGTAGCATAAACATGGGAGTGCTATCCATCATAATCCCAGATTTTACCCACACTGAAGGGGAGATAAAGGTGTGTACACCTGGGGGCCAGGAATCTCGGGCCCATCTTCAAATCCTGCCTACCACACTGTGATGGTTAATTGTGTGGGTCAACTTGACTGGCCCATGAGGTGCACAAATGTTTGGTCAAATGTTATTTTGAGTGTATCTGTGAGGGTGTTTCTAGACGAGCAGAGAATCATGGCCCCTCAATCATTTCCCAGACTTGAGACAGTTTACAGACTCAGAACCCTTGAATGAAGGGGAGGCCAGGTCTCCTTGAGG
The DNA here is from genome assembly GCF_020740605.2 of Lemur catta. Taxonomy (NCBI): domain Eukaryota; kingdom Metazoa; phylum Chordata; class Mammalia; order Primates; family Lemuridae; genus Lemur; species Lemur catta. The sequence continues at coordinate 12,855,484 of NC_059135.1, forward strand.
AAAGACCTTGATACACTGCCCAATATTTATACTGTTAATTTTCTTCCATCCTTTTCCAAGTGGATTTATAGCCTTTTACCAGGATAACTGTGTAATGAGGAAAAGGAAATGATCAGACTTTTGGGGATGCTGGATACTGGCTCTGAACTGACACTGATTCCAAGACAGCCAAAATGTCACCCTGCTCTACTAGTAGAGCTTAAAAGAGTTAAAAGAGGAGCTTATAGAGATCAAGTGATCAGTGGAGTTTTAGCTCAAGTCCATCTCACAGTGGGTCCAGTGGATCCACAAACACATCTGATGGTTATTTACCCAATTCCAGAATGCATAATTGGAATAGATATGCTCATCAGCTAGCAGAATTCTCACATTGGTTGTCAGACTTGTGGAATGAGGGCTACTATGGTGGGAAGGCCAAGTGGATGCCACTAGAAAGGAAAATGGTCAACTGAAAGCAATACTGCATTTCTGGAGGGATTGCAAAGATTAGTGCCACCATCAATGACGTGAAGGATGCAGGGATAGTGATTCCCACCACATCCCCCTTCAACCCTCCTATTCAGTTTGTGGAAAGGATAGCTGGATCTTGGAGAATGACACTGTATTATTGTAAGTTCAATCAGGTGTGACACTAATTGCAGCTGCCATACCAGATGCAGTTCCATTGCTTGAACAAATTAACACATACCCTGGTACCTGGTGAGCAGCTATTGATCTTGCAAATGCCTTTTCCTCCATCCCTGACAACAAGATCCTCCCAAAGCAGTTTGACTTCAGCAGGCACCGGCCAGTAACACATCTTACTGTCTTACCTCAGGGCTATGTTAACTCTCTGGCCCTATGTCATAATTTAGTTTTGCATGAATCTTGATCACCTATTCTTCCACAAGATATCACACTGTTTATTACATTGATATTTGGCTGCTTGGACCCTGTAAGAAAGAAGCAGCAACTACTTTAGATTTATTGGTAAGACATTTGTATGTCAGAGGGGAGGAAATAAATCTGACAACAATACAGGTATCTTCTACCTCAGTGAAATTTCTAGAGGTCCAGTGGTGTGGGGCAATGTCAAGATATCCCTCCTTCAGTAAAGGATAACTTGTTGCATCTGGCCCCTCCTACATCCAAAAAAGAAGTACAATGCCTCTTTTGATTTGGGGGGGCAACATATTCCTCATTTGATTGTGTTACTCCAGCTCATTTACAGCTTGACCCAAAAACCTTCTAGTTGGGGCCCAGAATAAAAGAAGGCTGTGCAACAGGTCCAGGCTGCTGTACACGCTGCATTGCCGCTTGGGCCATATGGTCCAGAAAATCCAGTGGTGTCAGTGGCAGATAGGGATGCTATTTGGAGCTGTTGGCAGATCCCTATAGGTAGCACAGTCCCACAGGATTTTAGAGCAAAGCTCTGCCATCCTCTGTGGATAACTGCTTCCCTTTAAAGAAACAACTCTTGGCCTGATACTGGGCCTTAGTAGAGGCTGAACACTTAACCATGGGTCACGAAATTACCATTCAACCTGAGCTGCCCATGATGAGCTGGGTGCTATCTGACCCACCAAGCCATAGAGTTGGGTATGCACAGCAACACTGCATCATCACATGGAATGGTATGTCTGAGATTGGGCCTGAGCAGGCCCTGAAGGCACAAGTAAGTCACATGAGCATAAGTGGCTCCCACTTATGCTACCCTGCCTTTTCCCTCCCACCCTACACCTCTGGCTTCATTGGGAGTCCCTGCAATCATTTGAGAGAGGAAGAGAAAACTGTGGCCTGATTTATAGATGGTTCTGCATCACATGTAGGCATCACCTGAAAGTGGACAACTGAAGCACTGCAGTCCCTGTCTGGGACATCCCTGAAGATCAGTGATGAGGGGAAATCCTCCAAGTGGGCAGAAGTTTGAGTGATGCACCTGGCTATTCACTGTGCTTGGAAGGAGAAATGGCCAGACATGTGATTATATACAGATACATGGGCTGTGACCATTGGTTTGGCCAGATGGCCAGCAACTTAGAAGAAACATAATTGGAAAGTTGGTGACAAGGAAGTTTGAGGAAGAGGTATGTGGATAGATAGACCTCTCTGAATGGTTGGAAAAAAGTGAAGATATTTGTGTCCCATGTGAATGCTCACAAAAGGGTAACCTCAGCAGAGGAGGATTTTAATAATCAAGTGGATAGGATGACCTATACTGTGGATACTAGTCAGCCTCTTTCCCCAGGCACCCCTGTCATTGCCCAATGGGCTCATGAACAAAGTGGCCATGGTAGCAGGGATGGAGGTTATGCATGGTTCTAGTATGTGGACTTCCACTCACCAAGGCCAACCTGGCTATGGCCACCTCTGAGTCCTCAATCTGCCAGCAGCAGAGACCAACACTGAGACCCTGATAAGACACCATTCCCCAGGGTGATCAGCTAACTCCCTGGTAGCAGGTTGATTACATTGGATTACTTCCATCATGGAAGAGACAGTTTTGTTCTTACTGGAACAGACATTTACTCTGGTGTGGGTTTACCGTCTTTGCATGCAATGCTTCTGCCAAAACCACCTGTGGACTTACAGAGTACCTCGTCCACTGTCATGGTATTCCACACAGCATGGCTTCTAATCAAGGAACTCACTTTGTAGGAAATGAAATGCAGCAATGGGCACATGCGCATGGGATTCATTGGTCTTTCCATGTTTGCCAGCATCCTGAAGCAGCTGACTTGATGGAATGGTAGAAGAGCCTATTGAAAACCCAGTAACAGCACCAAATAGGTGGCGATATTTTTCAGGGTTGGGGCAAGGTTCTCTAGAAGGCTGTATGGGCTCTGAATCTGTGTTCAAAATATGGAGCTGTTTCTCCCATAGTCAGGATTTGCATGTCCAGGAATCCAGGGGTGTCGGAAGGGAGCACCACCCACCATCACCCTTAGTGACCACTAACAGAGTTTTTCTTCCTGTTCCCATGACTTTATGCTCTGCTGGCCTAGAGGTTTTGGTTCCAGAGGGAGGAATGCTTTGACCAGGAGACACAACAATGATTCCATTGAACTGGGAGTGAAGACTGCTGCCCACTTTGGGCTCCTTGTGCCTCTGAATCAACAGGCAAACAAGGGAGTTACTGTGTTGGCTGGAATGACTGATCCTGACTTCCAAGGTAAGGAAGATGAATATGTCTGTAATACAGGAGATCCCTTATGGAGTGTCTTAGTTTTACCAAGCCCTGTAATAAGGCCAATGGAAAACAACAACAACCCAATACAGGCAGGACTACTAATGGCCCAGACCTTTCAAGGGTGAAGGTTTGGGTCTCTACACCAGGTAAAGAACCGTGACCAGCTGAGGTGCTTGCTGAAGGCAAAGGGAATACGGAACAGGCAGTGGAAGGAGGCAGTTATAAATACCAGCGATGACCACATGACCAGTTAGAGACACAAGGATTGTAATTGTCATGAATATTTCTTCCTTATTTTACTATGAATATGTTTGGATGTGTGTGTGTGTGTGTGTGTGTGTGTGTGTGTGTGTGTGTGTGTATTAGGCAGATATTTTTGTTTTCTTTCCTTTCTTCTTCCCTTATCATGTATTATAACATAAGATGTGTTGACTTCATATCATAGTATTTACATGTTGTTAATTTTACATCATATTTATCCCATGTTTAAGTTATGGGATATCAAGGAGAAGACTAAACATCACTCAAGGATTCTACATACTCTGATGGAAAAGGGGTTAGTGTGCTTTTGTTTGGACACGGGATTGTTGTGTCATGTTAGGTGCAATTATGATCTTGTTATTGTCATTATTTGAAGATTAAGTATGGTTTAAAGAGATGTCTATCGGTGCCAAGTTGACAAGCGGTGGGCTTATAATGGCTAATTTTATGTGTCAATTTGACTGGGTCACAGGACACGCAGATACTTGGTTAAACATTATTATGGATGTGTCCATGAGGGTGTTTCTGGATGAGATTAACATTTGAATCAGTAGACTGAGTAAAGCAGATCACCCTCCCTAATGTCGGTGGGCCTCATCCACTCAGCTGAAGGCCTGAACAGAATGAAAAGGCAGAGGAGGAGGAAGCTGCTGCTGCCCAACTGCCTTTGGGCTGGAACATCAGTTTTTGCTTGCCTTTGAACTCAAACTAAAACATCACCTCTTTCTGGACCTCAAGTCTGCCTACTTTTGGTCTGGAACTACACCGCCAGCTCTCCTGGGTCTCCAGGTTGCCAACAGCACACCCTGGGACTTGCCAGGCTCCATAACCACATGGCCAATCTCTTAAGACAAATCCCCTCTCTCTCTTCTCTCTCCTCTTTCTCTGAAGAACCGTAATACACATATTTACCTTTATAATTTTTTACATAAACTTCAGAAGACTTTGGTCAAGTTCCAAAACAAAATCCCAAAATCCCTTTACTTTCAAATGATGCAAACATCTCAGTGAGGTATAGCACAAATATAGCAAAGCACACAAATCACAAGTGTACACTTGAATCTTCACAAAATTAATACTTCCCCAGTCAGTACCCAAATTAAGAGCCCCTTCTGCCTCTTTCAGGTTTTATCCCCACAAGAACAACCACCATCCTGACTAATGCCTGCATTGGTTCTGTCTGCTTTTGAACTTTATGTAAACAGAGCCATACAGTATATGCTGTTGTGTATCTGGCTTATTTTAGACAACACAACGTCTGTGAAATTCATCCATGTTATAATGTGTAGACGCTCATTCTCTTTGCTGCATAGGATTTCACTGTGTGAATTCACAGCAATTTGCTTATACATTATGCTGGATTAGTTCCAGTTTTTACCTATAATGAATTGTGCTCCTATGATCATTCTTGACTATGTGCTTTGGGAAACATACATCCATGGGGATTTTAATTAAAATTTGTCTTAACTCTACACATAACTTTGGCAAAAATTGAATGCTTACCATCTTTGATCCAAGAAGATGACAGGTCTCTCCATTTATTTGAATTTAAGTTTCTTTCAATAATGCTTCTTCCACACTCACCCGGTTTGATGTCCATTGGCCCTGGAAATGGAAAGGAAGAGATGAAAAGGAAACAGGAAGAAGGAAATTCTTACTTCTCTTTCACCTGCTAGTGTTGTACCAATCTTGCCAAAACATTGTTCTGGGCCATCTTGGCTCAAATTCTGGTTCTGAGAGTAAATGTGACGCTTTTGGTTTCCTTCACTTTTCGCAAGTGTTAATTGAGTCTACTCATTAGCTTTCACAACACATCCTTTGCTTCCATCCTTAGCTATCTATTGCTCATTTATCTTTATGTACATGACCTTTAAAGTGTACACTCACTGGAGAGCTCCCTCGGGAACTATTTGAGTTGTTTTAGAGACTTCCTTTTCTGCCTCATGCACTCTGAGAAATGCCCTTCCCTCTTGAGTCATATTCCTGTTTAGAATCTTTTCTTCACATTTAAAAAAATATCTTCTTCAATAAAACCTTGTAAACATGACTTACTATGTCTAGAATTCTAGAATTCCTTCCAAACAATGAAATGTTTATTAAGGCATGCCAGGAATTGACCAAATATCCTGCTTTAGACAAAGCTTCTAGCTCATAGTGATGTGCTGAAGCCTCCTGTTGCTCTCACATCTTACTTCTGAGCTAAGTCTGTTTGATAAATCTTCATTAGAAAAGCATCTGCTAGACCGTCTGGCAATGGCAGGGTCCTGGCATGGACCATGGGCAAGTGTTTTGGGATGCTGAGCTCATGCCAGCATCCTCCAGGTGGGTATACCTTCCCTGTCACCTGATCAGACTACGCTCTTGTGTGCTCCTGGAACCTCTGTGCTCCTTGACATGTGCAATGGGACCCCCCGCCATGGCCTCTAAGGGCCACAGGGAATATTAGCCCTCCCAGGCACACCAGTTTATAGTCCTTACTCACCACTTTGGCCCCATCTGCTCCATTAAGCTCCCCATCTTCAGACAATTCCAGAGAGAAGCAGACAATACTCTGTGTTTTCTATTTAATAATAACCCAAGACCCCTTGACACACATATTAAGCTCTTAGAGTTACTGCCTCACTGTCCTCCACTCTACTCAGATGTCTGCGCCAGTGCAAACCCACTGATTCTGCAGCTTAGTCAATCATCTGCCCACTAATGTCCCCAAACTCTAGGAACAAGTCCCTTGGAGATCTGAGGTCACTGGCGGGGCAGGATGATGGCCGTCACAGGAGGCCAGCGGTCCCTGACTCCCTGTCTCTCTCTCCCTCTCCCCTTTCTGTCCCAGAAACTCCACCCCACCCCATGTCTGCTGAGGGTAACAGGGCCAGAGCCGCAATCATTTAGTCAGACGCAGGAGAGGGGGCAGGGCCTGATTTTTTATGGCTATTTTTAGAATTTCGGGGTATATAAAAATTTATTCATCCTCAGCCTTGATCCTAAATCAGCTATTTAAAAATAATATCAAAAGCCTTAGGTTACAAAAGGAAACTTAAAACACCATAATTTCAGATAGTTAAAAGTGTTATGAATAAAATGAAATAGGGCAACATGACAGACAGTGACAGAAAAAGTCCAGGACAGCTTCTGTGAGCAGGTCGCATCTGAGCACCCGCTGGAATGATGGGAGTCGCCAAGTCCTTTGGAAATCAGCGGGAAGAGCATTTCAGGCAAGGGAACATCATGAGCAAAGACTCTGAAGTAGGAGTACGCTTGACAATTTTGAAAAACAGAGAGAAAGCCAATGTTCCTTATCACGTGCATTGCGCCTGGGGGTGGGCAAGATTACGCCCCTGCCCTCAGTCTCCCACTCAAAGGACACTGTTCATGTATCAGTGAGAGAACATTGCAGAGCCTCTTCTTATGATGGAGACAGGGGACAGGAGATGGCCAGTGAGGCCATTTTTAGAAAGAACAGTCTAGAAGCAAGTTTCACATAAGCACATAATTAAACCTTGGACCCTTAGACATCATGAATGTAAAAACATTCTTGTCTAATTTTATATGATACATAGACTACTGGAAACACAGCACTAGATTAATTATCCCCTGTGGATGTCTGGACATCCTTTAAAATGAAGTAACTAATTAAATTCTTCATAAAGGTCCCTGGCACCCAGGAGGCAGCAGTCTACAACTCTGAGTAAAATAATCAAGAAGACTTTAAACAATTGGATGAACCAGACAAAGAAGAATATTTCTTGGTATCAGCAACACAGCAAAATAAGCTCATGAACACATCATTGCAACTTCTAGGAAGGGAAAAGATAAAAATGTTTCTAGGTATAATGAGTGGTAAAATAAAAATTAACTTCATAATTCTCATTCTTCTCTAGGATTATAAAATTCCATTGATATTTCTTTAAAAAAATTTTTTTCATTAAAAAAAAGACTTTTAAGAAGCCATTCCAACTTATCTCCCCAATGCAGAACTGCGACTGGACTTCCACATTCCTCTGTTTTTAGGAGAGCCTGAAGCACTCGCCACACCTGCTCCTCTTCTGGGAGCTGTACTTCCACAGTCAAAGTCAGCACTGACATAGGTGTGAGGGGTGTGAAGTATCCTGGAAGGGCAGTGGGGCCCCCCACACTCAGTTACAAAACCCTGCAGCAGTACTTAGAGAATCAGTGTCTTGCAAAATCTTCCCTGAACTCGGCTGCTTCCTGCTTCACACCTATGAGCTCTTTCTCGACAGGGGCTCACAGTCAATTCATAGTGTGGGGGAGTGAAGCACCAAGTTGTTCTCCTCCACTCTTCCTGCACTCCCAGACACCCATTGACAAAAATAGAACAAAACAAAAGCCCTCCTCTTTCCTCCTTCAGTCAAAAAACAAGTCTCTAAGCACATCAGTTTGCCCAAATGGACTTCTATTCCAATCTCTGGCCTTCCTGGTCCATGAAGAGCCATGTCTTTGAAAACACTAATAGTTATCAAGTTGTGGTACTGTCTACCACAATTCTAAGACGTTCTGTCACATCCTCTCCCACAACCCCAGTATATGCCACTTGCATAATCCCCAGGACTGTGAATATGATGGATTTATGTTACATGGTACAAGTGACCTTAAGGAAGGGAGATTATCCAGGTGAGCCTGACCTAATATCAGGAGCCCTTTAAAAGCAGGGAGTTTTCTCCAGCTCATCGCAGAAGTCAGAGACTTGGAACTGGAGAAGGATTCAATGTACCCTTCCTAGCTTGAACATGGAGAAGGCCATTGGGCAAAGCAATGAGGGCAGCTTGTAGGAGCTGAGAGCAGCCCCTAGAGGAAAGCCTGCAAGGATATAGGACCTTAATCCTACAACCCTGAGGAACCGAATTCTGCCAATAAGTTGAGTGAACTTGGAAGTTGATTCTTCCCTCAAAGCCCACAGACAAGAACTGAGCTTGACTGTAGTTTTGAGACCCTGAGCAGAAAACCCAGCCACATCGTGCCTAAACTTTTGACCTGCAGAACTATGAGCTAAAAAATGAGTGTTGTTTTAAGCCTCTAAATGTGTAGTAATGTATTACACATTAGTACAAAACTAATACACAGGTAATGATTCTTAGGTTGACTAAAGTCAAAATTTTGCAATAGCAATGGATGTTGTCAGCCTCAGAGTCCTGCTTTCTGCTCCAGGGAAGGCTGGGAAACTCTAATGCAGTCCCCAAGCCCCAAGAAAGTCATACAAGTATGTGTCCCAGGGTGGGTTCTGAGATAGCCAGTTTGGTCTCAGACCAAGAATTATTAGAAATACATTCTTTAAATGTTTAATTTTCCATTAAATCTTTCTCCTTCAATTCTCTGTGATACATGAGTATGTTCTCTCCCACCTCCCACCACTTCTCCCTTTCTCAATCTCTTTCTCTCTCCTCCCCCCCACATCCTGTGAGATATTTCTCTAATTAGTTTAATATTTTCTTAGGCCTAAGAATTTAGCCTGTGTTCCTTCTGTGTGGGTCTGATATAGGAGGGGGAAATGAACAGATAAAGGTGTGCAGGGGAAAAGAAGAAAGATGAGAGGAAAAGAGAAAGAAAAAAAGGAAGGGAAGGAAAATGGAATGGAAGGAAGGAAGCAAGGAAGGAAGGAAGGAAAGGAGAATGAAAGGGGGTGTTTCAGTTGTCCATTGCTTCATAACAATCAGTATAAAACTTGTGGCAAAACAACAGCTATTTTACTTTTTTCTGATTCTGTGGGTTGGCTGGCTCAGCTGAATGGCTCTTCAGCCCCTTATAATCTTGGTGGGGGCTGCAGGCATCCAGAGACTTGTCGGGGTTGAAAGTCCAAGATGGTGCACTCACATGGCTGACACACGGTATTGATGCTATCCAGGAGCTCAGCTGGGACTGTCAACTGCTGCCCCCTGGTTCTTTAGCACCACCAGAACCACCAGCACCAGCACCACCACTGCCTGCTTCTGACCTTGCTCCTCAACACAGAAGCTGGGGGAATCCTTCTAAAATTTATACCAGATCATGTCACTCAGGGTCTTCCAAGTGTGCAGATCTACAAAGTATGGTACAACCTGCTCCAACCCTTGAGCCTCTCCTGAGTCTAACCTCTTGCACTCTCTCCCTGGCTCGTTGCATTCCAGACCCGCTGGTCTCCTGGCTACTTCTCAAACTCCCCAAGCAATTATTATCCTGGGGACTTTGCCTTTGCTCTGTTGTCTGTCTGGAAAGCATTCTCCAGTTATCCACAAGTTTCACTCCCTCATTTCTTTTAGCTCTCAGATCAAGTATCAGGGAAGATCATCCTCACCATCCTACATAATATAGCAACTTTCATCATCCCACTCTATGTACTGGATTGTGTCCCCCCAGATTCACATGTTGACACCTTAACCCCCAGTGTGATCATGTTTGGAGTAAGGAAATAATTAAGGTTAAAAGAACTAATAGGGGTGAGGCCCTAATCTGATAGGATTAATGTCCTTATAAGAAGAGGCACCAGAGAGTTCATTCTCCGCCTACCTCTCCCTGCCGTGTGAGGATACAGCAAACAGGCAGTTGTCTGAAAGCCAGGAAGACAGCCCTCACCAGAAACCAAATTGGCTAGAACTCTGATCTTGGACATTCCAGCCTCCAGAACTGTGAGAAAATAAATTTCTCAGCTGGGCATGGTGGCTCATGCCTGTAATCCTAGCACTTGGGAAGTCAAGATGGGAGAATTGCTTGAAGCCAGAGTTCAAGGCCAGCCCTAGCAACATAGCAAGGCCCCATCTCTACCATTAAAAAGATAGAAAAATTAGCCGAGCATGGTGGCGTGTGCCTGCAGTCCCAGCGCCTATAGTCAGGAGGCTGAGACAGGAGGATGGCTTGAGCCCAGAAGTTTGAGGTTGCAGTGAGCTACGATGACACCACTGCACTCTAGCCTGGATAACAGAGCAAGACCCTATCTCAAAAAAAATAAAAAAATAAAAAATAAATAAATAAATGTCTGTTGTTTAAGCCCCCCAGTCTAGGGTATTTGTTAGGGCAGCCCGAGGTGACCAATATATCCACCAACACCATCTACTCATCTACCCTGCCTGGTTTTTCTTCACAGCCCTTATCACCATCTGGACAATTATACATTTACTGTTACTTGTGTGTTGTCAGTCTCTCCCCCCAGATGACATGCTCCACGAGGAGAAACTTTCTCTGTTATAATCACTGCCATCTCTCTAATACCCAAAAGAGGCTGCACAAAGAGGCTCTCTTTAAATACTTGCTGAAAGATTTGAATGAATGAGAAAATAAAGATATTTTTGAGCATGAATAAAGGGAGGAACAGCATTGTTTCTTCCCCAGCTGAAAGCATAACATTTCTCCCCTTTCCTAGCAAAGACAGCACATGTTTTTCAACAGGTGGCTCTGATCACATGCTGCAGGGAGAACTCCTTATTTAAACCCTCTGAGAATAGAGGGGAACTGGAAATAAAATAGTGTGCTGATGGTAGATGCTTCTGGACAGTACGCAGCCCGGAGTCTCGAATATGGTGATCATGCTCCATTTTCACCCCTGTTCATATTGGGGTACTATACTTGAGTGCCTCTCACCCACAGGAACCTGTTAGAGCAGCACAGTTTGGGTAGATATATCCACTGGGAAAGACGGATTCAGTTCCCATTGCAGACCCATGATGTGTGTTTTGAATCTGTGGCAACACTAAAGGTATACTCAGAGCATCTTCTAAGAGCTCTGGGAGTTTGTTTCCACAGCAGGCTTGCTGATGGCACCCACCGAGACATTGCATCATGAGTCTGTGCTAGAACATTTTGATGCCAGAACAGTAACCCTTTGTGGCCATTGTCACTAATTCTTTGACACCAAATTATGTCTGCAACAACCTCTGGGAGAGGTGAATTGGGAAGTAGCTGAGAACATGTCCCATTTTTAAAATGCAGGACTACTCTGTCTCTCTAGCCAATGGCTGGATAAAGGAGCTGATGTTGCAGTCCTAATTTACTGACCAGGAAACTGATATTGAATACATTGTTTAAGGTCAGGTAGCAGAGGAATTAAAAGAAGAATCAAGATGGCTTGGGTAATTCAAACTAATGATCTGTTTTTTTAGTGTCAGTTTCTGCAATTCCACAGCAAGAACATAAAAACTACCAACTAAGAGGCCATATTAAGGGACCATTTCTAACTTGCAAGGCAGAATGTCTAGCTCAGCTTCCCCTTATTAAACCAGTTCTGTACAGACGCACCATGGCCCCGTGGGAGAAACCCGAGAGCTATGGGAAGCAGATCCACAGAAACAAATTTGACAGTCACTCTGTATTAGTTCTCTAGGGCTTCCATAACAAATCACCATGAACTTGGTGGCTTAAAACACCAGAAATGTATTCTCTCATAGTTCTGGAGGCCAGAAGTCTGAAATCAAAGCATCGACAAGGCTGGTTCCTTCTGGAAGCTCTGGGGAAGAATTTGTTCTGTACCTCTCTCCTAGCTTCCAACAGCTCTGGCAATCCTTGGTGTTCCTTAACTTATGGGCACATCAATTCAGTATCTGCCTCTATCTTCACATGGCTTTCCTCTCCATGTCTCTGTCTGTCTTCTCCGTTTCTGTTTCTTATAAAGACACTCATCAAGGGATTTAAGAGCCCACCCACATTCAGGATGTTCTCATCTGGGGCTCCTTGCTCTAGTTAGTTACAGCTGCAAAGACCCTTATTTGCAAATAAGAACACACTGTGAGGTTCCAAGGCATTAGGACTAGGGCCTATCTTCTTGGAGGACACAGTTCAACCCACTACACATTCTTACCCCAAGCTCTCAGCAGGTTCCCAGTGTCATAGCTATAAATATTTGTCATTACTTGGTTCTAAAGCATAGATGGGACAGATGGCATTGAACCCTCTCTAACCTGTAATGTTCTCCCTTCTACAGTTAATTCTTTCTTTCAAAGTTCTTCTCAACTCACATCTTTCCAAACACAATCTCCTCCCCAAACCCCACTTGTTCCTCAAATACCTCCATTTCCATACATTCGTATCTAGTTACAGAGAAGGTTGGAAAGCATATGGGCTTTAAATCCTGACCTCTTATAACTCTGTCATGTCACGTTGAAACAGGTACCCACCCTCTCTCTGGCTCAGTCTCCTTTATCTATAAAATAGGATTTTCCACGAGAATCAGTGACATTGTATGTAAAGCACCCAGCTCAGTGCCTTGCTCACATATAGCAAGGGCTCATCAATGCTAGTCAGTATTATTGTTCTTCCAGGGAACACATTTCATCTGTGCAATATTGAGTGCCTACTCTAGGTATGACATGGTAACAGGCACTGTGGGAGTCTTTCCAAGGTCAGAGAAGAAATATCATGGCCCTTAGAGAACTTACAAATAGATTTTTCCTGTGTTCTGAAATTCTTAGAGGAAGAAGGTTTAGTAATGTCCTGGAATCAGAATGCATGGATCATGGACACCTTTCTGTATCTGGAAAGGTACAAATGTTCACCATTACTAATGATGGGTATTTATCCTAATTTAATAGCTCCTTCAAAAAGAAATTACCTTTCAAACCTAACATTTTCTCTCCTTAAAACCTGTTTTCCATAGAAGCTTCCTGGCTCTTCTTGTGAACTAAATAAGCCCATCTCCTAAATTTCTATGTTATTACTGATTTTCAACCATTCAGTCACTTTTTAGCAATCTTCTGTTGTTTTAAGTCATGGTGTTTCGAATCAGCCAGCAAATTCCACAGTTCTCTAACCATAGCAAACTCCTAATTAGCACTTGTACTGTTCAATAAAAAATGTCCCCCTTTGCGTCTCTCTGCTACAATGTGACTGTTGGTCAGAATGATGCCTCAGAAGCATTGCAGGGCTTCTCTACAGTTTTCTGAACCATCAAAAGAATGGATAATGATCAATCTAGTTTGAATGATAAACATATTCCCCTCTCTGCTAATTTCATGCGAATGGCAAATCTGCATATTGTTTGTAAGATAAAGCTCATGGGTTGCAATCATGAATTATAAATCATGATGCTGATCACTCAATTACTCTGTTCTCTGATCCTATGAGAGAGCAGAATGCCACTATTTTTCGAGGTTCATTCTAGCTGCTATTACGTAAATCATGCCTCTACTTTTAAGGCTAAGACAGGGATTGTATGCTGTCAGGCAATATAACTAACTCAGCCCACAAATGAATTTTGTTTGGATGACATAGTATAATTGATTTTTATTTTGCTTTTAGGGAGCAGACACTTCTCAATTCAAAATGGCTCCTTCTACTCTCTATTGTATTTTACTGATTTATGCTAGTGCCTGGTCCCCAAAGGCTTTTGAATTGGTGGGCCCTGTAGAAATACAGCAATTTCACTGGAAGATGTTCAATAGTATTGGCTAATAGGTCCACTTAGGGCTACTAATAGCTCCTTGTCTGCTGGGCACACCCATGTAGAGCTGGCTTGGTCATCCTGACTCATGGGCTCATGTTTCAAGCTTACTCAGACAGTTAATTGCCAGATTGTTTGATTCCAAGAACCACATGCTAAATTTCATTGAGTTATGGCACTTTGGTATTTCCTAAGTTATGGCATTTTGTTATTTTGCTGTGTAAATGCCAGAAACAATATGCTTGAAATTTTCCCTCAGTAGAACATTGAATTTTTTAATTTAGCATTTTAAATAAAATCTAAGCTGGCCCAGTAAACCCCAGAATAGAGTTAAAAATGTATTCGGGAGCTTGAGTTTACGTGGCAGAGCAAACATCAAACATCAAACAGACTTACAAGTCTTTCCCACGTGGAAAACTTGACCTATTCATGTTGGGTGCCTGTTCCACAGAATGAGGTTTCCTTAGTCAAATATTCTGGGCAAACTCTCTGATAAATATAGGTAAATATATATATATATATATATATATATATATATGTTTTTTACTGTAGGACATCTTTAACACGCTCCAAGAAGAACTACAGTACATGTTATTTCCCAAATTCATTTGTCTACAAAACTCTTTTTGCATAGAACATCTGTTTGCAAGTACTCTTAAGGCACATACTTTGAGAAAGGCAGATACAGGCTGGTGGGCAGAATGTGTGACAAGTACTTAATATTAATACTTCAGCATCATCCTGGTGCCTTAGCTACTGCTAAAAAATTATCAGATCTTATGAGAACTTCAGCAAGTCTCAGAACTGTTATGAGTTAAACTCTTCCTTCATCTAGAAAGTGAATAGGTAGGTTCTCTTCCAGCTTGAATAGTTTTTGATTTACCTCAGAGCTTTATTATATTGTATTTGGTCATTCTCACTAAATGACTAACAGAGAAGAAATAAATGAGTACTACTGTATTAAACAGAATTCCAGGACTTTCCAGGCCAGCCTGACTTTGCAGAAATACAGTCAGGATTCTAAGGTGAAACGGCTGGAATTTTCACAGAGATTTCATTGCATTTTCCTTAAGTGGTGCTTCATGTCTTAAAGTGTTAAGATGATTAAAACAGGCTGCTGTTGGCTGCTTCATCAACCCAAGATTTTTTTTAATGGAATTATCACCAGAACTCTTAGATAGTCTTAGTTGAGTAAAGAAACTGAGAGAGGCTGAAGAATTTTACTACTCAGTTTCTTAACCACGATAGGGGTAGCTCTGAAGTTAGGACCCCTGGAGTTTCCAATTTATCAATGTGGTTGGGTTTTCCTTCCTCCCTGCAGTGAACAAGGCTGGAAAAGGAGGTCACAGGCCCATCTCTCCTTCTGAGTCTTCACTTCCTAGGGTTTAAATCTAATGATTCATCTTCAGGATTAGCTTAAGTGGCCTGACAACAACCAGGCCTCTATTTTTCAACAGTGATTTGTCTTTTGATAGTTCAGGAAGAAGTGGAAGCATTTTGTACCGGTCACAAATATAGGCCACTAACCTCCCCAATTTATGACTCTTCTCTTTAAATCCAAGAAATAGGAAAAAAAAATTTCTGCTTATTTCTCAACCTAAGAAACAATAAGTTGTTTTGTTATGAATGAGAACAGAGTTGTCTAAAAATAATACCTCCAATTAGGTAAAGAAGTTGTAACAAAGTACATTCAAAATGAAAATTAATTCCCACTAAGCAACTCATTCTTAGCAGTTTGTTCTTATCACAAATTATCTTCTGGATAATGATATGTACTTAAATAATTGAAAGTCTTGTCATATATTTCAGCAAGTCTAGAAAAACTACCTAACTGTCCTACGTAAGAAATGGCCAATGTTTGGTGGTGGATGAAAATTCTACATGAATTTATATCTAGTTTTTCTATCAAAATTTGGTGGAAATGATAAAAAACATTTTTGGGGGGAGATTCTATTAATTCAGATCTCTTGGTTGCAAGAGATGGAAACCCAACTCAAACTAGCACTTAAGGCAAAAAATGTAATACATTGGCTGGGAAATCTGAGATGTGCATCTTATTTCAGTATGGTGAGATCTGGGGCCCAGTTTGTGATGCCTGGCCTCACTCCTCTCTCTCTCTCTCTTTCTCTCTCTCTCCCTCTCTCTCTCTCTCTCCCTATCTCTCTCTCTCTCTCTCCACTTACCTCTGCTGGGTTTTAACCTCAGGCTCTCTCTCCATGTGACAGCAAGATGTCTTCTCATAGCCCCAAGCCCACTTTGTCCTTATAGCTCCTGATCCTAGAAGACAATAAAGACTCTTTCTGCTCCCACACATCAAATCTCAAGAGTGGGCTCTGGTAAGCCTGTTTGGGTCATGTGCTCATGGCTGAACCAATCACTGGCAAATAAGGCAGACCTCTGCCTTCATGGGGCTTGTAATCTAGGATCAACAATAAACAGGCAAATAAACATGTAACCACCTGTGGTTAGCTCCACAATGGAAGCAAATGGGGCTCTACCATAGAGAATCATTGATGAGTACCTCTTATTATAGACTGGCAGGACAGCTTCTCTGTGGAGGTGAAGACAGAGTGGGGTGTTCTAGGCAGAGGGACCAGCACCTATGAAGACCATGACTCAGAGGGCAAGCCAGAATTTAAACAATAATGTTCAGCTGTGAATCATTGCTTGTACCTGTTTTCAATCATTGATTGAAAACACTTCAGCAAGTGTTTTAAGGCAGTAAGTGCTCACTCATAGGATGTCTTACAGTTCTCCCACCAGTTGACTATTTGGTTGGTTGGGGGACATTTGAGTGGAATAGTAGGATAGTACATTTAAGTTTTTTTCTGTAACCTTATTTGATGCTATTGCAAACTGGAGACCAGGGAAAAAAAAGAGAAAAGAGGAAAAAGAAAAAGAAAAGAAAAAAGAAAGAAAGAAAAGAAGAAAAAGAAATTTCCTAATAAATAAATAATGCTTTTCTTTGAATGATGGGAACATTGTCTTGCAAATCTGTTTCTACTAAATTTTTGCATGTCTGGGTTTCATTACTCTATCAGCAGGCACCTCAGAGAAGGGTAAGAGTTGTGGGGGAAGAGTGAAATGTGCTGTGGGTCACCACACCGTTAGGAGTTCACAGCAGAACCTTGTGTAGGAAAGAGGAGGCTAAATGAGCTTGGAGGTTACCTTCAGCTCACCAGTGCTGTGATTGTCAGGAAATTAGTGTCTTTGGTACTAGTCATCTCTTGTGTGTGCCTGCCAGCCTCTCTTCCTTTGAAAAACTGTCCCTCCTCCCTCCATGTTGGTAGGACAAGATCCCTGTTTGCCCTGACTCTTGGGTGGGCACATGACCTGAGACTGGCCAATGAGAGTAGACCATTACTCTGACCATAGTGATTGGTGTTCTCTCCTCTGTCTTCACCTCCACAGAGAAGCTGTCCTGCCAGTCTATAATAAGAGGTACTCATCAATGATTCTCTATGGTAGAGCCCCATTTGCTTCCATTGTGGAGCTAACCACAGGTGGTTACATGTTCATTTGCCTGCTTATTGTTGATCCTAGATTACAAGCCCCATGAAGGCAGAGGTCTGCCTTATTTGCCAATGCCCATCCAGCAACTAGCATGATGCCTGGATGGCATCATTTTTTGCAGAGAGCAACAACTGAATGAATAAAGTGTACCAGAAGAAGAGGTAATTTAGAACTTCTTGGTCCTTGGCCAGGCTAAAAAAAGCAAGGGGAAGCTTAACCTACTGGGAACAGATAGCTTCTTTCTGGCAGAAATTGGGAATGTGGTGAGATGGAGTTGGGGGGAGGAGACCAGATCATCTGCCTCAAACACCATCTGTGATTCCGCACATCGTACCCATTTCAGTGTATGTTCTCTCTGTCCTCACAAAACTTGCTCTCAGGAAAGAGCAGATAAACTCCTTCACTATGTTGCATGTGATTTAAAAACAGTTTAATACGATGAGCTTTTCCAGGGCATTTTGAATTTTAATATCAACCAAAGCCTCAAACTCTTAACAATCGATAACAGCCATGGGGGCTGGGGAGAATAAAGGATATGTGGGGTGTCCTTACAGCATACAAATAAGGCTGTCTATGATATCCTCAATTTGTAAAGAAATAACATACTATTATCTGTGTTTCCATACTTATTGGATTTAATCCTGCATTTCCCATTATATACATATTTCCCATCATATACGCAACACACAACATATATATAAAAGGAGCAAATCTTTAAAACTTGTGCTTTTAGAAGGTTCCGGAGCTGAGAGAAAATGGATTCTTTTTTTGGTAATCAATTCACTTTATTTGTGTCCCTTTTGTGGTAAGTTTTTTTTTAATTTTAAAATATTACAGAGGTACAAATGTTTTTGGTTACATTGATTGCTCTTGTAATGCCTCAGTCAAGGCTATAAGAGTGCCCATCTCCCAGATATTGTTCATTGTACCACTAGGCGGGTTTTCACCCATCCACTCCTCTCCCCCTCCCCTGCTTGATTTCCACTGAGTTTTACTTCCCTCTGTGCACACGTGTGCTCATCAGTTAGTTCCAATTTGATAGCAAGTACATATGGTATTTGTTTTTCCATTCTTGAGATACTTCACTTAGGAGAATGGTCTCCAGTTCCATCCAAATTGTCACAAAAGGCATTAATTCATCCTTTTTATGGCTGAGTAGTATTCCATGGTGTATATATATATATATATATATATATATACCATATTTTGTTAATCCACTCATGAACTGATGGGCACTTGGGTTGATTCCACATCTGTGAATTGTGCTGCAAAAAACATTTGAGTGCAGGTGTCTTTTTGATAAAAGGACATGATTTCCTTTGGGTAGATACCCAGTAGTGGGATTGCTGAATTTAATTGTAGGTCTACTTTTAGTTCTCTGAGGAATCTTCATACTGTTTTCCATAGAGGTTGTACTAATTTGCAGTCCCACCAACAGTGCATAAGTGTTCCTTTCTATCTATTGTTTTTGTTCTTTTTAATAAAAGTCATTCTAACTGGGGTAAGGTGCTATCTTATTGTGGTTTTAATTTGCATTTCCCTGATTATTAGTGATATTGAGCATTTTTTCATATATTTATTGGCCATTTGTCTACCTTCTTTTGAAAAGCTTCTGTTCATGTCTTTTGCTCACTTTTTAATGGGGTTGTCTATTTTTTTTCTTGCTGATTTGCTTGAGTTCTTCATAGATTCTGGTTATTAGCCCTTTATCAGATGTATAGCTTGCGAATATTTTCTGCCATTCTGTAGGTTGTCTATTTGCTCTGTTGATTATTTCCTCAGCTGTGCATATGCTTTTTAATTTAATCAAGTGCCATTTATTTATTTTTGTTATTGCTGTAATTTTCATTTGGGTCTTTTTCATAAATTCTTTGCCTAGGCTGATATCTAGAAGAGTTTTTCCTACATTTTCTTCAAGAATTCTTATGGTTTCGTTGCTTACATTTAAGTCTTTTATCCACCTTGAATTAATTTTGGTGAGTGGTGAGAGATATGAGTCCTATTTCATTCTTCTGCATATGACTATACAATTTTCCCAGCACCATTTATTGAATAGGACTTCTTTTCCCCAGTGTATATTGTTGTCTGCCTTGTCAAAGATCAGGTGGCTGTATGTGGATGGTTTTATATCTGGGTTCTGTGTTCTGCTCCATTGGTCTATGTCTCTATTTTGACTAGAGGTAAAGAAGGAGCAAAGCAAATAGCCTAGAACACTGGGGAAATTTTCATCAAAATCTTTGGTGTAAGACACAAGCAGAGGAATGGGAAGACATGAGGAAGAGGAAAGAAGGAGAAGGAGGACAAAAGACCTCTTAATGTTATGACGTCTAAAAGTGAGGCTGGAAATAAACATTTTTGCCTGGGGTGGATGGACCGGGTTTTAAAGTGTTTTTACATACACGTAGGAACATTTTTTTTCTTTGTTCTTATTGGGGCTTGGAACTGAGGTCTAAATAAATCTACCCTTAACCACTGTACTTTGGCTGACAGAGTTGTCTAACTAATATTAGTGGAATTCAAGTTTCTAAAGAAAAGTCTGCTCCTTCTCGGACACACCCTGTTGGTTTACAGGTTTCTAATCTCTCTTAAAACATAGAAGTGCACTTAATCTCTTTCTGGATGTGGGCCTAAACTGGTGGTGAAAGCCCTGTCACTATAGTACATGTTAATAGTGTGCTATTAATAAAGCACCAGGTCATTCGTGGTCACATGGATAAAGTCTTTACATAGTAGCCTGGCTGCTCTGTGTGGAAACTCTCATGTTCAGACCAGCTATTCTCAGCTAATTGGGTCTTCGAATCCTTGCCTATGGGCTCACTTCCAATCTGTTACTACCTGTGAGTAGTATTCATGCTACTATGTCAACTAAGCATTTGATTCCAAATTATGGAGGAAAATGTGAAAAATGCTACTAACAGTTATAGATGCTGGGTCTTAAATAAAATAACTGGTTTTTTATGTTTTCCTTCTGGAAGTCACCACTAGAGAATTAGGGGTGATGAAATGAATAGTTGAATACCCGGAAACATCTTAATGCCAGAAGAAGCTTGGTGACACCACAGACACCTAGAGAATGAGTCATGACCCCCCCCCACTTGTGGGCATCAGCTGCACAAAGGGACCTGAACCCAGTGCTCAAATGGTGAGTCATGTCTGGGTCATGAGCCTCCATGAGCCCCCATGACCACTTTTCTGTGGTCTTCTGCTAGGCCTCTGCTAAAAGAACAAATAAAATGGTAATTTATGCCTTTGTACCCACCAGTGAGCCTGTTAAAGGGATTTCTCAACTTTTTAATACCTCTGTTCTTAGCATGAAAGAACAAGTTGATGCTTCACTAAATATTGTCATTTCTTCAAGCATTTGAAATGTTTTCAACAGACCACAAAAGCTTTGAATTTCCCATATTATTTGTAACCATTTCAAATAGACTCTAATGCTTAATTTAATTTGTATTGGGGATTTCTACACTGATTGATCATATTCTGTCTGTAAAGTGGTTTTGGAAATCATGAATACTAGCATTTAATTACATGGACATATTTTTCCAATAAGGGTCTGTTCAGTTTTGGCCATAGATATGCCTCGGGTCAAAACAAGCTGCTCTATGAAAAATAAGGTACATAAACCAGTTAGAAAGAGAAACTCTGTGTAAGGCTACAGTTCAAAAATAACACACTCACAAAACTCCAGAATGTACATCGTCACTCAGTTCTAGCTGCATAACTCTGGAATAAAAATGAACTCTTCTAACTTTCCATTTTACAAATGAGACCCAGAGACATTGAAAGTCTTCTCCAGTCATAGTGCTGGTTAATAGCAAAGGTCAGACTGAGCTCTGTACTGTGTCTTTAAAAATGAAGCATCACCTTTGCCTTATGGTCCTTTTTAAGTCAATTGTGTTCACATATTCAATCAACATACCTTTAATGAACGATCACAAGGTGCCTAGCACAGGAATTTGATTGTGAAATAATGCAGACTTAGTCCCTGCCCTCATGGAGCTTATATTCAAGTAGGTGAGACAGATGAACAAATAAACTAATTTCAAATTGGGATATGTACTATAAAGCAGCAGTCCCCACCCTTTTTAGCAACAAGGATCAGTTTCATGGACGACAGTTTTTCCAAGGACTAGTGTCAGGGGATGGTTTCGGGATGATTCAAGGACATTACATTTATTACACAGTCAAACCTCTCTGCTAATGATAATCTGTATTTGCAGCACTCCCCAGCACTAGCATCACTGCCTCAGCTCCACCTCAGATCATCAGGCATTAGATTCTCATAAGGAGCGTGCAACCTAGATCCCTCACAGGTCCCGTTTACAGTAGGGTTCGTCGCGCTCCTGTGAGAATCTAATGCCACCACTGGTCTGACAGGAGGCAGAGCTCAGGTGGTGATGTGAGCTATGGGGAGCAGCTGTAAATACAGATGAAGACTCACTTGCTTCCTAGGTACTCACCTCTTGCTATGCAGCCCGGTTCCTAACAGGCCACAGACCAGTACCAGTCCACAGCCTGGGGTTTGGGTACTGCAGTTATAAAGGAAACAATCAAAGGATTGAGAGAGAGAATAACAAAGAGTATCCACTTTACCTACCTAATGGTACTTCCCACTTTTTGACAGAAGGGGCATTTAAGTTCAGAGATCTGAAAGATGATAAAGAGATAGCCATGGAAGGAGTTTCGAGAGGCATGAGAAGAAGATTCCAGACATCCAGAGGTGCCTTCAATGTTGTTGAGCATGAGGCCAGTCTAGACTGTCCTCTGATAAAGGACATGTTTATGATGTCCGAGGATGAACCAACTGCCCAGCCCCAATGCACACCTGGTTCAACTCTTTCTTCAGCTCAAGACAATTCTTCTTACATCCATAAGAAGAGAGTTCCTCTTGTTATTTGGAATGAGACCCACACTCTCACCTATTTTCTCTCATACCCCATCCATCTTCCAAAAATAGCATAAGGAAAAAGGCTGAGCTTGCTTAGGTTTCCTGCTCAAGGAGTCTTGACTCCTTCCTGATTTAATTAAGGACAGATCTTCCTAAACAGAAAAATATATATATACAATAAAACATAGGACTTAGGAAATTATTCAAATACTTCACAAGTTGATGAGAATTCCACTTGCCCTCATCAGTTATATTTATAGCATAATGAGCTCAGTTCTCCATATTTTACAGACTAAATAGATGTATAACTGAAAAATGATGCTCAGAAAATACATTTTCATGCAGCCTGCTGATTTGATAACATGGAAGTTCCTGACCATATCTGAATCCATTGCCCTTCTTCAAATCTGTTCCATCAAAATATCCCAGAGCCCCTGATGCTCATCTTTATTTAAATTTTTTATTGTATCTTTTGGGCATAAATAGGAAAGTTTTCTCAAAGTTTCAGCCAAGCCCATTCGAACTACCCAGTGTCAGACCTCATATGTTATGATATAACATTTTGTAGACACCATGAACATAAACCCACCCTCTCTAGCTGACATAGTACATAACTTCACCCCTCAGATGATCTTGGACTTGACTACTAACGCTCGCCTGAAGCCTGGTTGCTCTCCAGCCAGTTGGTTCAGCTGGGATGGTAACTAATGAAGTTGGAAACTACAGATTCAGTTCCCCTGGGCACTAATTAGCTTCACACAGAGAAAAATTCTTCCAAATTTCCCTCCTAGCCCCAGCCATCTATTTTGGAAGTGCACTCACTCTAGATTCTATAGAATGCCTCTTCTTTCCAACAAAGTTTTTCACAAGACAGGTTTAGACTCATCAGCTCAGCCCCCTTACTTCAGATTTACTTCTTAGTTGTCTGTATTCCTCTTTCCTCCCAACATCATTGAAATAGTTCCTACTAAAACCACTAGCAATCTGCTAACTGCCCTGAGTAACAGGGAGAGGGAAAAAAAGAAAAAAAAAGCAAACACAGTCCCTTCATGGAAGATGAATGAGTCCTAGTGGATACTGTGTGGCCAGATCCTTCCCCAGCTGCTGGGATGTCTGGGGGCTGGAAGCTCTCAGCCGAGTTGCTCTTTGGGCATTTATGTCAGCTGGAGGAAATTGTTGTCTTGCCCAGAGTTTTTAGCCTTTCTGGGGACAGTCAGCATCTAATAACTGGTTGATGGGGAGTGGGTATAAAGGTCCAGCCCTCTTTCCTTAAATTAAGAGAACCCTGAGGAGCCATTCTTGTTCCTGAGCCCCCTATAGGATAAACAGAAGCCTCTGTAGTAACTACCTTGGTATGACATCATCCCTTGAGGGGCCTGGCCATACAGTGGACTCTTTCCATCTTGCAAGGACAGTGATTGGTTCGGATAGGCATATAGACACATGTAAAGGGCTATATATTTGTCTTTCCTTTCCACAGGGCCTCAGCCAGAAACATTATCCAGGGGCTTACAGAGCATCTGACCCACTGACATGGGTCCTATATAACATCACATTGGACCAAAGAACATTATCATGGGATCTACTGATACCATTACTTACTGCACCATTCAGAAGCTTCAGGCCTGATAGAGCAATGGCATGGACTTTTGAAGGTGCAATTATGGTGCCAAATTGGATATGATACCCTGCAAGGATGCCCACTCCCCCAAGATTCAACATACACTCTGAATCAGTTAGCATTATATGGTGTTTGGTCACAAGTATGTAGGATGCATATATTCAGAACAAGGAGGGGAAGTAGTAGTGGTCCTGGCCACCATCATGCCCAGTGATGTGCTTTTGGTCCCAATAACACTAGTTTCTATGAATTTAAAGGTCCTAGTTCCTAGAGTGGTAACACTTGCAACAAGGAGCAAATCAAGAGTCCCATTAAACTTTAAGCTACTGGGCTGTACCCAGTCACTTCAGGCTTCCTGTGCCAAGAGACAGGAAGGCAAAGCAGGTTGTCTCCATCCTGGCGGGAGTGATTGCTTCTGGCCATCATGAAGAGGTGAGCCTACTATTACACAGTGGGGAGAGGGAAGAATATGGTAGATACCCAGGTGACCCACCTGAGGGTCTCTTGACACCTCTTTGCTCAGTTTTGATAGCAAATGGATAAAGGTAGCAGCCATAGCCTGAGAAGGGCATATTGACCAGTGTTCAGATCACTCACGGTTGAGGGTCTGGGTTATCCCACCAAGAAAACCCCCTAAACCAGCATAAGTGATAGCTGGGAGTAAGATAAATCTAGAGTGGGTAGATCAGTTGCAGCTTCAAGACCAGCTGCAGTGATGCAGGCTATAATTCATCCCATTAACCATTTTCTTGTAAGTTTTCTCAGGGAAAGTGATCAACCAGAATTCTGAAGGAGTTGTCCCCACAACTTATTATATGAAAAAATCAGATCCAATCAGCATAGGGGTGGAATGTAATGCGTGTTTTAGTGCACCACCCAGATCCTCCCTCTCAAGATTGGCATCTATTCACCTAATTGCTTGGCGTGTTGACAGCTGAAGATTTTCAGTTGAGTTGCCCTCCAGAAATTGCCCTATGTTAAGAGTCACCTCACACAAAGCCATGCCCACTTTTCACTTGCAGCACACATGCCATGACTGCTTAATCCTGTGGGGGTATAAAGTACAAACCACTTGGACTCAAGGCAGGACAACTCTGAAAGACCACTCCAGTTTCTGAGCTCCCCATGGGGTAGGATGAGGTCTTTGTGACTGTACCACAGGCCAGCTTCCCTGTCTGACTAACCTTGCTTCTCTCACTCCCCCATGAGTACTGATGTTGACAACACTCCCCAAAGAACTTTCCACACACCAGTCTCTGTCTTAGAGACTATTTCCTAGAGAACCTAAGACAAAAGCCTTAATATGGAAAGATGCTATACCATAGTGTTTAAGGGCATAGATTTTGGATTCCCATAAGGCTTGTTCAAATCCCAGTTTTCCATTTAATACTAATCTGTGAACTCTTAAACAAGATGCTTACATTCCCTAAGCTTCTGTTTCTGCACCTGTAAAATTATGATAACGTGAGACTCAAATGGCTATTCAATGAGTAAATTATTAATACATACAATAAAGTTCTTAGCACAATGTTTGACATAATAAATAATAAATGGGAAGCACGTACATTTAAGTGTTTCTGTTGAGTTCCCCTGAAGCAGACCCTGAGCCAAGTATTTGAGTGCAGGTAGATTATTGAGGAGGTGAGCCCAGGAAGCGCCCGAAGTGGAGAAGGGAAGAGAGATGGAGAAAGGAAGAGAGCCAATACTGAGTATGTTAAGGAGAAAGTTATTGCTGTGGGCAATTGGGGCTCAGTCCCACCAGGGACCTCTGAAAGACTGGATGGAACCTGCTTTCCTCAAGTTGAACCACCTAGGAATCTGGGGTATTTATCCCCAGCTCCTATCTTTTGTCTGTTGACATCCTTTTCCTCAGGCATTAACTTCTTGGTATTTTTAGTCTGCCTCAATTTCCCCAGAGCCAAATGCAACCCAGCAATCAGAGAAAGCCCTTAGGCAGAAAGTGAGAAGTGCATGCATGTGGAAGCCACTGGTGTGTGTGAGCCTGGTGAGTGCTGAAGGAGCATGGACAGGGCAATGACAGCTTTGGCTGTGACATGTATTTGCACACATTCTACAATACCAGCAATCTTCTTATACATTTTCGCTGCATTCATAAACTCTCCTCCTCTCTTGGTTCCCTCACTGCCTTATATTTTGGGGGTATAGTGAGGTGGATAACGTTCCCCCAAAATATATGTCTGTGTCCTAACTCCTGGGACCTGTGAATGTGAATTTATTTGTAAAAAGGGTTTTGCAGATACAATTAAATTAAGTATCTTAAGATACAATCATCCAGGTGGGCCCTAAATCCAATGATAAAGTGTCCTGGTAAGAGAGAGGCAGTGGGAGTTTTGAGGCTGGAGAGGAACCGCAGTGTGATCACAGAGGCAGAGAGTTTGGAGTGACGAAGCCAAAAGCCAGGGAATTCCTGCAGCCACGGGAAACAGCGGGGAAGGGCTTTCCCCCAGAGCTTTTAAAAGGAATGTGGCCCTGCTGACACCTGGATTTTGGATTTCTCACCTCCAGAACTGAGATAATAGATTTCTGTTGCTTTAAGCCACCTAGTTTGTGGTATTAATAATTTTCATGACAGTTCTAGGCAATTACTACAGAGAGTTTCTGGGGACTTGTTTCTGATCCATCCTCAGGGAATGCCAGCAGCCTTTACAGGAATTTAGTTTTCACGGAATAACTTGCACACAGACCAGTCCTCCACTCACAACTAGGTTTGTGCTTGGAGGACTTGCACCAACAGTGTTTCCCACAAGGGCTCCAGGTCTTGAGACCTGGGAGACCCTGGACCCTGTGCGCCTGGCTCCGAACTACAAGCATAGCCCTGCTCTCAAGTTCTCTGGCCATTTCAGAGAAAACATAGGACACAAAATCTCTTCTACACTCAGAAAGCTTGAAAAATATGAGTTAAATCAAGGCTAGTTGATGAAGCTGATGCCTCCATTAGAAACACTTCAAAATGCTTTCTGCAAATTAATGCAAAAGTTGGATATTTATTCCACAAACACTCATCAGCTTCCATGGTGTGTCAAGAATTTTGCTGGGTGCTAACTTTTTGTATGCAAGAATCCCCAAGGAAAAGTTTTATTAAACGCACATCTATTGAGGCCCACATTCCTCCTCTAGGCAAGGGCTGTGCACATGGTGTGTGAGGGTGGAGAAGAACCACTTTGACTCTCTTCAGAGAGTTCTGGACCTCTGACTACTTACTTGAGATATTCCTGCTCATCCCGCAATCCATTTGGTTCTGACGTGCTGTCTAGGTGTGATATATTGGGGAAGGACTGTCCCCAGGCAAACTGGATGCAAAGGCTGCAATAGCCAAAGAGTTCCATTCCCATTTGAGAGGATGACATCTACATGCTTGAAATAGGACGAAAAGATGATCCTTCTCAGCTGTCCTTCCTGGACCAGCTAGTCCAACCTCCTCTAAAATGCTTCTGGCCCGACTAACCCATCCACCTGTGGTATTCTGGGCTGAAATGCCCATGCTGCCCACACATTTATATTGTTACTTAACTGCTTTGTTAAGTGTCATCTCCCCCAGATAGTTGATGAGTACCTGGAAAGCAGGAACAGGATCCTATTATTGTCCTATCTCAGTAAAACAGGTAGGTATTCAATAATTTGTTTGAACAAGTGTTGGATGAAATTCCTTAAACAGTTGAAAGAAATCAATGAATTTTGACAATTCTCTGGTCAGCGCCTCCTATTGGCTTCTCATCACACCCAAAGGAATAGCCAAAGTTGTTACAGCAGCCCCCAGGGCCCTCTGCCACCTCTAGGACCTCATCTTCTAAGCCTTCCCCTTGCTCACTCTCCGGTCTACTTGCTGTTCCTTGAACACACCAAGCACACTCTTTCCTCAAGGCCTGGCAAGGGTGGCTAGAGTCAGCAAATAAAAATACAGCAGTCCCAGTTCAAGCTGAATTTTAGATAAATAAAGATTTTTTTTTAGTATGTCTTATGTAATATTTAGGATATACTTACAGTCAAAAATATTTGGTTTTTGAGATTCAACTTGAACTGGCATCGTGTATTTTATCTGTGAAGCCCACGACCTGGTCCCTCTGCACAGAGTACTCTGCTAGATGTCCGCAGGGCTCAGTCCCTCACTTCCCTCAGAAGCCACCTCAGTGCAGAGGCCTGCCGTTAGCACCGTGTCTGAAAGAGCACAGCACCGTCACCAGCTCTGCCTCTCTCCATTACCATCTCCAGACTTATTCATCTTTTTAGCACAAGGACAACCTGGCAGAGTACATGTTCACAGGCTGTTGTCCATTTTCAACCCCATATGAGCAGGGACTTGTGTCATTTATTGATGTATTTCCCATTCCCAAGACAGAGTCTGGCACAGGCTGGCCCTTAGTAACGACTTGCGGAATAAATAAATTTGCATGGCTTATAATGTGCTTTAAATTATTAATTCCTATAGAGATCATTTGCAGGTAAATTTCCAAGTTTAAACTTTCAGTATTATTTCCCTTCAAGGGTAATACTCCCCCTCACTCTCTCTCACCCATCACAACAGACCTTCTTAATAAGAAAACATCTCAAATGAAAAGGGAATTGGCCTTGACTCTCAGGCCTCTTCAGTTCAGTCTTTTCGCTCCTTTGTTGTGTGCTGAATGCCAGCTTGGAGACATAAGATATCGCTTATTTAGAAGTCACATGAAAACATTTCAGTTCTCATCCTTTAGTTGGCAGAAAAGCACAGCAACACAAGTCCACTGTTATTTGAATCAGGAGACTTGTCTGCCCTTGAGTTTTCCCTGCGATGTTGCGTGGGCCAATGTATCTGTAATTGACAATCTGAAGAAGGCAAAGATGAGCATTAGTAACTGAGGGGATGACCCTGCTATTCCATCCCATGTTCTGCTTTTCTATTTGGCCCTTGCCCAGGGATACGAAGAGAAACTGTCCTCCATTTTATTATAGAGTTCAGGTATAAAGGAAATTATAGCTGTTGTACAAGCTGCCAGACGAGGCATACATTATTCTCATCTCTGTTTCTTAAACACCTGAAGGATGAGGCATTCTGGCTTATGAGGAGTTATCAATAAGGAGAGGTGATCTCAGCTCGCTCGACCAGTACCCAACAGAGCAGGTGTTTGAGCCAGAATTGTGCTGGGTCAGTCTGGAAAAAATGGGGCTCAGAAGCTACAGCTCTCCAGTGCCCTAAAAGTGAAGATTCTTTGTGACTCTCTCCTGCCCCTACCACCACCACGCATCACCGGGTGTCTCATTCCTGGCCAGCTGACACCTGATTCCAGGCTCTGACTTGGGATTCTAGAGGTCCCCGCCAGGCACTAACCTTCATGATTTTTCTTGCTTGTTCAGAAATTGTTAGTGGTGCTCTAGATTTCTGCCCCATCAGGGGTCATCTGCCTGGCTCTCAGAACACTTTCAGAGTGTTCTTTTTGCCAACTTTATACACTGAAAACCTTTCTAGCCTTCAAGATCCACTTCAGCCTTTTCTTTATCTCTCCCTACCCTCAAACTTCACATTTAGGATTTGAGCAGATACTTGCTGCATTTGAATGTTTTCTGTTGCTTTTTCTCCCCAACTAAATTGTGAGTGCCTTAAGATCTAGAATGAAGACACGGAAAATAAAAACTACATCTGAGGATTGATTCATTTGTAAATGGCCTTAATGGCACAGTTAGTATCACACGTAAGTTGGTAGCTATACCTTTGGTTCTGTCCTACAAGCAATAAGAAAAATAGAGGTCTTTGTTAGTTCAATGATTTCCTGACATTGGACTGTAGACAAGCTTATTTGACCAAATGTGGGGATGTTTCTTGACACCAGCACAATAAAGGCTGGCCTATAGCCTCTTGTGAGGGATCTAAACTAAACATTTATGTGCTCATCGCTGATTATATATTATCCTGAATTCTTGCAACAATCTTGGATTGTTAACAAAAGGATTGTTATCCCCTTTCAGATTGAAAACAAGCTCAGTCAGGTAAGAAAATGTGCCCAAGTTCACATAGTTAGGCAAGAGTGAAATCAGCATTAAATACAGAATGGGCTAACTTTCAAGCCCTTAGGCTTTGGCTTCCAGGGCACCTTCCATTCACAGCACGGGTGTTCTAGATTTTAAGCACTGACACCATCAGGATAGAAATGGGTATGGACGCAGAAGAGCTATCTGTCAAATGCGCAAACACACTGGTAGCATTGCACACCTGTGAGTTAGTCGATACATTATTTCTTTACATTTCCACGGATATTTGAAAAAACTAAACTCCTATAGTCTTCAGAGAACACCACATTTGCTGAAAATTTTCACTTGCTGAACCTGATAGTGCTCAGGAAATATTAAACATCTAAATATGATTGATTGTTCTCCCGAGGGGAGGAAAAAAATCAATGTTTTACTTTTCCTTCAGTTTGGTAGAGCTTTTCTTTTTTCAGGAGCTTCCTTTAGAAATTTAAATGTTTAATCCAAGTAAGTCCTGGGAACCCACATAGCTCTGCCTTGTACAGTTGTGTCAGAAAAATGTGTGGTTCAATAGCCAAAAAGTAACTTAATGGAAATTCTACTTGTTGCTTGCATGTCTCATAGAATATCAAAAGGAATCAAATTCCTAAACCATCGAACACAACTCCAAACCCCATCATCCCTCACCGCCCCCCCACCCTGTTTGGTTTCTATACTGAAGTTTTGTCAAAGCCTCTCATTTGCCACATTCCCCAAATTCTTTCTGACATTCAACCCACATGAATTCTCTCCCTTCCACTTCTCTTCTCTCTGGGTCAGTATCCCTCTCCACCCCTTCTTCTCATTTGGCATCACAGGAAAAACAGCATCAGACTAGCAGAGTCGCAACATTTCTAAATAGGGGAAATTAATAATGGCCTCAATTTTTCATGACTCTCTATATCCACACCTTTTGCAATCTGACTTTGTAGCTCCTCCTGACTAGAGGTGGAAGTGACTATGTGCTTGTTCTGAGCTCAGACCTCAAGAGGCCTTGTCTACTTCCTATTTCTCTCTCTCTATCTCTGTCTCTCTCTCTCTCTCTGAACTGTAACACAGTTACGTGAACAAGCCCAGGCTGCCTGTTGGAAGATGAACAGAGGAGAGCCTAGTTGTCCCAGCTGAGAACATCCTCGATCAGCCTACAGCCAACCAACCCAAACATGTGAGAGCACAGCCAAGATCGGCAAAGCCAGCCGGCAGCTGGGCCACCCACTCATCATAGATGCATGAGCAGGCCCAGCCAAGAACAGAAGTGCCCAGCCAACCCACAGTCTCATGAGCTAATTTTGTTGGCTGTTTTAAGCCACTACCTTTTGGAATAGTTTGTTACACAACGCTAGTTAACTGATACATTAGTGAAAGAGGAGAAAAATCAGATCTGGGAACAGAGGGGAAATAGGGAATACTTACTCAGGAGTAAATTTTGTGGCGTTTTTTTTGGGTAGAAGCTGATATTTATCAGTGAGCTTCTAACAGCAATACAGGTGTTCAGTGTTATCATTTCCTTCTTTTTGTCTGATCTACCAAAATAACTCTGAGCAAATGTAAAAGCTATCCATAGACTTCCTATTACAAATGTAGAAATCTTTTCTAGCCCCTACTTGACCCTAACAATTTAATCTGCAATCCTACTTATAATCCAAAGCAAAGGTCTTTTTCCACCACTCACCTGGCTTCTGGTCAGAGTCCATTGCTTGAGCTTTGCAGAGAGCAGTGCCTACTGTATCAAAGAAACATTTATCACAATCTGTGAATGGCAACAGCAATGTGTAAGTCACTGGGTCCTGACAGAGCTGTAATAAAATCTACATATTGGCTGCATCCACCTAGGAAATATTCTCCCTCTGAGAATATTTGTTTGCCTTCAGACATTTTGGACATAAATTGTTTGAAGTTAGGGTATATAGCTCTGAGGCATTGCCAAACAAACTGCTTTCATCACATCCAAATTCTATCCCCACAAGACATTCTATAGCTCAGTTTTTAAAAAGCAGAGCTATAACATAATAATGATGATAAAACATTTTCTCAAGATTTAACAAACACATATACTTTGAGATAAATTGGATTAGGAAATTCTATGTAATGTCACCATCTGGTTACTCCTCCAAAACGTTACAACTATCTCTGTGCCAATAATCAACATTTTATTAATGCCTTAAAGCGAGAAGAGATAGGTTTTTAAAGGACCTACAGGAATTGTTTTGTAGTCTGATAATCTCATAAAGGACAGTGTATCAGAGTATCTTTGTGGGGATTTTCTTACAACACAGAAATCAACTATAACTAAATTAAGAAAAAACAACGTACTGAAAGGACACAGGACAACTTTTATAATCAAAGGCAAGACTTTAAAACAACAACAACAAAAAATACCAGACTCCAGAAGGGACAAGGAACAGAGTAGCTGCAGGTATGAAAGAGTCTAAAACTATTTAATGTGTCACCTCTTCAAATTGCCATTGTCATGATGAATGACCTCCAGCTGTTTTCAGTCTTTTCATGGGATTTAGCTTAAGAGTTGGATTGCAAAAAGAGAGCATCTACTTGCTCTAATTTATGTCACCTACTCAGTCTTGCCCAAGGGAAGGCAGGGCCACCTTGATTGTCACTCCCCACAGAACGGCTTCTAATGGGGTAGACTGTGTGGGGAGGGAAGGAGATAGTTCCCCAAAGCAACATGAGGGTCCTATAATCTGAAGAATGAACAATGAACACTGGGAAATGAAACAACAGAAGTCTACCACAGAAATCTATGCCAAACGTTTTGGTAAACTGAATGAAACCTAAATCTAAGACCCCTTCCCTCATTCCTCTACCATCTTCAGCTCTACGTGGACACTTGTAAACAGCATTAAAAATGCTCCATGGACAGGCCTAGGGGGAAGGTGGGGCATAAAATATTTTAAGGGCAATTTGAAAGGAGAGAGGGAGCTTTTGGTTTAATTGGGCATAAATCCGCATTATCATCACGGACGAGGCAAGGTGGGAAAGAGAGTAGAGAATGTGGGAAAGTGAAAATGAACACAGACAATCCAAAACCAAAGGAGAAAGAAAGAAAGAAAGTCATTATCAGGGGGAAAAAATGCCACGATAATTATTACTCTTCTGTGAAACTGTACAGACTAGACAGACCCAGAACAGGTGCCTGTCTGTGATAACATCACTACACTCTACATCTTAAATGAGTGTTGGATGCCTAGAACAGTCTCAATTTTTGTATCTTCCCAGCTAATTCTACTCAGACTCTCTCTCTGTTCTCTTTTTTGAATTTAAACCGACTCTTTTCTAATTTATTTAATTTAATCTTGTGCTATTATTGGTGATGGTGGAGAATATCATGTCACTATATTTCCTACAAATATCTTCTCATATGCTTCCCAATCCTCCTATAAATCAAGTGAAATGATTCTGCAACTTCTTCCCATTGGTCCTATGTGCTGAGCCTTTAACAAGCTTTTCTGAAAAAAGAGGCATCACCTTCACTGTGTTCCCAGAAGAGACAGGGGTCTGTTTGTTCTCCATTCAGAGTGGAAGTTATAAAAAAACAAACGATCACATTGAACTGACTTGAGAGTTGATCCCCATCCCTCCCTTAAAGATGTGTGCATGTGAGTGTCCTCTCACACAGGTGCCATGGCAGAGTTTCCCTGGAGAACATTAAGGCATCTCAACCTGGAGCTATATTGGACTCTCAACATCCAGATTGGTGGGAAAGAGGCAGAGGTCAAAATAAAAAGGAGCCAGAGTGAGGCCAAAGGACAGCCCGGGCCATAAGACCAGCCCCCACCCAAATTCGCTAATTATAAAATATAATAATAATACCACGTAACAGTTGTATGTGCTGGACTTTATGCCAAGTGCTTTGCATGCACCATCTCATTTATTTCTCTTACCCAACCTTGCTTTAGATTTATTTTTCTTACCTGCAGATGAAGAAACTAGGGCTCAGTAGGTAAAGAAGAGGATTTAAGGCTACACTTGCAGGAAGCATCAGACCTGAAATTCAGACCCTGTGGTCTGGCTCCAGGGCCCAGTCTCAAAAGCACTGTGCTCCCAAGGGCGATGACACCCAAGGCTAGAGGTGCAGAGGAAGTACCTAGTCCGATGGGAAGCTGCCTGGGAGTTCTGGGGGAAGGTGGAGGGCCAGCGTCCCAGGAGGAGATGGGGGACCCAATCAAGCCTGCTGGGGCTTGGCCCTGGTCTAAAATCTCAGCAGGAACCCATATACCAAACAGGGTCGTCAGTGTCCGATTGCCCCAGGCATGCCCATTATGAAGCCTGGAGACCTGTTACCTGCTGGGTCACTCAGGCCGAGCCAGTCAACATGAGAAGCAAGACTGGAAACACAGCAGCAGCCCCCAGGCCCCAGGGCGATGCTCTGTGTCTAGCCCTGAGCCTAGATAAAAAACCAACAGAGTTCCTGAGCCCCCTGTGTTCCTCTTACTAAAATATTTTGCATTTACTGCTTAATTTCCTCTCCTTTGCTCTGCCCTCTACAGCAGTTCTGCCTTCGCAAGCCCAGTTCCCATGATTGTTGTGATCCCGAATCAAGACAAATGTATGGAGACACGGTACCCGGAAGGATGGAGAAGAAGGTGAGGCAATGGTGAGACAATGGCCACATAGCCTGAAAGCTGGGGAAAGTGAAGGTGAAAGAGGGACAGGGGAATGAAGTGAGAATCCCAGAACTGCTTTAGGGTCAGGGAGGAGAGATGGAAGCCAAATGAGTAGATCTGGGGATGGATTCTAAAGTGCATTTTTAACAAGACTCTCAAAGATGCTTTTGCAGGTCATCCTTGTACTACATTTTAGTAAATACTGAGCTTAGTGATCTGTAAGGTGGCTTCCTTCCTCTAGAAATCTTGGAAGAGATGTTCGATGCTAAGATGACACAGACACCAATTAGCCAACAGCTTGCACTTACAGACCTCCTTGCTGTTTACTTGCTTGTTCCTAGAACCTTTAGGGTAGAAGTCTACAAAGTGTCAACTGGAGAGGCTGAAGAGAGTCCTCCAAGTGGCCTTTTATGGGATTATTGCTTAAAAAGTGACGGTGAATCTCTGTGTGGGATAACTTAATAATTTGCTTTTATTCTTTAATAAGAACCAGTTTTTCTTTAGGGTCTCATAAAGACAGCGGCATCATTATCCTCATTAAATCCAAAATGGTGTGCAAGGAGAGGTGATAAGTGGAAGCAGATGATGTTGGTGGGACACAGGGTCCTTTGTCACATTGGAAAAGCTGGTGGCCTGGAATGGTGAGAACCGCCGCTTTTCAGTCAGTACAAGATGCAGCACAAAAAAAAAAAACCTAACCCCTAAAAAAAAAAAAAAAAAAGATGCAGCACAATCAGCTCCTGCCCTGCAGCCAGGTACAGAGCTGGTTATGCAGCCTGCGATTTTTATAAAATTAATTAATTATTATAATAATTGTTTTTAACTCAGAAGCCATCTTAAGAATTTAAAGACTGTGGTTGTTCTCACTCTGTAATCTGAGTGAGTTTTGATGATTCAGGGGTCTGCCTCAGTGTTTGGAGACAGATCACTGTAATTCTCAGGGAGTTTTTCTAACCTAGCATGAAGTTAGGAACCTAAGAGAACAAATCTTTTTTTTTTCTTTTTTCCTGTTTAGAACCAGAAATCTCAGGACACTTGTCTTCATTTTCTATTCCCCTGAGACCTTTCAGTAGGGCCCAGGATTAACAATAATAAATGCTATCATTTATGGACTTGTTCCCGACACTATAGAAGGTGTACCATAAGGCTTGGTGTCTTAGCCCATAAGGGCTGCTATAATGAAATGCCTTAAACTGGGTGACTTATAAACAACAGAAACTTATTCCTCACAATTCTGGAGTCTAGGAAGTTCAAGATCAAGGTACTAGCAGATTCAGTGTCTGGTAAGGGCCCATCTCCTAGTTCATAGACAGCTGCCTTCTCGCTGTATCCTCACATGGCAGAAGGGGTGAGGCTTCTTTTATGAGAGCTCTAATTCCATTCATGAGGGCTCTGCCCTCAGGACCTAATCACCTCCCAAAAGTCTCACCTCCCAATACCATTCATTGGTGATTAGATTTTAATATATGAATTTTAAGGGGGCATAAACATTGAGACCATAGCATCTGGTATAGAACCAGCCAGGAACCAAGCTGAACCAATGAAGCACAACTGTGTGCTTCAGAATTAACAGTAGAAATAATATCTGTGAATTTCTTTGGACTTTACAAAGCACTTCACCTATTTTATCATATTTCTTTTTCTCAACAACCCTGTAAAAGGTATTGTTACTCTTCTTTTGGGAATGAGGAAATTGAGGCCCAGAGAAGTCAAGTGACTCACCCACGACCACAATTAAGAGGTGCTAGAGGACCCAGGTTTTTGGCTCCAGGGTTAAGTTTTCTGAGTTCTTCCCATCATGCAATGCCCTAACAGCTGAAAGAGGTGGGGACTTAGGACATATGAAGGAACAAAAGCATACAGACTGCCCAGGTGTCAAACCTAGCTTGGTATTCAAGTGGCTGTCCCCTTTGGAATAGTAAAATTTATTGCACTTTTCATTTATTCGACAAATATTTATTATAGACTTCTCTGTGCAAGGCACTGTGTGAAAATGTAAAAAGATACACCACATGGTCCATTGCCTTGTGGTTGAGCCTAAACCAAATGCTAACATCCAAGGCAGGATGTGGTCATGTGAAATAAGCAGCCCACACTCAGAGCCACAGGAGTGGGAAGTGAGGAGAGATCAACACTGGGCTAGGCTGAGAGGGGAAAGTTGTGAGGATGAAAATGATTTCAGTGGCAGAGAAGAGTGGTAAATTATGTCCAAAAATGGCAGAAGTAATGCTCCCATTCTGTGTGCCCTTTTTAAATGAGTTTGCCACTCCTTTTATTACAGATTAAATTATGTCCCCTAAAATTCATACATTATAGCCCTGACCCCTTAATGTGACTGTATTTGGAAATAGGGTCTTTAAAGAGCTAATTAATGCCAGATGAGGTCACAAGGGTAGGGCACTAAGCCAATAGGACTGATGTCCTTATAGGAAGAGGAAGAGACAGTCTGCAGCATCTTGTTATGGCAGCCCAAGCTGACTCATACATCTCACATCAAGAGGTAGAGTCTACTTCTCCTAATTGAATCTGAGATAGTCCTGTGACTTGCTTTGAATTGTGATAGCAGAAGTGACATTGTGCCAAATCCAAGGCTAGTTCTTAAGAGAACTTGAAATTTCTGTTTTCACCACCTTGGAGTGTTAAGCCATCATGTAAAGTTTAATCACTGCTGGAAAAATCACATAGAGAGCCATTCGAGTTTGAAATACAAGGTAGAAAAGGCCAATGAAGATTAAAAAAAAAAAACAAAACCTGGAGAACAGGGAAGACTGAGAGTTCCTCCCCTCCTCACTGAAGATCCACACACGTGAGTGAGGTCATTTTGAATCTTGCAGCTGCAAAAATGAAGTCAAAAGACACAAGACGGATCAAAGATGAACCATCCCAGCTGAACCCTGCCCAGCCAACCAATAGAATCACAAACAAATAAAATCATTGTTATTTTAAGTCATTAAAATTTGGGATAGTTTGTAATGCAAAGCTAGATAACTGATACAGCTGGCATAAGAAAAGGGTATTCAGGGCAGAATTCATTCAGAGAATGGTTTAAATAATGGCACAGTGGTAGAAAAATACAATATAGGTGAGTGAGTAATTCTGATTGGGAAAGGCTTTAGGAACATAGAGAAAATGAGAAGATAATGCTAGAAATGTAGGTTGGGGTTAGATTGTGGAGAGCTTTCATTATAGTAAATTTTTATTAAACATTTACTATGTGTCAGACATCCACTAAGTCCTTTTCATGTATTAACTACTTAATCCTCACATAACCCTATAAGTAGGTTATGCTATTATCCCTCATTTTACAAAGACAGAAACTGAGGCTCACAAGTTAAATTACCTGCGAAAAAATTTCATAGTGGTGACACTGGGATTTGTACACAGGCAGTCTAATGCCAAAGCTGTGCCCATAATCTCTACAGAAGATTGCCTAGAGCAAGAAATTTGGACCTTAGTGAGAAACATGGAATTATTTTAAACAGAGGATGGCATGAGAAGCAGAAAGACTAGGCTGGCAGTTGTGGAAAGAATCTGGAAGCTGAGAGAACAGCCAGGGGTACTATTGGAATGGTCCAGGTATGAGATGATAAAGGTCTGTACTAGTTTGAAAGCAATGGAAAAGGGATATGGAGGGATTTGGAAAAAAAAAACTATATTAATAACACCCACGGAGTGGCTGGATATAAGATAAACTTAAAAAAAAGAAGAGGAGTAGGAACTCATTCCCATCTTTCTGGCTTTGGTGACCGAGAGAGCAGGCATTCCTGTAAAACACATAGGGCATGAAGGAGGAAGAACTGGTTTGAGGATGAAGTTAATAAACTTAGTTGTAGACTTGTTAGGTAGAAAGTGATGGTGGGACATTAAATGGAGGCACTTAGAGATATATGAGTGGGACCTTGGGATAGTGGCTAAGGCCATCTGTAGACACAGGCTTGGATTTCCTCCATAATTAGATCATTTACATACATCTAGGATGGGTCAGTTAGGAGTCCTTGTTTGCAAGCAACAGAAACTGAATCTGGCTAAAAATAGAAAAAGCTCACAGAAACAAAAAGTCCACCTAGGATATCTACTTAGAAAGGGCAGGGACTAGGGCAGCTCTGAGATCCAGACTGGTGGAATTCCTAATCTCATCAACCTGGGATGAGTCAGCTCCAATTACTTTCTCTACTACTTTTGAAATTCAAAGTACTGGGAGGGAATCCAGGTAGCTAGGTCACCAATGCAATAGTCCCAGAAACTAATCGTATAAATGAACTGTTATAATCAGTCTCCTTTCCCCTGGCTGAAACAATCTTGCATAACAACATTTGCATCTGTAATGTGTGACAAGTTAACGTTATGGTGTAATGTCTTTTAAATAGGGGTTAGATAGGGGAGAAACAACTACCATTATCTTACTCTTCCAGTCAAAGGTCATACTGTTTGGGTGCATGGAGGAGCAGCGGAGGTAGGGTAGAGAGAGAAAAGACACCTTGACTTCCATTCCTAACAAAATGGTGCATAGAACAGGAGAAGTAAATCCACTATCAAAAGATGGGGCAGGGGTGTGAGGCAGAATAGATGCTGGATGGCCACAAACCAATCAACGTTCATTCCAATGGAAAAAAGTGTGGAGAAGAGAGGAGAGAGCTGAGGGCAGTCAGTATCACGGTGCCCAGCTATTGGAGGAGAAAGATTTAATGAGGGAAAGATGAAGGCAAGGTAAGGAAGTGGAAGAGAGAGAAGAAGCCGAGGAGTTTCCAAAAAATGGGCAAAACATGAAAGTTAAATGCTGCCAAGGGATCAAAGGTGATGAAAGATGATGAAAGGTGATGAAGAATGATGAAAAACTGCTGGGGTTAGCATTGCAAGTTATTGGTGACATTCGAGAGAGAAGGAGGGACACAGGAAGTGAGGAAGAGTGTGAGGGGAGCACGGATGGGGGTAAGATGAATTTAAGAGACTCCTGGAAGGAGAGAGGAAGCCTCTATTGTTCGGTCATAACAGGAAGCAGAGGAGCGAGGTTGCTGTTTGAAGGGATCAGTACCACAATGATTCTCAGAATCTGGCTCTTCCATCCCATCTGGTCAATTACAAGTAGAAAATAATACCCAGCTCAGCACTTAGTAATGTCTTTTCTCTGAAGCTTTTGGTGAAAAGTAGTGACGACAATAGGAAAGTGCAAATTGAGGCTCCAATTTAATCTGTTTCAGAAGTTACAGAAAGAGTGAATGGATTCATCTGACAGCCAACTTTAAAAGCAAACAAGAAGACAGATACCTTTTATGATCTAAAAACAAAACAAAAAACAAACAAACAAACAAACAAACACCCAATGCAATAGTCCTGAAAACTAATTATGTAAATGAACTGTTATAACCAGTCTCCTTTCCTCTGGTTGAAACAATCTTACAAAAACAGCATTTGTATCTATAATGTTGTGTAACAAGTAGCCTTATGGAGTAATGTCTTTTAAATAGGAGTTAGATGGGAGAGAAGCAACTACCATTATCTTATTATCATAATATCGGTTAGTCTTCCAGACAAAACATCATCACCCCGTTGGGAGTTAAGGACAGTTTTTACTTAGATACAAGGTTATACTGTTCGGGTGCATGGGGGAGCAGTGGAGGTGGGGTGGGGGGATTTTCATTTATTCCAAGGCACTCAACACTGGACCTCTTCCAAGAGAGGAAACAAGACTAAATAGATCATTTGTTTTATTCTGTTTGGGCATTTCTTGCGTTTCTCCCAACTGCGGCTTATGGACACAAAGCCAAACTCAGAGCCTGGCTGGAGCTGGCTAAACTCCAGGTCAAAGGAATAAACAATTTGAAGCTCTATTTGAGGATTAAGGCAAGACACACAATTGAAGGGCAAAATGAAATTCTGCTGTGAATACGAAGTTGCAAAGAGTGAGTCAGGTAAAAGTGTTAAATGATTTGGATCTCTCACATAAAACCACCGCTGTAGAGGTAGGAGGGAAGTGTTGATTGGATATACATCTGTGAGAAATGCATTTCAAAGAGGGTCACAAACCGGAGGAGGAACATGCTGCTTGTGGGCACCAACTGAGATAGGAACACAACTTCTTTGGGACAGCCCCCTAATGACTCCTAATGACGGATGTCAAAGAGCCTGGTCATTTGAATGTCATGGAAAGTGTAGCTTGGGTTATTGTTTCTGTCTTCTCTCTTCGGCATCAAGAAGGCCGGCCAACGCCAGCCATGCACACTCTGTAACAAGTATAGTTGGTATTCCCAGCATATCCCACTGGCAGAATGGGTCTTTGTCTTGAATCACTTTTCTTTGGGAGACATCCTTCATCTGTCCCATCCAACGTCCAAGGAGAGAGAAAGAAACATTAGTGGCTGGGCTTAGTTTACCATATTAAGTTAGCACTGCATGCTGTCTTATTTCAGAATTGACAAGTCATGCACAGTATTGCTCAAAATGTTCCTTCCACAGTACTGGGGAGAACAGGGAAGTGAATGTCAGTCATAAAAATGTAAACAAAAGAAGTCAGTCCTAAAGACTTCTGAATGTCTGTTATAAAGAATCTGGACCCCATTTATACTCTACTTGGGAAAATAATAAGGTTTTTTCCCCAGAAAACATTGGCTCCATTAAAAGACTGAAACCCTTTAAAATAATGTCTGTGCATTTCTCTTAAAAACTGGTTTAACTTTAGAATAACTTTACTAAAACCTTAAAGTTATAAATAATTAACCAAAGTGTGTGAGATATGAATCAATGTATCAATGTTGTGATATTATACAATAATTTTGCACAATGTTACCAAGGAGGAAAGCTGGGAAGAGTGTACAAGGGACCTCTCTGGGTTATTTGTTACAATTGCATGGGAACCTATAATTACCTCAGTTAAAAATTCTATTTAAAAAGGTGATTGAGATAGAAATGGATACAGGGAATCTGGCAAGCTTTCATAATCTGGCTTCACCTATATTTCCTGATTCTAGTTTGTTTCTCAGGTAGTTTCTTGAATGACTCCCTTATATCTGGAAGAGGCTACTCCCAACTTCCCAAACACACTGGGCAAGCTCATTCCCACTTCTGGGTTTTTGTCCCACTCCACCTCATCTGAATTTTTTCCCAGCTCCAGCTCAACTTCCCTGACTGGACCAAGCCACAGCACTGTCATTGAAGCAGTCACGAACTAATAGTTGGCTATTAGCTCCACCTGCCAGCAAACATTTACTGAGCAACTGCTAGATGTGTAGTATGGCTCAAGGCACTAGGGATGGGGTCAGCTGGGAACCATATTGAGTTGGTTTCTCTTCCCTGCTCTCTGGGAGCATATTCCAGTGAGGGAGAGCGGAAGAAAACTAGCAAGAAACAAGCAAAATAAATAAAATCATGATGAGGGCTATGAAGAAAGCAAGAGGTTGCAGGGGAGGAAGTGACCTTAGCTCAAGTGGTCAAGGAAAGCTTGTTAAAGGAGCGGACATTTGAGTTGTGACCTAAAGCACAGGGAGGCAGTCATGAGGAGACCCTGGGGCAAAAAGCATTTCAGGCACAGGAAACAAGAAAAAAGGATGTATACGCTGCCCTGTAACGGAATACGAATATTCAACATGACTGCAAAATAATTAAACAGGTTTTCTTTTTGTGGACCGTGTTTCCTTCTTATCTCAGGGCCAAAGCTCTCATGCTTGTTTCTATGTAAGAAGGACTGTGACAGCGTCGAACTGGCTCGGACTTTATACTTTTACAAGCAGCCCCTCCCCTAACACACGTACGCACTGTGTGGCATGGCCACCTACATGCCAAGGGGGGATTGCAAACCGATCTTCCCAATTACTCTCAGCAGCAGATGCAGCCTTAATTCAGAGCTGTGTCTAAGGAAATTTACCACATGTCTTCCTCACAGCTGGGGCCGTGGGCCAGCTAGTGAGGGCTCTGCACTGAAGGCAACATAAATTATGTCATTAAAGTTGCGCTCCTACAAACCTAACTTGCAAAGGGGGGCTGGATAAAGCAGATCCGGGTAACAGCGCCCGGGGTGGGACAGTAATCTGTGGCCTTGCCTCCGGGTCTGCGCCTCGGCCGCGCACAGGGTCCCATCAGCTGTAGTTACCCGCTGAGAAGGGCTGGACTCCAGGACTCTGCCGGTACGTTATGCTGTCACCGCAGCCAGGAATCCAGTTTTCTGGATTCCCTTGTCTGCTATCTGCCTAAGGCGACCTTCTGTCCCCCAGGCAGGGAAAAGTCGGTTCTAGGACACCCCATAAAGCTCCTCGAGGGGTGATCTGCCCCTTCCCGGCTGCGTCCTGGCACCGTTGGTTATTCCAGCACCAGGAGGGGCGGGCGCTGTCCCAGGGCGCCCTCTGTCTCTCCCACGGGGCAATCAAGACGACTTGTCCTGCGTCTTAGGGACGCGCCA
The DNA here is from genome assembly GCF_020740605.2 of Lemur catta. NCBI lineage: Eukaryota > Metazoa > Chordata > Mammalia > Primates > Lemuridae > Lemur > Lemur catta. The sequence continues at coordinate 12,898,307 of NC_059135.1, forward strand.
CGAGCCCTTATATCCCCCCAGCAACCCCCCACGCACCCATCCAGGCGACCCACGTGCAGCTCGGCCCCGGCTGGCCCGCACCTCGGGATCGGCGCGTCTCCCAGGCGCTTTCCGGGCGCTGCCCCACGACGGGGACCCCTGGGGGGCACGATCCGGGAGGCCGCGGGCGGAGCGGGGGCGTCCCGGAGTGCGGGCGCGGGGACGCGGCGGCCCGCTGGCACACAAAGGAGGCGGCGGGAAGGCGGGGCGGGGCGGACCGGGGGCGGGGGCGGCAGGAAGGGGCGGGGGCCCGCGCGGCGCCGCCGATAAAGCCCCCGCCGCCGCGGCCGCCCAGCTCGCGCTGTGGGGCTGTCCGGGCTGCGCGGCGTCTGCAGGCGCCACCGCCGCCTCTCTCCCTGCCCTGACCCTCCCGGCCGCCGCCGCCGCTCTCCCTCCCGCGGCTCGCCCGCCCCGCCGAGACCCGGCTCCGGCTCCGGCCGCGCCGCCCTCCGCGGCCGCCACCTGGGGATCCGAGCGCCGAGCGGTGAGTACGCGCTGCGCGGTCCCCGGCGCGGGAGGGGCGCGGCCGGCCCTGCCCCCGGCGCGGGGGACGGTCCCCGGGGCTCCGCGCGCCGCCCGCTCCGCACCGCGACCTTGCGCCCGGCCCGGAGGCTGCGGGGCGAGCGGGACCCGGGGCGCCGACGTCGAGGCGGAGGGAACTTTCTCAGCTTCCCCCTGGCTGCCGCGGCCAAGGCTGGGTGCGCGCCGGGCTCATCGGTCCCGCCCGCTGGGCACCCCGGGTGGGACTCGAGCAGGGCAAGCCGGGGCGCGCCGGCTGGGGTGTCCAGATGTGCCCACACCTGGGAGCCCCGGGGCCAGCCGAGAGAGTCCCCGAGGCCGGCGTGGCCTCTGTCTGTCCATCCGAGCTGGCGCCCATGACCCTGAACCTGAGCTACCCAGCTACTCGCGGGCGTCCCCTGCCCCGTACTTTGCCTGTGTGGCGCCGGACACGGAAAGACAAACGGACTCTTCCTTGTTACCTCGGCCTGAGCAGGGTGGAGGTGAGCAGTGGTTTGGAGGAGACCCCTTAAATTGGCCTTTGGCAACCGTTTTAACCCTATTGAGCAGGTCTTTGCTATTTTCATCATCTGTAGAAATGCAAGTTGTGAGGCTGCTTAGTGACTACAGGTAAAGTGAAAGTACAGTACTCAGAAATTCTGGGCGAAATTAGGCGTTTAATTTGCCCACAAACTGAGCAGAGAGGGAAGGCTTCTATTACATAAGACAGCACTCCACCTTCAGGTACTGTGGAAGATGCTGTTGATGGTTTTGGTGTTTTAATGAACGAAACACAGTCTTTGTGTGTGTGTGTGGAGAAATCTCAGATGCTACTGCGTCTTGCTTTGACTACTTTGCAGAGAACGTTCTTATATTTAGCATCAACATAAAAAGGTGTTTGAAGGTTTAGCTTTCTCTTTCAAGCTAGAAAGCAGTTTACTTCTCTGAACTGTTCTGGAACAATTTATGTGATAATTTTGTACTTTGGAGATTTTATATCAAAAGTTGAACACAGAGAGCTGGAAGAAATGTCAACATTGCTAATCTGTGCATCCTAAACCACACTTTGAAAATTCAGGGTACTATCTGCATATCTAAATAAGTAATTATTTGCTGTTTGAGATACTTCATTAAAGTTTTTGGCTATGCAAATGAAAGTGCTAGCCTAAATCATCTGAGGTTTCTTTGAACACCCAAGTCTTGATTCTTTATTCAAATAATGTTTGAAAATACTGTACAGTGCAGGGCAATTACTGAAGGTCATGAAAATGTCATCCATCTTTTATTCTAAACACAAAACTGATCTATGCAGAAAATTTCTACCTCCCGTGAACTTCACATGTTAGTATAATTTTAAAATTACTTAGTCTCCAAAGGACATTAATTTTCAGTCCCTCACATGGGGATTAAATAGTAGTCAGAGACTGTTGGAGGTGGTAGAGTTGGAAATGGGGTGGTGACCTGGCTAGGTCCTTGGCTCCACCTCCATGTTGCCATCTCTTCCAGCCATTCCTTCTCCCACAGCATGGGGACCTTGGCTCATGGCTTTTTTCTCCTCCTCTTGTCCCAAAGTCTGTGTGGGGGATCTAGAGTCTAGATTCTCACTTCCTTGATCATCTCAAATCCAGTGGCCTCCACCCACTCCAGCTATTAAGTCCTCTACATCCAAGTCTCACTGTCTCCCAGAGATGCTCAACTTCTCTTATTTATTTATGTATTTATTTTTTGAGACAGAGTCTCACTCTGTCTCCCCAGCTAGAGTGCAGTGACATCATCACAGTTCACTGCAACCTCCAATTCCTGGGCACAGGCAATCTCCTGCCTCAGCGTACTGAGTAGCTGGGACTACAGGCGTGTGCCACCACACCCAGCTAATTTTTTTTTCTATTTTTAGTAGAGACAGAGTCTTGCTCTTGCTCAGGCTGGTCTCCAACTCCTGAGCTCAAGCAATCCTCCAGCCTTGGCCTCCCAGAGTGTTAGGATTACAGGCGTGAGCCACTGTGCCTGACTTGATGCTCAACTTCTGAAATCAGAAACTTTAGTATATTAGTGTCTCCATCCCACAAGCTCCTTCTTTTCTGGTTGCAAACTGAGATTTTCATTGTGATCTTCAACACAAGAGATCTCTAAGCTTCAGGTTTGCTAGGTGACTTCATAGCCCTCTCAATCAAGAAAACAGAGGTCACCAGGGTCTTTTTTTGTCCTATCCCCTCTCCCCCTACAAACTTTTCCGTATTTACCCAGGCATCCAATAAATCTTCTTAAGCATCTGCTGTGTGAGGGTACTTTGCTAGGTCCTCATGTAGGGTACATGTAGCAGATCCTCACTTTTTTGGAACTGTCATTCTTGTGAGAGAAAACAGACAAAAAGCAAACATAAATATATTATAAAATGTATGATAAAAAATGAATAGGGTAGAATGATAGAAGGAAAGTCACGTTGGTTGGGGAACTTAGGGAAGTTTAGAGAGAAAACCTCCTTGTGGCAGTGACTAATGTCTCCAGCTGTGTCCTGAGTCACAGTGCCTCCCTTTCCTCAGGAATCTCCCTCCCTTCTCTCATTTTATCTGCAGTCTCTCCCTAGGAACTCTTTTCTTTTTTAGCAGTATTTTTTAAATGCCTTAACCTCCCTTGTCCCTGCATCCCCAGCTCACCTGTAGTAACCACCACGTCTCCCCAGGCTTCTCGCATTGGTCTCCCCTTCCTGCTCTGTTCTCTGCCAGCTGGCCAGGGTCTCCCCAAAGCAGAAGACCCCATGATTTCCTGAACAAGCCATCTTCTAGGTACTCACCAGACCTCTCTGCGGCATTTGATGAGGCTCTTTCATTCCTTTCTGGTGCTTTTTTCCTCCCTAGTTGCCATCTTCTGGTTTTCCTTCTTCCTCCCTGGCATCTCTGCTGCTTCCCGGGGTTACCCAGGTTCTGTTCTCAGCCCTCTTCTGCTGTCTGTAGAGTCTTTGGGTGGATCACGTTTCCACAGCTTCCACTATCACCACTATGAAGTGAGTCCCAGATTGGTGTCCCAGTTAAGAGCATTGTCGTGTATTCCAACCGGTTACCTGCAGTCTATTGTACGTATCCATGTCCTTTAGGCAAGAAAACCCAAGATAAGTCTAGAACTGATTTTAGCTTTCACTGCCCACCTTATATCCGCTTCATTATTACCAGAGATTAGTCTCTGGGTTTTTTTTTTTTTTTTTTTTTGGGCAGTGGCTCCATCATCCACCGAGGTGTTAGAGCAGGAGCTTCACATTGGCGCCGGGCTCCTGCACTCCCCGCACCCAGACAGTTGCCAGCTCCAGTTGCTTCTCCATAGCGTGAACTCCCGTAAACCTCCGCCACAGTCATGCAGAGTCCAGGGTGGTAAAATGGTGGCCAATGTGCCACTTCCAGCTGGCAGATGTGTTGTTGGCTGAACAAAGTATGCAAAAATTGAGGTAATATTTAGGAATCTGAAGATGTCACTTGGATTAATAGTTTCTTTGAAAAGTTAGAAGACCTGGAATAAGAGGCATATGTTCCCGTGTGGCCACACTCGCCGGTGCCGAGTTTCCAATACCTGTCCCTGCTGGAGGCTGGTTACGTTCTGGGCCCCCCTGGCCCCGTGGCCCTCACTTACAGTAGCTTCTGGCTCCCATGGACTTCGGAGCTAGCGACTCTAGGCTGAGACGACCATTGGCCTGGGAATCTGGCGTCCCTTCTAATTGCCTTTCACGTTATTGCTGGTGTGACTTCAGCCCCCCACATTCCAATCTGCTTGTGTCTTTCCCGATAAAAATACAGTGCCTCCTTCTTGATTTGGGGATAAACCCCGACTCTGAAGGAGTGGTGATGTCACATCACAGGCTGGGGATCTCAGATTGAAAGGTGAGCTCTTTGTTGTCTCTATACCACGTTGCACCTGAGTGTCTCAAGGTGCTTTTGAACTTTGTAGGGTGGTTAATACAGAATTCTAGTGCTAGCTCACCTGCATCAAGACTGCAGCCTCTGCTGTTTACAAACCATTTCCACAGACCTCCCCACCACCACCTCCACCTCCTCACAGCCCCCCTGGGTGGAGATGGGACCGGTCAGTTCCACAGTGCAGACAGCAGTGGCGAGTCTGTACATAGGGAGGCACAGGCTGCCCCAGGAGCCCTCAGCCCTTGGGACAGGGAGGGCCCTGTTTCACACGTGGTGCTGAGAGTCATACAGCGTCTTCCCAAGGTCACTCTGCTGCCTTTGGACAGTGCTGGCCCAGAACTTAAGGTCCTCTTAGCACGAAGCTGGGGAACTTTCCACAGCATTACATGGGCTTACCAGGCTGTGGCCATTTGTAATGACCTGACAAAGTTGAAGCTTTCTTCAACCCCTTCCTACCTCCCGGCCTTGTCTCCTTTCTGAAACTTTATTTTCCTGCAAGCTGAACTTCCTGTAGACTCCGTGTACCGTGGGTGTACCGTGGTGCTACCCGGTGCCTCCTCACCTTTGCTCCTGCAGTACCTCTGCCTGCAGTTGTCTTTCTCCCACGGCATTCATTGTCGAGCTCATTTTCCCTTTTTCAAGACTAGTATCACCTGTTCTGAAAAGTCCTTCCTGACAGTCACTACCCCCAGCCCTCTGGGGCACATGTGCAGTGTGTACACACATGTACCACCTACCCCCTGTGGCATGGGTGCAGTGTGCACACGCATGTACCACCTACCCTGTGCATACCTCTGTGATGGCAGTTTGTGTGTTACAGCAACATGCTCTACCCGCTAGACTCTAAGCTTCATGAAGACGTGCCTGTGTTTTAGTCTTATTTGCACCAGCAACAGTGTGACCCAAAGGCATTTAACAGACATTTGAACTAAACCATATCTGCATTAGTTTACTGCATGCTTTATGGAAGAGTGCATGTATTTCAGGCTTAAGGGGGAGGTATCTCCCCCACCCTCTACATCTGGTTTCGATACTTTCAAATTTAATGTATGTGTCAATACTTTAAAATATTTTGGTCAACGCTGTCTTTTGAGATAACTCATTACTTAGAAAAAAACAGAAGTCTAATACAGAAGTGCTTCTGTGCCTGTGTTCACTTCAGTTATCCTTATCTGAATCTTTTTTTGGCTTGGTTCGGTCTTCCTTGAAGTCTGTTGGCTTGGCTACAATCTGCATTTCATGGTTTGTACAAAGTAGGATGCTTTTTGGTTTTATTTCCATTAACCTTCTTAGTGATAGTGAGATCTGACCTCTTGGTGACCCTTTTTAAGTTTTTTTGTTTGTTTGTTTGTTTTTTCCCATGGTAGTTTTTCAGCTAATATCTTCAGCTACATTTGGTGGAAAGAGCAGGGTGAAAGAGGGCGCCACCAGCAATCTGTATAGTTAACCATCTAGAACTCAGTTTCCTTGTCTATACAATGGGTATGTTGAAATAAATGATCTCAAGGTGTCTTATTTTTAAAAACCTATGATTTCTTGGCTAACTTTCTGATCCAGTTTTCTCATAAGTGTCAAGTCTTGATGAGATTTTTTTCTTAAATGCATTATTATGTGCTTTTTGTACTGTGAGATTCTGTCTCTCTCTCATTTAAAAGCCTGTAAAATCATTCTGTGTTAGTACTCAGAGCACTGTGGGCCAAAATGAAGATTTAGTTTGTATTCCCACTTAGACGCATTTATAAAAATGTTAAATAAATTGGGTCCCATCTACTTGGATCTTCTTTGTAAACCTGTTCTCCACTCATAAATGTGCCCATCTTCTCTTCCTGAACCGTCTCTCCTCGTGAAGAGGTTGCATGCCTGATCTGAAAATCAATGTTGGGTTTTAAAAAAATACTCTTAGGTGCAGAATGGAGTCAAAGGCAGTAAACTACATCTTTAGGTTATGTCTTATCTCTAAGTTCCCAATTTGTCTAAGAACACGAAAAGATTAGTACTGTTTTGTTTCTTTTTTGAGAAGCACTACCTTTCATCCAACAGGCCAAGTCTATTTCCACAGTCAGTGAGTCTCGTCTTTATTCTGCTGTTAGATTTCTGGGTCTGGCCGTAAGCCCAGTCCAGAGAAGTTGGCATCCCCTCTGGGGTTCTTTTTGTGTATGGGGTGGCCACTGAGCCTAAGCAATCCTCTGACTATTTGTAATTTCATTTGTGTGTTTTGACAAATATGTCCCCTCTTTCATCCTCAGAGTCCTCCAAAGGTTGAGGTGGACACCCTAGTTCAAGATCAGATCGGGAGCACTCAGGCTTCTAGTTCAACTGCAGACTCTGCCCTTTGCTTCAGAAGATCATTTGAGAATTAGAAGCCACTGTGCCTTTCCATTTCTATCAGTTAATTTTTAGGAGAAAGATAATATGGAGGAGATCTTTAATGTAAAAGAAAAAATATCCTGTGAAGAGGCAGAAAGGATTTCTCGCAGTGGCTGCAAATCTTGGTAAATACACTTTGCTGCTGTAACCCCCCAACACCCCAGTGAAAACTCCGGTAACCTGGGGAATTTCTCTTGAGAGCATACCGAAAATAGCATCAGTGCTGTCTCCCCCGCTTTCTCCCTCTGTGTAGTGCCAGAAAATATGGCTATTATAGAAAAAAATAACCACTTGTTTTTATCCTGAGTTCTTATGGACCAGATCTTGAAAGTGGGTGTGGGTATGTGAGAGAGTTTAATGCCAAATAGGAAGCCCACTCGAAATGAATCAGGTGACTACAAATAAAAATAGATACTTATTTCTTTCTTTGGGGAAAGTGCTATATAAATAATGGCAATGTTTGCTTCGTCTCCTAAGATCCCTTTTTCTCCTGCATATTTAAAATAAGAAATCCACTTAAGAGGAAGTTACTTTTATTGAGGATTTGGTCACTGTGCAGATTATAAGAACTATTAACTACTGTGTTATCTTTTGCTTACAAGTGCAGAAACCCAAATCAAAATAACTCAGACAGAAACCAGGGGAGAGCTGTTGCTTACATTGCCCACCCCCAGGCATGGCAGAGGTAGCTCTGGCCAAAGACTGGGGGCCTTGAGACTTTCTTCTGTCCCTCCTGGTCTCTTAACTCTGCTTCTCTCTGCTGATTGCCATGACTGCAGGTAGCTCCAGCCTCCTAAGCTGAGAGGAAAGAGGGTCTTCCCTGCCAGTTCTAGTTGGGAGAATCCTAGGGAGGAATTCTGATTGGCTCAGTTTTGGCCACATGTCCTTCCTGGTACCAGTGGCTATGGCTGGGTGAATGGGGTGCTGTGATTGGCTGAGGCAGAGTCACATGTTCAGCCCTGTGGTCAGGTGTGAGGGTGTATTGAGAAGGGTGTCCGGGGTAGGCAAGTTACCCAACCGCCATTGGTTTTCAGTTTTCCATTGACAGAGGCTCTGCGTGGTCTCCTTGAGCCTCATGCCTGCCTCTCGCATAGATATTAATATCATTCCCGCCCCTACAGCTGGGAAAGAAGAGTGTAGAGGAACTAAAGTGTCCACGGTCCTACAGCCTGTGTGTCCTGGTCACAGGGCCTGGGGGTGTCAATGCCAGAGCCTGGAGCCAGGTCTGTAAATGTGGGAACGATGAGCGGGTACCAGGGATTGCTGAAGGTTTATATCCCATCAATATTTATACCTTCTCAAAAAGAAATTCCTGTCAAACCACACACCTTCCTTTAGTAACACCACCAAAACACATGAGATGGAAGAGGCCAATCTTTTTGTGTCATGTCTGGAGTAATGTTTTTATGCCTTTTGCACCTCCCTCCCCATTTTGTTCCTTAGACACCTTTTTCTGGGCTTGAAATCTAAAATTAGTACTGACCTTTGGAGTGAGAAGGTAGAGTGCATTTATACGGATTTCAAGGGAATAACAGGCTAGCTGTATAGAACTCAATAGAACCAAAGAACAGGTGCGGAATGGTTTCTAAAAGATGCCTAATTGAACTTTGTTTAGGATTTAGCTCTTCTTTTTTCTAAAGTTTATAGTATTAGCTTTATTTCAAAATATGTCACTTCTGAATAGTAGTGATTTCCTCCTTTTCCTCCATAGAATAGTAATGAGTGGGGGGAATTTGGAGGCCAGCTGGGTTTGGTTTGAGTCTGTCAGTTACAAGTTGCAGGCTATGAGCCATAGCTCAATTTCTTAACTTCTCCAAGCTTCAGTTTCTTCATCTGCGAGTTAGGCAGAAAGGTAACCACCCTGTAAGTGTTGTGAGGATAAAAAGGAAGGTATACCTTAGGTGCTGAGCACAGTGGCAGGAATGGAACTGATTTTTGGCACACAGGTGGCCGTGGTGCTAGCTTTTATTTGTCACAGTAGTACAGGTGAGTACTTAACTTCCTCGAGACTCATGTTTTCATTGTGTCTTTGACTGGGTGAATGAGCGGCTTGCTCTGTGTGTTTGCGTGCTATGTTTCTGCACCCCTTTCCTGTAACACTCTCAGTGGGCACTTCTTCCCCGTGATCCGCTGGTCATCTGTCCTTCCTGGAGGCTTCAGGCTCTTGTGCACTGGCCACGAAGCAAAGGATGGCTGATGCATGAAATAACCTCCCTCCAACTCCAGCCTTGCATTTGGGAGGAAATGTAAACGGCCCTGTTACCAGGAGGTTTTTCTAGGGGCATATTGCAGGTAGCCCTGTTACAGTGGGTGTTTTTTTCCCCCTAGGTTAGTTGTGAAGAATGAATAAATGTCTATATAGTAGGAAGAATAATCTATTTCTTTGGTCCCCAACTCCCAGGCTGCAGGTACCGGTCAGCAGCCTGTTAAAACACACACACACACGTCCATGGAAAAATTATCTTCCGTGAAACCGGTCCCTGGTACCAAGAAGGTTGAGGAGCTCTGATTTGGTTTAGTATTTAGGTCTTTGCATGGGTAGCATCCAGACACTTCTCCTTTCATTCTTTTTTTTTTTTTCAGACTGTGACACAGTCATTCTACTATGTCTGATGATGTTCAGATACCCAAAAATAACCATTTTAAACACTTGCTGAATGTATTTAAAACACATGGTCATTTAATTACGATTTTATTCCTTTGATATGCAAAAGAGTTCTAAGAATGTGGAATTAACCTTAGCAAACATTCCCAGATAAGAAGTGTGTTTTCTGCTACCATTGATATGATTTGGGCGGATTTCTCTGGCATATATCCACTTGAGACTTTGTACAGTCTGAACATGTGCCCACACCTGAACTGTTGCTTTGTGAGGCGGGAGATGCCAGGGAGATTCTGTGTGATGACTTTATTTTAAAGAGAATTTTCTTTCTGAACATGTGGATTTTCTCTCTGAAATTAATTTACTAGAAGACTCAAATCATCTTATGCCAAATCTGTGGTAATTTCTAACATATTAGTTAAAATAGCAATTTGGAGGATTGGCTGAAGATGCCAAAGTATTCATAATAAACCTGTTCTTGTGCAGCAGGGTGGTAAATCATGAATATCAAAGTGCTGATCATACTAATGTAAATTAATTTAGCATAATTGAAGGTATGAAGACAGAGTTGTTCCCATGTATATATGTCACTTAGTAGCCTACAGTTTCTTTGCATAGGATAAGTACATTTTTTACATGTATGGTGGCAGAATTATATATTTTTTTTGTTTGTTTATTTATTTTTTTTTTTGAGACAGAGCCTCATTCTGTTGCCCTGGGTAGAGTGTAGTGGCATCATCATAACTCACTGCAACCTCAAACTCCTGGGTTCAAGCAGTCCTCTTACCTCAGCCTCCCTAGAAGCTGGGACTACAGGCACGTGCCACCACGCCTGGCTAATTTTTCTATTTTTAGTAGAGATGGGGTCTCGCTCTTGCTCAGGCTGGTCTTGACCTCCTGAGCTCAAGTGGTCCTCCCGCCTCAACCTCCCAGAGTGCTAGGATTACAGACATGAGCCACCATGTCCGGCCAAATTTATGCTTTTGTACTGCTCTCTACCTTGTGTTCTAGTTGTGTATGTATCTTATCTGACCCAGTAGGAACCTTCAAGTCTACCTTATTCTTTCGGGCTCCTTCTACCATACCTGGCACAGAAGTGCCCAAAAGATGCTTCAAAGGGGAGAGAAAGAAATGAAAAATTATGAATCATCAGTATGTCAAGTACTGTTAGGCATATTTTATACAAGATCTTGTTGAATCCTACTAACTCTTATAGGTAGAAATTAGTCCTAGTTTAAAGGTGAGAAAGCTGTGATTCAAGGTGTAGAACAACTGCTCAGATTCCCACTGGTGGGATATAGACTCCAGGTCTATGTGTCTCCATGGTAGACATTTCAGTCCTGAAACATTATTTTCAATGAATGACTGAGGCTGAGCAACAACACAAGGCCCCACCGATTAAAGGTCGGAACATTGCTGGACAGAGGATGAGTTTGGCAGTCAGATGAACTTGGGTTTAACCCTAGCTCCACACTTAGTAGTTGTTTGGCCTTAGGTGCAATACTCCACTCTCTGTGCTGCATTTCCATAGCGAGAGAATAGAGGTGGTGAGGACATTGCCCTCCTTGCAGAGGAAGAGTGTACTGTCCCTCACTCACAGGCAGGGAAACAACAAATACAGTGACTTAAGTCACGTGTCAAGGTCAGAGCTGTGGCAGGTTGAGAATTCCTGTCTCTGACGGCTATCACCTGTGCCAAGTCCTGGTTCATTGTGGCAGCAGAACTGCCATCACCTGCCACTCACACCCGATTAGCCCACAGAGGACCCCACTAACTCAGTGGCCCTCCCCACCCATCCCCTTGGGCCACATGGCTGATTCATGTCCCCTTTTCTCTGTCGTGTTTTCTCCCTTCACTCCCATGTTCTCAAGGAAGATTCTTACCAGAGAGCAGAGAGATTCCCGCAAGACTCGCTCTCGATGTATCTGCCCCGCACGGGACTTCAGGGGAACTGAAGGTCACAGCGCTATTGTGTTTGGGTGGCAGGCAGCTCAGAGCTAGCCTTTGAGCACTTACTCTGCGATAGGTTCTTGGAGGGGCACAGAAATACCTACGAAACAGGTCAACCTTGGAGGGGCTTGTCTATTTAGGTAGAAAGGGCATTTCTGTGATACTCTAACAAATTCAAGGTCGTCTAGACCAGTAGCATACCATAGTGGGGAGGAGAGGCAATCGGGATGCATTGTCTTTAGAGGATTTAAAAGTAATAATGAAATTGCCTTAGAATTGATTTACTTTTTATTATCATCATGCACCATAGTGATAAAATATTTCTCCACTGGAGCCAACGAGTTCTGCCACTCCCACCCTGTCCCTAATTCCTGTACTAGGTCAATAATCAACTGCCTAAATGAGCGCTACTAATGAGGTGTTTGGGAGGTCAAGCTGGCAGTGGTCAGTGAGGACTGAATTGTTGGGGAAGGCTGCACAGGAGTCCTTTCCCCGCCCTCTTGGTCATGACAAGACACCTGGAGAGCAGTCTGTCACCCTGAGGGCTGGAGCTGATGCCCAAGTGAGCCGTGGGCTGGGAAGGTGCTTTCTGTGCATTGCCATGCTGACGCCTCAGCGGCCCAAGACAGTTCTGCAGATGAGGAACAGGGGCAAGTGACAGGACGTCCAGGTCTTGATGTCCTCCTGTGTGAGCTGAGGGTAGTAATGCCCAGTTTCCAGGTGGCTGGCAGGAGGCTCAGTACTGCTAATGCCAAGCCTTGCACAAAGAGAAGGGACTTAAATGTCAGTTACTACTCATGATAATATGCACCAGAGGACAGTCTCTGTGCACAAGCGTGAATGTCTAGATAACCCTCATGGGTAATACAGTCCTTATTGTTTTCTTTTACTTAACTCTCCACAAAATCTTTTTTAACCCTAAACTTTGCAGAATTGGCATTTATTGATTTGTGTCAGTTAAGAGTTGGCTGGTTATTCTCTCACATGCTCTCTATGGCTGAATAAAAGCAGATAACTCTTTCACAAAGGGGAGATTAGTTCCCTTAAAAAGAAGCTGAAAGTTTTAATGGACAGCTGTGGAAAGGTGTGAAGCATTACTCACGTGTAACTTTTACTTTCATTAAATACTCATGACCACGAGACGCGGCAGTGTGCAACGCTGCATTACGTCCCGGTCTCTTCGGGGCTGGGCATGCAAACTTGCCTGAGCAGTGCCTTAATAAATCATTAAAAGGCACTGAAATGTAAAATTGTCTCTAGGAAAAAGACTGTCCCAGTTTAAAACTTGTGTACCTAGATATGAAGCAAAAAATTTCCTCAAAATTTTTCCTCGGAGAAAAAGGGAGTTGTAGTCTAGTAGGGTCCTTACAGTCTTTGCTATTACGAGATTCTGACACGTTCATCAGTCAGAGTTCACAAAAAAGCCTGGAGGGATGAGACTTACAAGTGACTGGTTGAGAACAGATGGGGAGGGCTCAGTAGCTTACAGTTCCCTTCGTCAGTATTTCCTTAGCAGTGCTTATTGAGGTTGCATGGTGAAAAGGGGTTAGATTAAAAGAGAGAGAAGCAAAGAAATTGAATACAGATTTAGTTACTATTCCTGAGGTCATGACTTCACCATTGCCAGATGCCGAATGTTGAATCAGTTAGGGCAATGCTGGTTGCTGCAACAAATAAACCCTGGCATGTACCGTGGCTCACACACGATGGAAGATTATTTTCCACTTGCATAAAGCCCAAAGTGGGTGTGTCTATTTGAAACCTGGGGATACAGTAACACAGCCATCTTGTGGCTCCACTTTATTTAACAGGCTGTTGCCAAGGTCATGGTGCTTGTCAGCATCAAAGCAGAAATACTGTGGAGGATGACGGCCTATGGGAGGCTTTGCTGGGCCAGCCCTGCGAATGGCATATGTTGCTTCACTCCCGTTTCATTAAGTATAATACCGTTCAGTCTTTTTTTTTCTCTTAATGTCTTTTTTTACATATATTTTTTGTTGAGATATATAATATTTGCACATATTTATGGGGTCCATGTGATAGTTTGTTACATGCATGGAGTGTGTAATGATCAAGTCAGGGTATTTAGGGGATGTATCATCTCGAGCGTTTATCATTTCTGTGTGTTGGGAACAAAGTCTAATGGTCACTCCCACCTACCACAGAGACTAGGAAATACAGTCCAGCTCTGTGGTTGGGAAGAAGCGGAAATGAGTTTGTCGAAAAGCTAGCTGCTCTCTGTCAGATGGAATTCTACTAAGACCATTAAAAGTCACTTTCTAAAGTAACACAGTCAATAATACACTGTGGGGATCATGAATATATTTTTATTAATATCTCTGAGGGCAACCGTCCTGATGCACTATGAAGGGCTTACTGCAGGTGTTTCGTGCCAGTGCCTCACATAGATTCGAAAAGTGCTGTGTCACAGGCAGCTGGAAGGTAAGGAGGTGCTGTGCTTGGGAAAATGGTTAGACACCTCAGAAGGTGAGGACACGCATGTGGAAGATGCCTGGGAAGACTCTGAATTGCATTACTTCATGGAAAATGGGGGTGGAAAGAAAAGCAGTATTTCTAATTCATAATATGTGTGATTTCATGTATTAGTCATAAAGTTTATTTAGCCAGGTTGACCAAAACTTGTGTGGGTGGGCAGGGATCTTTCTCATTGGGAAAAGAAGAGGGTTGCCTTTTCTGGGGGTTGCCTTATATTCAAGTACATATGGGAATTAGAAGTTAATCAAAGAAATAAAGGATTTATGCTGGAGGAAGGGGTGCCTACCAGTGTGGGGGAGGGTTGTCACATTTGCTGGCAACACAGTTCTGTGTCTGGGGGTAAACGGAGGGGTGAAAGTAAGGGAATGGGACCAACGCCAATCCTGTGCTCTGACTGGGGGCAGGAAAAGGAACCCACAGGGACTTGGCAGGGGGAAGGCAGGTAACCCTCTCTCTGGGAGAAGCCCAGTCTCCTGGTGGTGGGCACACCTGAGTGCTCTCTCTCCCCCCTTCTAAGTGACATGGGCAGGGCACACAACCTCTCTGCATCAGTGTGACATTCAGAGAGATGGCATGTTCACAGGGCTGTGCACGCAGTAGGAGCTTTATGAACATTTCCTCCCCCATCTCCTGTGCATCTACTCACCAGCCCCATCGCCGGGGAACATTATCTCTGTAATTGGCTGTGAGACACAGGGGAGGCGTTCTCACCTATGAAATGCAAGTTCATGGCAAAAGGAAGCTCGGCCTCCTTCATCCCTGATGTCCCCCGGTGTAGTATCTTATACTCCAGGTTAGAAAACGGTGAGAAGAACTCTCATTAAGCCATTGAGTTTTAAGTCTAGAAATCCTTGTTCTTCTATCTTAGCTGTGGATGTTGGGGTCGGGGGAGCAGCCTGGTCCCAAGAAGAAAAGTTCTGTGATGCCTAAGAGTGGTCACATTTCTCTCCAGCATGGTGTCTCGTGCAAACCTCACAGCAGCAGAGGGAGGAGGCTTATTGCTGATCTTCTAGGTGAGGGGACAAAATCCCAGAGCGGTTGTGTGATTCATCCCATGCAGGGAGGCCTGGGGCCCGACAGCAGGTCTGATCCACAATTGTGTCAAAGTGGACACAGGTTTCTTCTGGGAAACAGCCAAATGTGTCCCCAGCTCCACGCTCCTTTGGAAGGTATTAGCATTGGCTGCAGCAAAGGAAACTGAGTCGGGGTGAAGCAAGAACCTCAGTAGCTGAATGACCAAATCCATGTTTGGAATTGCACTTCCCGTCACCTCTGATAGTTTCTAAGCCTTGAAGAACTTCTCTGGTTTGATGGTTACTTGTTGGGGAAAAAAACCCAACATTTAAATATAGAGTGGTCGTCTTTTTTTAACATTCCTTTGAGATTGTGTTTACAAACTCTTTGGTACTGTAAGAAAAGAGCAAAAAGAGCAGAGTTGGAGGTAAAAGCGCAGGAACCTTTCTTAAAGTAGAAGTTTAACTACGTTCTCATATCCTCCCCAACCCTCTTTCCTTTTTCTTACTTTAGAAGTATTTCCAGACCCTGTGCCTATAGAAATATATATTTTTAATTTCCTTGCTTACTATATTTTGGACGATGACTCATGTATTCCCCGAGAAGTTAAAACAAGGAAACCAGGGACCATCTACCTGTTGTACCCAGCTCAGACTCTTTCTAGGTAACTATTTTATTTCGGTGACACCATAGAATTTCGATGGACCGAGCCTGTGTGGGTTTCTTGTACCAAGCCTGGGTAGAGAGGGTCTTAAATACAAGAACCAGAATGGAAAACTGAAAAAGAAGAGAATGTGTACCCAAGTATCACAGGATCACTTCTTTGGATGCTAAAACTTATCTCAAAGCAGCCCTAAAGTCATCTAATAAAAAATGGAAAATGTTTACTCCATGTTTCCTACAAGAATCCATTGTTTTAATGCAATGTCTATGATATATTTGGAGGGAGGGTAGGGAAGGTACTCTGTTTATTTTCCCTGAAGCTTTTTTTTTTAATTACTAAACTGCTTAAGTGAACCTACTTGGGGACATAGGTGTATCAGGAGGCTGATTTAGCCACACTGAGCTCTTCCTTCCCACTCTTCCCCGTCAGGTTCCATAACACAAGCTCAGCACCTTCCTGCCTTCCCTCCATTTGCCCTGGGAAAGGTAGTAAGTAGTAAGTAATTACTATCCACTGCAAAAGGCAGAAGAAAGAACATAGGACGGATCACCAAATGGTGCTGCATTTTATTTGCATGATGTCAGAAGCTGGCTGTTTAGATGAAGTCACTCAGGGGTACCCCCAGCATGAAGCACAGGAGACAGACTCAGAGTTTGTCGGGACAGCAGGGTGGCTGCAGGTCGGAGAGACTGACTAACAGTTACCAGACTCGTGAGAGATGGATGAATGATAATAAGAGGGCCTCTTGGCCAATGAGCACATTCCCTACCTTAACAAAATCTTCACAGGAAGCCTGCTTGTTATGGGAAGGTTGGTTGGTAAGTACCACGTAAAAGCAAGTTGATGGCCCACGTCACAGAAGTAAAACCTGGGTCAGTTCCCTATGGCCTGTAGGAAATTCCCTGATCAATCAGGAAGGAGGGGGGCGGTTAGTGGATCAACAACATCGCACACACTAGGTCCCTTCATTCCTAGATGTTGAGAATGCCTTATAGACTAATTGTAGTGTAGGATAATGTAAGAGAATAGCTCCTGATGACAGGTTATTGAAATTGATAATTTCTGAGTCCTTTCATTATTTCTCATTTTATTTAGAAACTTGTGAAACAAAAGCCAAGGGTTAAAGGTTTGCATATCTAAGGAATAACACTAAGTTGTGACTAGTACTTTCATTCATTCAATAAGTATATATCTAGTGTCCATTATGTAACTCTTTACATTCTGATGCTTTTAATTCTTTGCTGGTTATCATTTGTCAGTTGCCACCACCTCGAGTCACTCTCTCTCATCTTGCCCGTTAGAGAAAGGTGTGGCTCCGTTTCCATTTTCACCTCTTCTTACTAATTTGTTGCGTGGAGGACATTAGTAACCCAACAGTGCTATTGCATGTACAGTAAAAGCAAAGAGTGCCTTCTTCATTCACCTGAAGCTCTTAATACCACATGTCACTTTCTACCTCATTTCTTAGTCCTTAAGGATTTTTATCTTCTGTTGGTCTGTAAGCTCTTCAGGTCAAGCTTTGCTTTCTCTTCTTTGTAACTTGTCCTTTCCTCAGGGCTTAGGAACCTCATTAACTGTTTCATTAACTAGGAAAGCTCTTGAGCTGTTTGTGCAAACTCTAAAGCTCAATTAGAAATGAAGATGATCATAAACCTCATGACACCTTTTCCCCAGATCCCAAGATTCGGGACTCTCCTCCTTCAGCACAGGTCACTGCGGCAGCCCCTCTCTTCATCTTCAGCCATCCTTGATCAACCATCTTGATCAACTACCAGGAATATCGAGGTGGCCTTTCTAACTCCAGGGCAGCAGCTATGAGCACTTAAGAGATCACAGTTTCGACTCTTGATCGAAGGACGTTCTTGTACAGGGTCCTTCCTCCTGGCAGGCATCTCCTGGCTGCCATTTGGGAGATTTTCTCTGGGTCACAGAGGTTTGAACCAGTCAAGTCTGGAATATTTGTTTTCTCAGGAAAAGCAGCCCTATTAAAGCCATTGTTTTTAAAAGTCACTTGGAGCATTAAAAACCTCCGATCATCAATTCAGCTGTTGAAATTTAGGAGTGGTCAGGGCTTTGGGCAAGCAATATTGAATTAAACGTGTGGAGCCCTTTAAGACAGCATTTGATTGTACATTTGAAATAGGGAATGCAAATTGAAATTCCTCATGGGTGCTTTAAATCATGCATTATATGTGCAGTATTTTCAATTAGCTGCAGGAAAAAAAATACATTCAGTGTGGCTCTATTTTTACAGCTGGGAATTGCTCAGAGAACACAATTGACTATTTCATACATATGAGATTTATTTAAATGACTCGTGGGGCATTTGCAGTTTAACCAATAATTGAAAATATTGTTGCAGTGTGGCAGGTAAAAGTAGGAATCATTTTGCATTCCTGAAGAGGTGCTCCAAGCTCAGGAGCATTATATTAGTAAAAGGGCATCGGGTGGAGAGGGAGTTAGATCAGTATTGAGACTCAGCCCTTCACATCTCCTTGCTGGGTTTTGCTCCACCACGGAAAGAAAGAAAATGTTTAACTGCGGGGTGATGCTTTCCGGAAGGACCCCAAACACTAAGGCGTTCTCTAGTGTCTCCCTTCTGTTCTTATGTGTCACACACAAGGTTGGATCAGACATGAGGAGCCCTGTCCTTCCCCTGACTCCTTTCTGACTCCCTGTACCTTCTGCACCAATTCTTTGTGCCATTTCACATCACCCGTCACCTACTATACTGACACAGAAAGCTAAGTTGAGCCTCTCAGGATGGAATAATCAGCCCTTCCATGGTTGTTCATAAATGTTACTAGGGATTTGGAATGCATGTTCCCACTGAAATGATGTTGTAAGTGGTGATTAGGTAATGCTGTATTAAAATGCATTAGTACTCATGTGATTCGGACAGTATCAGTTAATTAGGCATTTTTTTTGCAGAATTAAAATACTAACCTCCAGTTTCTAACCTTTCTCTGTAATGGTGGTTCCTAACCAGGGTGATCCTTCCAAATAACCAGGGCCATTTGTCAATGTCTACAAACATTTGGTTGGCACATCTGGGCAGGGTGCTACCAGCATGTCATGAATAAAGGCCAGGGATCTGCTGAATATCCTACAATATGCAGGACAGCCCCCTACAACAAGGAATATTCAGCCCAACACGTCAAGAGTGCCAAGGTTGTGAAACCTTGCTGTAGAATATATGTAAATTCTTAAAAAAATAAAAATAAAAAAAAAGATCTCCCCAGATACTTCAGACCAGCAGTCCTCAACATTTTTGGCAACAGGGACTGGTACCAGGGCCCGGCCCAGGGATTGGGGACTACAGCTTTAGACTATACCTGCTTGTAAAATGGTGGCTTCTGTAATCGACCTTAGTATATGATGCAACTTAAGTTGACCATCGAAGGCCTGGCTTCTTCATCAACGCCTTAATTGTGTATTGAGCACCTCGGTGTCCATGTGCCATGTTAGATGCTGGGGTACAGGTGACAGGACAGACTAGGTCCCCACCATGCTCACAGGCACAAAGGGAAGGGAAGACAACAAATGTACCAGTTAAAGGGAACATAAGCGTGGAGGCCTGAGGCTAAGAACAGCTGGGCAGGTTCTGCAAACTGCAAGGACAGGGCACAGCAGTCCTGCCTTATCCGTAGCTTCAGCTACCCGAGGTCTGAGAATAGTGAGTACAGCACGATAAGGTATTTTGAGAGAGAGATAGACCATATTCACGTAACTTTTATTACAGTATATTGTTCTAATTCTTCTTTTATTATTATTGTTCATCTATTACTGTGCCTAATTTATAAATTAGACTTTGTCATAGGTATGCATGGATGGGGAAAAACATAGCATATAGAAGGTTCTGTACTATCCATGGTTCCAGGCATCCACGGGGGTTCTTGGAATGTCTCTCCCTCAAATAAGGGGCGGGGGACCACTGTCCCGAGAAGGAAGCCAAACCCAGACCAGGCAGGCCGACGCGGAGGCTGTGGGAGGAGGTTTGCGTTTCCTCGCAAGCCTGTGGGAACCTGTGGGAGGGCTTGACTCAGGTCTTGGTGTAGAGTCCGGGTCGGCTTTCCCTGTCATTGGAGCAGGGCAGGCAGCGAGTCGGGTCTCGGGGAACAGTGTCCTCCTGCAGAGATGCTAGTGGCACGTGGGCTGGGGGCAGAGGAAACGGAAAGAGGTGGACCATTCAAATGATGGTGCTTGTTGATGGTTCCCTGGGATAAGCGAAAGGATGAAGGGTGAGTCCTGGGCTTCTGGCTTAGATTCCCAGGGGTTGGCTGGTGCTGTCACTCACTGAGATGTGGGACCTGGGAGAAGAGCAGCGTTAGGGGCGAGGAGTATTTATTTTTCCTCCCATTCTAGAATGTCTGTGAAAACTGATAAGGGGACTCCTGTGTATCTTTCTACCCCATTTTAAAATAAGAAACACTGTGTTTTAGGGTCTGCTTGCAAAACTGGAAGGTTTTCTCCTGGATTACCTCTTCTTTCGGTTCCCATCGTAACAGGCTTTCCCATGGAGCTCAGGATTATTTCTAAATGGCCTCTTTGGGCAATTGTCAAGCATTTTCTGTATTAGGTGTTTCATCCATCAAAACAGAACAGTGATGAAGGTTGGTGCAAGATCCAGACTTCTACCACTGCGTCTCTTGACCACCAAGACGAGGCTGGTCTGGCTTTGCCACCTTAAAACTTTTTAAAATTAGTATAATCCCACCCTATTTCAGGTCCAGGCTGGTAGGAAAACACTTCCTTATTCACAAGCTTGGCAGCCTTGGAAAGAACACGAGGAAAATCGCCAGAGCCTGACGCCCATTTCCTCAGTCGGCCGGTGACCATCAGACGTTTCCTGACCCCGTCACCAGGGCCGTGGGTGGAGGCCACAGGGGCTGGGCTGCTGCCCCCGGGAGGGCACGGCCCCTCAGGTCTCCGTCTCTGAGGGCTTATGACCAGATGTGACACTCTGATAAAGTCACATTTGAGACCCCTGAGCCCCTCCTGCAGCAAAGAAATAAAGGAAATCAAAAAAAGATCATGAGTCAGTTAAAAAAAGGCAGCTTTAAAAAATCCTTTTGATTTTGAGAAATGAGAATTCTTGAACATTTTGCAGTTGAGGAGAAAGTTAAGCTGGCGTCGTATAGACCTTCAGAGGCAGAAGAGGGGAACCCAGCCCTTCATGATGAGGGTGGAAAACAGGTTAATGGCAGAGACCAGCTTCGGCTGGGGCCTCAGGAACTGTCCCAAGAACCTGAAATGTAATAAAAATGTAATACCTTTTGTGAGTCCTCACAACAACTCTTAAGGCAGGGACTACGATTAACACCCATTTTACAGATGGAGGAACTGAGGCACAGTGAAGTTAAGCACTTGTTGAAAGTCATGCAGTTAATTGGCAGTAGAGCTGGGATCGGAGCTTAGTTGGTTTGTCTCAGGAGCCTGCAGAGGCCAAGTACAGTGTCTGAGATCCTTTTATTTATTTCTTAAAGAAGAAAAGTTGATGCTGCCACAGACCAAATAATTATGAAAGTGTACAATTATGCGAAAACATATTTTGGTAACTTTTTAAAAAATATCTACAGTTTTAGTGTGCTTAGAAAAATAAAGTAAGTGATAGAAATATCTGTCTTAAGGTGCATTGGCATTTGTTGGCTAACTAAAATTTTATAGTAGATTTTTTTTAAAAACCTTTTTATTTTGAGATACTTGTAGAGAGATTCCATCTACCTTTCACCTGGCTTTCGGCAAAGTGCCATCTTGTGTAACTATAGTACAATAGCACAACAAGGAAATTGACGATGGTACAATCCAGCCACCTTATTCAGATTTTACCCATTTCACATGCACTGGTATGTGTACTTCTGTGCAGTTTTACCACATGTAGATCCGTGTGACCACCACCACAGTCAAGATACAGAACAGTTCTGTCACACAGGCCCCTCATGCCCCTTCTACAGTCACACCCATCTGCCTCCCTCCTGTCCTCCCTAACCCCTAGCAACCACTAATCTGGTTTCTACCTCTGCGATTTTGTCATTTCGAGAATGTTATATAAGCGGAATGATACACTGTGTAACATTTGGGGATTAGTTTTTTCACTCAGTATAATTTTCTTGAGATCCACCCAAGTTGTTGAGTGTCTCAGTAGTTTCTTTCTTTTTGTTGCTGAGTAGTGTTCCATGGCATGGATGTACCACAGTTTGTTTAACCATTCACCCATTGGTGAACATCTGGGTTGCTTCCAGTTTGGGGCTATTAGAAATAAAGTTGCTATGAACATTGGTATATAGGTTTCTGGGTGAACATGAGTTTTCATTCTTGGAATAAATGGTCAGGATTGCTGGATCATACACTTAAGTGCATGTTTAGTTTTGTAAGAAGCTGCCACACTGTTTTCCAGAGTGGCTGTGCCATTTTACATTCCCACCAGCAATGTGTGAGTTAACTATCTCTGCATCTCACCAGCAGTTGGTGTTGTCACTGGTGTTTATTTTAATTATTCTGATAGGCAGGTAGTGATCTCATTGTGGTTTTCATTTGCGTTTCCCTAATGGCTAATAACATTGAACATCTTTTCCTGGGCTTATTTGCCATCCGTATATCCTCTTTAATGGAATGTTTGTCCATGTCTTTTGTACATTTCCTAATTGTATTGTTCTTTTTATTTAAAAAACAAATAATAATTGGATTGTTTGGTTTTTGAGAGTTCTTTAAATATTCTAGATAGTAGTCCTTTGTCACATATGTGTTTTGCACATATTTTCTCCCAGTCTTTTCATGATGTTTGCAGGGTTTTTTTTGCACTTTTAATGTCAAGTCTAAGAAAAATATAGGGTCTTGAGCCCTGCCTCTTGCAATGTGCTATGACTGGATGTTGAGAAAGAAGGTCATGGAACAAGATGGACATTGGAGTGTGAACGGCTCTTCCAGCTTCTGTCCAGCTGGGCTCTGGTGTGTGTCGTGATGTTTGCCACGGTCATGGCCACGGGGTCGGCCTTGTCTTGCAAAAGCTGTAAGGTGTTGATGGTGCGAAGAGAAAAATATTTTGAATTTTTTTCTCTTGACACAAGGCGTTTTTGCACTTGCGCTCCTGCGTCTGGAACACGCTTCCCTGCCTCCTCCCTCTGCACCTTGGTCAGCTCTGTCCAGTTTATCCTCCAGTGTCTGCCCACGTGGCCCATCCCCAGAGCACTTCCCTGGTCACTGCCTGTCCCCTCTGCCCAGGTGGGCCTCAGCTGCCTTGGTTGCATGCTCCAATTGCTGTCAGGGCATTTGTAAAGTAAATATGTAAAAAATGAATGTAAATATCAATTCAATAATACGATGATTTGATTAAAGTTTTTTTCTCCTCTAGACTAGGCATTCTCATCCTCAGCACATACTGGCATTTGGGGCCAGACAATTCTTTGTTGTAGGCAGCTGTCCTGTGTGTTGTAGGATGTTTAGCAGCATCCCCGGCCTCTACCCACTGGATGCCACAGGACACCCTCCCTAGCCTCACCCAGTTGTGAAAATCAAAGATGTCTTCAGACATTGCCAAATGTTCCCTGAGGGACAAAATCACCCAGGTTGAGGACCACAGCTCTAGACTATGGGAGCTGGGAGAGTAGGTGCCCAGTCCCTTTTGGTCCCTCTCCTCTCCCTAGCAGCCCAGCACTGTGCCTGGCACACTGATGCTCCATTAGGATTTGTGGAATAAATGAATGGACGAACCATACTTAGTATCAAACACAAGGTTCTGAATGCAGCAACCTTGGAAATACCACCCTGACATCAAAGGAACGGAGTGGGTTTCACTGGGAATTTGAGCCCTAGGAATCTAGAGTCCCTCTCTACACCCTGTGTATGTGTTTCCCTGCCCCTCTGCCCGCCGACTGAAATAGGAGCGGGAGCCAGCAGTTCCTGCCTGATTAAAGCCCACATCCTCTGTTAATGCTGCCAAAGCGGGGCCCTCACCACTAAGAAAAAGCATCTCTATTACTTGCAGGGCTCGGAGTCTCCTACGGACTCAGGCCTCTTCTGAGAAAAAGGGCATCCCAGCCCACAGAGCGGGACCTCCTTCGGGTGGCCTTTCGGGGTGATTGGCACAGGGCTGCGTGGAGACCTAATGCAGCGCTCCCTGCGGAGATGCCTCTCCTCTCTAGCTGGGCTCCTCCCTTTCCGTGAGGGGAAGGAGGGAACTAGGGGTCTGGGCTCAGCTTTGCTTAGCTAAGCAGGTACCTGGCTGTCATTGGTTCAGAAAGTTCCCAGGGAGTGAGTACAGTGGTTGTAAGAACAATTGGGGGTATGTGTGAACAGTTTAGGTACCTGGCAGTTCTGTTTCCTGAACATGCATGATAGAGCTGGCTGTGGTTTAGCAAGAAAAAGGCTGCCAGGGCGATCAGCAGGGAGGACAGGCCAACAGGGGGCAGTGACCGGTGGTGTGACCCCGCCTCCCCGATGCTGCTGCACGGAAAGGATTTCAAAAACTGCCCGGCACTGGGAGGCTCCTGTCCTCCTGCAGAGGAACAACTGCCCAGCGACTCGGCCTGGGGTTAACGCCTTCCACCATGCTTCTTGCAGGAAGCTCAGAGTGACGTGGGCTTCCCCACCGGTAGCTGCAGAACTCCTCAACAGGCTGTAGCTGACCTTGGGCTGGTAAGTTGGATCAGGTGGGCTGGCAGGCCAAAGCTTCAATGACTGGTACCACAAACCTTCCCTTCTAGGACTCACAAAAGTAATTGGTTGGATCCCTTCCTCTCCCATGTAGAGAAGCCTTGGATGGAAAATGCCAGGGAGAACCAGTATGTGAACTGGTCTCAGTGCAGTCGTTGCTTTGGTGAGAAACGGTATAGGACTTCAGGCCGAGACCTTGATTCTAAATTAAGAAGTCGTGTGTGGCACCTAGGCGGAGGGTGGGCATGTGTGCTCCATTGTGCTCCAGAGCGGGCTCTCTCATCCTCGGCACGCCTGGCGTTTTGGGCCGAATAACTCTCTGGTGGGTAGAATGTTTAGCAGCCTCCCTGGCTTCCACCTACTAGACGCCCGTAGCACCTTTGTCCCAGATCTAGCAACCAAAAACGTCTCCAGCCATTGCCAACAAATGTCCCCTGGGGGGCGATGTCACCTGCCACCTCTAGTTGGCGCTGCACTAAAGTAACAAACATTATGTTCAATCCTATTACCTTGTAAAGTTGTGGTCACTTGTTTACTCTGAGTTCTTGATGATTTAAGCACTGGACAGAGAGGTAGTAAGAAGGCCGTTTCTTCACCTTTTCCTTGGTTGATTCCTTAAACCCCATCACAAGACGCAGCATGGCATAGTGGCCAAGAGCATCGGCTTTCAGGCATCAGATCCTTCACCATGTTCAGTTTATACAGTCTGGGCAGATTATTTAATTTTCCTGGGCCTCAGTTTTCATCATCTGTAAAATATGAATACTAATGCCTACTTCTTAAGCTGAGAACTAAACTAGATGTTGAAAATAAAGCTCTAGGTACAGTGTCTGGCATATAGTGGAGGTCTTAGTTTGTTCAGGCTGCTGTAACAAAATGCCATAGGTAGCTTATAAAAAAAACAAATTTACTTCCCTCAAGGCTGGGAAGTCCAAGATCAAGACATCAGTAGACTCTGTTTTCTGAGGGTCCACTTTCTGTGGCACCTTCTAGCTGTGTCCTCACGCAGCAGAAGGGATTAGCCAGCTTTCTGGAGTCTATTTTATAAGGGCACTAATCGCATTCATGATCTAATCACCTCCCAAAGGCCCAACTTCTAATGCTGTTACCTTGGGGGTTAGGATTTCAACATATGAATTTTGAAAGGACACAGATATTCAGACCATAGCAGTAGACATTCAGTAAATGATAGCTACTACTCTTGAGTACTTAAGAATGTATTACACAAATTTTAAACAAATTGGAATTTCTTTTAAAAGTTAGCAATAACAATTGCTGCTGCTACTAAAATAGTAATGGCACAGTTAATTTCCATTGAATTACAATTTATTTCATAAACATATATTGAGTTACTACCATGTACTAGGTATTATGCTAAACATAGGGAATAAAACTGTCATCCCTGCCATTAAGTATCTAATATGTTGATTTAGTCACATAAATAGGGCAAATCATGTTCATCAAAATAGAGGCACTGTTTATAGAAAAAAACTCAACATGAAATGATATGAGTTGTAATGGGGTGTAACATTCATCTTAGTGTACGTAAGGGGATCCCACTCTATTATTTTTCAGTGCTCTCCTTTTCCAATAAATACCACTTTTTGTTAAAACATTATGATCCTCTTATTTATCTCTGTAGCATTCTCTGCTCCACTTTAGTGCAAGTTTCAGCTGATCCAAAGTCTAAGTTCCTGCTGCTCATGTTTTTATAAACAGAATAGGGATGCTTGTTTTAAGTGATGCGTTCATTACAGAAATTTTGAAAAATATAGAACAGTATACAGTATAATTAAACTATATTTATATCCCCACCATCAAACATAACTGTGTAGATATTTTAATGTCTTTGTAATCTTTTTTCTGTGCCTCTGTATAATTTTTACATAGTTATACCATCAATATTTTTCTTTTTTACTTATTTTTTATTTTTATTTTTGGGATGGGGGTCTTGCTATGTTGCCCAGGCTGGTCTTTAACTCCTGGGCTCAAGCAATCCTCCCACCTCAGCCTCTGGAGTAACAGAGATTACAGGCATGTGGCACTGTGCCCAGCTTTTTTCAGTTAAGATATATCTTGAATATATTACCGTGTCTTTAAGTTTTCTTCAAAGATAGATTCCTAACAGCTGAATGATATTGTGTTGGATGGCTGTCCTCAACTGTTCCTTATTGTTGGATGTTGTAGGTCATGTTCTCCCAGAAGCAATCCCTGAGCCAAGAATAAAGTTCAAGTGATTCATTAAGGAAGTGCCCCCAGGAGGAACAGTAAGGGAATGGGAAAAGTGGGAATTAGAAAGGGAAGAAGCCAAGCAAGAGATAATACCTGGTGAAGTCCTACACTCAGAGCTTCTCAGAAGCTCTAGAGAGTCATTTACATTCAGACCAATGGTCAGTGGCTGTTGGCCTGTGGGGTGGGGATGGTGTATGTGAACTCTCAGCCATTGAAGGCTCACTAACAAAGCGAGTGTCACCTCCCACTAGTAGTTGTCCAGAGTAACAGATGCAAACCATCAGCAGCAAAGCACACAGAAGCTAGAGGATAAGTGCACAAAGCTGGTAAAAGGTCATCCACAGCGTCCCCTCCATTGGAGATTTAGGTTGCAATTATAATTGCTATTGCAATTATTTATTGGAAAGAATATTGCAATGCTTTTGCTACTAGAAACAACAGTGAATATTTTTGGACTCAAATCTTTTTTATTATTACATTGGGATTGATTGGTAAAAAGGGCATATTACTACTCTAATAGGTATATACATTTTTAAGATTATGCATACCAGAGATTGCCTTTCAGAAAGATTTTTTTTAAATCAGTTTATACTTCCAACACTCACT
Organism: Lemur catta; assembly: GCF_020740605.2. NCBI lineage: Eukaryota > Metazoa > Chordata > Mammalia > Primates > Lemuridae > Lemur > Lemur catta. The sequence goes on from NC_059135.1 coordinate 12,925,329, forward strand.
ACTTGTTTTTTATTGGCAACAATCTAGAGAGTATTAATATGTCATCTATGAATTGGGGACCCATAGGCACATCAGGATTTTTTTAAATTTCAAAATATTAAGGAGGTACAAGTGTTTTTGTTAAGTGGTTGAATTGAGTAATGCTGAAGTCAGGGGCTTTTAGTGTACCCATCACCACAGTAGCGTACACTGTACCTGAAGGTATGTTTTTATCCCTTACCTCTCTTCTGACCTCCCCCCTTCTTAGTTTCCAATGTCCTTTACACCACTGTATCACCATGTGTACCCATCGTTTAATACCCATTTATTAGTGCACATCAGAATTATTCCAAGGGATCAGAGAAGTCATGTTCATGGTCCAGCTCTGAGTATAGATTGAATAAGTAATATTTCAAAATATGATTTTTTAAATGGATTTAGATTCTAATAAAAAGAATTTGCATTCTATTAAAGTGTTCAGGAATTCATGGCTATTTTTTATCATGTACTTTCACAAGTACTAGAAATATAATTAGTCTTGAAATATCTGTAATATCTTTTTATGTCTGAAAAAGGTATATCCTTGTTTTTAAAGATTGAAAATCATTTATGAATATCACTATAATGTCTTGGCTCATCTCTTGGCTGTTGGATGAGGAAATCACCCATTTGAACCACTACATCTTAAAGATTTGTCAAAAAGAAAAGTCTATGAACTTGATACCATGAGTAAAATGGATTGAATGACCTAAGTCAGCAGACTGAAAAACATATCTCAGCAGACTGAAAAACATATCTCAGAATCATTAAAAGTTTTTTGGAACATGCTCACCCACCTCCACTCCCATCATAACCATAACCGACCCTTCCATCCTCTTATAGAGACTTTGAAACACACCAGCATTTTCTCAATCTATTTCTGTGTCTTAAATAGTCTAAGGAAGTTATAAAAATACAGACAGGGCTTTATCAGGGTAGAAATGCTGGACTGTTTTCTCAGCTTGATCCTTGAGACTTTCTAAATAACTGTTGAAATAAAAATCAGAGACTATTTCAGGTCTTGAGCATTGACAAAGATAAGGGAAAGGGAGCCGGCATTTATTGAGCACCTGCTCTGAGCCAGGCACTGTACTAGTTACTATCTGTATTTCTCTTTGCACTTGCTGAATTCCTGTGACCACCCTTGAGATATGGTTTCTAGAATAACATGATAGAGGAGAAAGCTGAGGTTGATGAAGATTGTGACTTGCCTTAGCCTTCCTGGTTAATCGATGGCAGAGCTGGGCTTTGAACCTTAGATGAATTTTCCCTGAAACTTACAGGAAAATAGAGTACATGTCCAGTAACCTTGATTTTTAAAAGGTAGACAACTAACAAAGCCCCAGTCCCCTTCTTCCTTTTATCCTTCTCCCTTCACCCCCAAAGAGACATCAGAATAAACAAGTGTATGTACAAAAGGCACTTGGATATCAGTGAGAGTGTATTTAATAATAAAAGATGTGTCTTCTCATTGGAGAAACCTTTTAGACATCGTTGCCATACTTTTCAGTGGCTGAAAAGTTCTTTCCTAAACATTTTTAGGTTCCTTTTTGGCCAATTAGAGTCATACAATGAACCTACGCTTTGAAGTCAGATAAAAAAATTAAGAAAAGATTCAGAGGACTCTAAGTCTTTCTCCAGTAACGTGAAAGAGCACATTTAAAACCCCCCAAGCTACTGTCCCTTTGATCAGGGACAAGCAGGGAAGAACAAACAGGACATTGGCATTCCTGTTCTTTCTCTAAGTTTTAAAGATGCTGAGTCATTTTGGTAACAGTACACTTCCCAAGGATTATCAAGATGCACTTTAGTTTGGTTGTTCACCTGATTTGGTATCTTAAGTAAACATGGTAGATATTTGGAAAATGAAGACAGGTCTTGGTGGGTACATTTCAGTAATGTTTATACAGGTTTGGGAGAACAGATTCATCCTCTTGCCATCATAAGACCATATTTGAAGCTTAACCCCAATAACTTCTGTATTAACAATTGCTGTCACTTTGCAGATACAGCCTTAATCTCCATGGGTCATCTCTTGAAGGGTCTATAGAGTGCCTTTTGCCAAACACCCTTAAGAGTTAGACCTTTGCCTGTTGGCAAAATATTGGTGAGAAACATTTGGACTGACTTCTGGACAGCACAATCCTACTTAAAGCCACTTAGCAGTCTCAGACTGGCAGCCCAAAACCTTTCCTATACATTTATTCCTTTGGGAAGCCCTGGCAAGAGGAGCTATTGAGATGTCATGATTCTGATGCCATCTGATAGGCAGTTTTTCTCTCCCTACAGTGGCCCCTCTAGAAGAAATGGTTGGTCGAGAGGCAGATTAACAAGGCCCCTTAGATTCCAAGAACTAGGATCCTAGAAACACAGAAACCCAGTGTTTTCCAGTCCCCGAGAGAATGTCAGCTTTCATTGAGGGCCTGGGGGCAGGGGCTGAGATAAACTGGGGACTCTCCTTGTCATGCTGTGTGTCAGTTGTTCATTCCATTCACCTGCCTGTTAGGATCCCACTTTTAGGAGGGGCTTGATTCCGGAGACTCACATGAGGGAAATCCATTTTGATTATCCCAGCCCAGCCTTAATGCAGCTGTCTCCTCCACCTTCTCGTCATCCAGTGGGCCTCTTCTGGTCTCTGTGGCCATGGGAGGGAACGCTATTCACATATAAGCAGTCTGCCCTTTGTAATTTGATTTTCAAGTTAGATGTAAGCAGTCTGAGTAAAACTGTGTAAGCAGTTTGTCTTTCATAATTTGAATTTCAATATTTGGATATAGTCCAGAGAGTGGTGAAAATGGATTTCGGATTTTCCTTATCACTGATGCCCAGTATTCTCACAGTTGATTTAGAGTACATTTGATGAGGGTGCTCAGATTGTGGTCTCTAAATACTGTGTCTCACTAAAAGGAACCAGAGCTCCCTAGAGAAGTGACTGATTCTACCCAGGGCAGAAAATATACAAAATGAGCCCGAAACATCTTGTCAAACTAGAAAACAAGGAAGCTGACAAGACTATAGGGTCATATCAAAGGTTTAAGAACCAACCTGAAGAGACTCCATTTTGAGCATCAATAAGAATAATATTTATCGTTCATCAAGACCTTTAAAATATGTTGAAAACCACTAGTTCACAATGATACAAAAAAACAAAACAAAACAAAAATCCTCTGGTCAACCAATTCATTATGAATTATTTTGAAAACTGTTAGATGTAGGGAATGGATCAAGCATTTATCCTGGCTTTGCTACACGGACTGACCCTTGGGGTAAACAAATAGTTGGTTATCAAAACTTTCCTTTTATAGAAATATTGCAACCAAGAAATGAAGGTGGAAATTTAGAATTATAATAGCACCCACCATTTGGCAACTCCTAATTTATTTTTTTTTTTTATTTTTTTTTTTTTTTGAGACAGAGTCTCACTTTGTTGCCCGGGCTAGAGTGAGTGCCGTGGCGTCAGCCTAGCTCACAGCAATCTCAGACTCCTGGGCTTAAGCGATCCTACTGCCTCAGCCTCCCGAGTAGCTGGGACTACAGGCATGAGCCACCATGCCCGGCTAATTTTTTTGTATATATATTTTTAGTTGGCCAGATAATTTCTTTCTATTTTTAGTAGAGACGGGGTCTCACTCTTGCTCAGGCTGGTCTCGAACTCCTGACCTCGAGCGATCCACCCGCCTCGGCCTCCCAGAGCTAGGATTACAGGCGTGAGCCACCGCGCCCGGCCTGGCAACTCCTAATTTAAAAAAAAAAAAAATACACTCAGGGAATAATCCTGAGTAGCTTAATACCACAAAAAGAGACAGTCAGCCCCTCTCTCCTGATTCCAACACCTTCTACAACACCTCTACAAAATATTCTTGCAAAAAGTGAAAATTTACTTGAAGCTGAGCAGTCTCTAGACCTGGGGTCAGTCAGCCAACTTTTCCTGTAAGGGGCCAGAGAGTAAATGTTTTGGCTTTGCTGGCCATACGGTCTCCATTGCAACTAAGCATTTCTGCCTGCTCAACTCACTATAGTGGCACAAATGCAGCCATAGGCAGACAAAAAGTGTGGCCAGATCTGGCCCACGGGCAGTAGGTGGCTTGCAGACCCTGCTGCAGATCTGCCAATTTACAGGAAGTACAGAAGACAGAGGAATTTGTTAATAGCATTGCATGAATAAGTTAGCAAAATCCAGCCTGGGGAAACCACAGGACAAATAACCTGGTGACTTCAACAAAAAAGTTCCCAGGAACAAGTTAAAGAAGATTAAAAAAAAAACACACACACAAGAGAAATAACCAGTTGCAATTTGTGGAGCTTATTTAGATCCTAATTCAAATAAACTATAAAAAATTAGAACACAATCAGAAAAATTTCATCATAGACTAAATATTTAGCATGTTAAAGAGTTATTAATTTTGTAGTGGGATAATGATATTATGGATATATATTTTAAATCCTTAGGTTTAGAATGTATGTTGAAATATTTTGAATGATATGATGTCTACGATTTGCTTCAGAAATCATCTTTGATTTGAGATGAAACAAACTAAGCCATGATTTGATAATTGTTTTATCTGGATGTTATATACTGGGGGTTTATTATATTTTTGCATATATTCCAAGTCTTCTTGGACATAAACTTTTTAAAAGTATATACATTTTAGGCCAGGGGTGGTGGCTCGTGCCTGTAATCCTAGCATTTTGGGAGGTTGAGGCGAGAGGATGGCTTGAGGCCAGGAGTTCAAGACCAGCCTAAGCGACATAGCAAGACCCCATCTCTACAAAAAGTTAAATTAGCCAGAAATGGTGGCCCATGCCTATAGACCTGGCTACTCGGGAGGCTGAGGCAGGAGGATCGCTGTGAGGTCACAGAGACCTATGATCAGGGCACTGCACTCTAGCCTGGGTGACAGAGACCCTGTCTCTTAAAAAATACACACACACACACACACACACACACACACACACACATACATACACTCACACACACATTTTATAAAATATATCGCTTTAAAATATTTTAGAGAATGAGAGGGGATGGAATACTTTTCCTTCATTGAAAACTCTGGGTCCTCCCAAAACAGGTTTTCATTATCTGGCTCAGAGATAGAGTTCTTTCCAGTGTTTTTCCCCCACCAAACCGTTTACCTACAACTTACTTGTTAGGCTAAATAGAGCAGACAGATATCATGTTATTTATCATTTGCTCATGTGTTATCTGTAAACCATATTTTATTTGTAAACAGAATTTATTAGGTAGAAAATGGGCTGGAGCTGAATCTTTCACGACGGGCTCTCCTGGTCTCCCTTGCTCAGTCGGTCAGCACTGGCCCGGCCCGGGGTCTGGTCGCAAGTGCTGTGCAGCCTGGGGGCAGTGACGGGAATGGCAGCTGCTGGCCGGGCATGAGGCACCAGGAAAGCACGTCCTAGCCTCTCAGGGCAGGGACTGTGCAGAATGTTTGCTTTGGGGCCCAGTGAAACCAGAACTTCCATTCTTTTTTATTTTTCCTGAGAATAACTCTTAAGTTTAGGCTTGTATGTGACATTTCTTTTGACTTTTAGTTGCTTAACATACTTTGAGAACACTCTGTATTCCAAACCACTCACTTGCTGGGTTAGTCCTGTGGGTCAACCTCTGATTTAGTGTCTGCCGGCCGCACGGCCCTAACTTAGACCCTGTGGGCACCAGGAATCTAAAGCCCCTGCTTTCTGTGAGCTTCCAGTCTAGCTGTGAGGAGAGACAATGTAGGTGGAAAACAGAGGAGCAAATTGGAAACGCTGTAGGAATTCAAAGATGAGGATAAATAACCCCATCTGGGCCAATCAGGAAAAGCTTCAGACGGGCATGGAGGGAGCTGGGGGAACGTCTGAGTGTTGCTAGGTGGAGGGCAAGGGAGAACAGCAAAGGCCCAGGCTCGAGAAGGTCAAGGCCTGTGCACAGAAAATATGAGCCTTTAAGAAGAGAGTTGGTAGATGTTGGAGACAAGCGGCCCTCCCTAGCCCACCAGTGGAAGATTTTCCTGAACAATCAGCATTGCAAAAATTCAGTCCTCTGCTGAATTTCAGTGTCACACTTTGAACAATACGAGGATTAGAGCTGCAGATTTGAGCACTGGCTGTGCTGAAGTAACGGTTGAAGCCACTGGGTCTGTAGAGAGTGTGTTCCTCTAATGTCTGCCATCGGCAAGGGGCGCATTGGTGAACATGGAGATGTATTTTGAGTCTGGAATTTGCAAAACTACCAACCACTATTTACTACACTAAATCATGGTTAAGGCTCAAAGCAGAACCCAATTCAGAAACCTTCTCCCCATTGGGAAATAGAAAGGTTTGGAGTAAGAGAAACTAGAAGAATGTGGGGAAAGAGAAACCCGACATTTCTCAGGATATGCCTGTGGCGATGGCCTTTATGATGGGTTTATGATCTCCCTTCAAGCATGGCCTAAACTAGAAACTTATTTTCTACTGTTGTGAAAACATTATTCAAGAATGGAAATACTTAAACAGATTTATGATCTTCTATTTTGATGCTATGCAACACATTCGAGCAATACTTTTATTCTTTCTCTCTAATTTGAAAATTTAAAGTGTAGTTTATCTTAAAAATGAAAATAAACGGGTGGTTTCTATGTTCTTCCCATTATGAGATCTGCTTGTTCTAGAGATTAGCATTTCAAAGCCTGAGAACTCCAAAAGTTATTTCATGTAAGAGACTATATTTGGACATTTGTATTTAGGAATTATACAAGCCTAAAGTAATTTATGGATCAACACCCACTTTGCTGGCTACTGAACTTTGGAGAGAAGTGAAAGCTTATTCTTAGACATGTATATAAACCAGGTGAGTTTAGATGACTGAGCATTTGGCCTGGGAAACCAAGGCCAAGAAGAAATTGTGCCCAGAACATCAATCAAAAGTGGCTCTGATTCCAAGTTCTGCACAGCCCTCACACTGTCCCAAAGCGCTATTACGAAACTGTGCGTAGACAGCTCTCAAAAACTTCCCAAGTCCAAGAAACCAAGAAAAACACCCATGACAGTTTTCCTCCATGTCATAATGAAACTGTTCTTTTAGCAGAAATTCATAAGCAGGCAAAATTCTGTTAAAGAAGATCGCGATTTCTTTGGAAGACTGTCCTTGCTGACTCCAAGACATTGGAGCCGTTGGGTTTCTCCCTGTCACTGATCCTTTCGCCCTGTCTGACAGCGTTCTATATATATCACTAGTATTTGAGTCAGTCGACTTCAGACTCCCAGAGGCAAAACCAGTTGGGTGTCTTTTATGCCTTGTGAATGCAAATTGAAATATTGATTCAAATATTCACTAATCCAAGAGGATTTCTTTGAGGAGGCCTGGGGAGAGTAGCTTATAGCATGTTGAATGTCGATGCCAGAACAGGCTACGGTGCAGGAGTCAACCCTTGAGATGGATGAAGTTGGCACCAGTCACTGGATTTGACCATTTGGAACAAAGATTGTATGTGTTGTTTTATACTTATGATGACTTTGTGGTATATTAAATTTTAAAGGGGAAATGTTATTGCCTGAAAGAAAGAAAGAAAGAGCAAGAGGGAGGAAGGGAGAACACCATTCCTAATTTTTAGATGAAATGAGTAAAGCTTCCCTAGGCAGGATTTGGAAGCTCTCCAGTGTCCGGCGGGCTCCAGGAAACTCAGGGGATTGTCATGGTATCGGAGCCAGTCCGAGGTGCCAAAGTCAAAATAGGCCACGCTGGCCATCGTCAAGCCCCAAGTAGGAGCGTATGTAGGTCACTTACATGTTTTGAATTTAGACAGGCTGAGTTTACACAATTGTTTTACAATTAAGCTCTGGAGAAACACTGAGTGTTCTGAATTTTTTTTTTTAAAAGGTACTTGTTTCACAATATATGAGAAAATTGCCACAGCAACTTGAAGGATGGTCTCAGTGGTTCACCTCGGGGCCCCCTGTGTGCTGGGGAGCCGGGCGGGGAATTCTGTTTATGCCGACAGTCCTTGCCCAACCCAGGGCTAGCTCTTTCCTTCTTTCCTTGGAGAGCGTTGGCAGCTGACACGGAGGATCGAGATTAAACACAAGCATTTCCTTAGGCACACTCAATAAATGCTATTCTGATGCAAGGAAAAATAATTAGTAAAGGTAGAAAGTACTCACAAACCATCAGATTTAATCTCACAGTCTTTAGTGAACATCTACTGTGCCTAAGGGTGGGAAGCACAAAAGGTGTGTAGGAAGGAAGGCAAGTGCCCGTTCCTTCCCTGAGCACCTACAGACACTGCTTCCCCTCCCTCCAGGTCACCTGTCTCTTAAAAGCCTCCTTCTCTTTTATTCTCTGCAAACACTCCTAACCTCCCACACATAAATGCATGTGACAAAGGGGGACAAATTGGCTCCATGGGGGACTTGTGCTTAGTGGGAGCTCGGGCCTATAAGGGAAGAACCAAATTAGCAACGTCACGAATTCTGCTTTTGTTTTACCAGCTGCCACTGTTAAGTTCTTATTTAATGAAAGTATTTGCTTTTCCATAAATACATGTACATTTCCTACCTCTTGTCATAGCCAAAGAAGGCTCTGCAAGTGGTAATCAAGGAAAGAAGCTCATTTAAAACATATCACAGTGATTGAGCGTATGGGAGTAGGCAATGCCCCGTCCTCACAGTTTATTAATTTACCAATTGTTCTGCCCTGTTGTCCCTTTAAAGCTGTCACTTAACGTTTATTTTAATTGATAATTATTTAATTTAAAAAGTAGTAGGCTTCTGGTAAGAGTCAGGTGCATGTGGCTACAAGACAGTCATAGCAACCTGAGGGAGTCAGTCCCTTGTTTAAGACCCTCCAGTGATTTCTTGTGACCTTAGAATGAAATCCAAGTGCCTCACCAGGCTCTACAGGCCCTTCCGGATCGGTCTCTCCTTCCTCTTCACCCTCCCGTCCCACCTCTCTCCTCCATGCCCTTGACCTTGCTCCACACTGGCCTCTAACACACCAAGCTTATTCCCCCCTCAGGCCTCACCCTGCTGTCCCCCTGTCCAGTGCGCGCTTCCCCCACGGGCTCTTCCTCGCCTTTGAGCTCCCGTCACCCACGTTCCCGCTGCAGAGGTGGCCCCCAGCCCTGGTCCCCAATTCACTCACATTCCTTTGTTCTGTGCTGTTCTATTCTATTTGTTCATGGCTTTTATTCCTCTCTGAAATTACTTGACTGCTTGCTGGTTTATTTTCTGTTTTCCCTCTAGACTGTGAGCTCCACAAGGGCAAGGGTCTTGTCCATTGCATTTATGTCACATGCCCGGCACTTAGCAAAGGGCCTGGCACACAGGGAGCCCTCACTATATATTGGTTTCATTGAATGCAGGGTGGTTATGAGAGTTAGATAATGATTAGTATAGGTTCTGGTGCATGGTAAGGATCCAACAAATGGAAGTTTGCGTCCTCTCCCTCCGCACCTCCCCAGGGTGTGTGCTGAAGATTGATTTAATGTACACGTTCTATCTTAAATGTAGTCACATGGCGTTCAATTATGCCAAGCACAGTAAGTCATACCTAGTTGAGTACAAAGTATTGCTCCCAGAAGTCTTCATTTTAAGTATAATTTAAATTTTTTAATCTAATCTTGTAGGCCGTCTTTGCTGGAAGGAACCATGAACTGGCATCTCCCCTTCTTCCTCTTGGCCACCGTGACTTTGCCTTCCATCTGCTCCCAGTTCAACCCTCTGTCTCTCGAGGAACTAGGCTCCGACACAGGAATCCAGGTTTTCAATCAGATCGTCAAGTCAAGGCCTTATGACAACATCGTCGTCTCCCCGCACGGGATCGCGTCGGTCCTGGGGATGCTTCAGCTGGGGGCTGACGGCAGGACCAAGAAGCAGCTCACGACAGTGATGAGATACAGCGTGAACGGTGCGTGGGCACCGCACTCACCGGCAGGGGCCTTTGCCCAAGAGTCTTGTGTCGGGGGGCTTGGTGGCTTGGTGTTTGCTTACAGCCCTGAGAAGCAGAGCAGCCAGATGGGGTTTTGCTGGCAAGATCTGGAGCTTAGAGTCGGCCTCTTCTCAAGGCCAGATGCTGCGGTGCTGGAAGATGGGAGGACCAGGCTCTGGTTCCCTGTCCTGCAGCTGTGGGGCTCTGGGTCCGTGGCTGGATCTCCCAGTGCTCCAGTCTCATCCCTGCAGAGAAAACTTCTGTCTCACCCACCTCCCTGGGGTCCAGGGCCAAACTGTAACTTGTAGAACATGTGAGCAGGGAAGGCAGGAGAGGGTGGCTGTGGGGGGGCACCACAGAGCCTTGTGGTGTTGGGATCACCCTGCGTCTTGACTATGGTGATGTCACAAGAATCTGCATGGGAGATAAGGTTTTGTAGAGTCACACACACACACACACACACACACACACACACACACACACACACACACGCACACACACAGGAGCGTATGGAAAGCCAGTGAAGTCAGAGTGAGCGGGGTGGGCTACACCAGGGGCCATTCCCTGAAATGATGACGGTACCATTGAGGAAAACTAGACGAAGGACGCGTGGGACCTCCCTGCATATTGCTTTGCCACTTCCTATAAATCCATAATCATTTCAAAATAAAAAACTCAAAAAATTGTTTTAAAGCCAGGCCCAAGGAAAAAAGTTTAGTTATATTAAAAGGAAAACCTATTTTTGCCTATTGAATTGCAGGCGCATAATCTCCTGGCTCTGCGTTTTGCTTTAGCTCAGGGTCCTTACCCAGAGGCAACTCCCACCTGCCTTTCCACAAGCGCAGTGTGTACAGGAGCAGGCCTGGCTCTTTCTAGCCAGCAGCATGCGCCATGGCCTCGAGCAAGTCCCATTCACGTCTAGGCTGGAGATGAGGGAGTTTTCCTCCCTGTGTTCTTACATGGCCGCCAGTCCAAAGCTCTGAGAAGCTTGACTGCATCGGCGCCTTTGGCGGGAGAGTGCAATGAGAGCGGTGGGGATTTGGGGCCTGCCTTTGACTCTGTTCTCAGCGTGGCCTCCGGGGTTGCCAGGCCCAGATGCCGAACCACACTGCTCTGTTACCACACTGCTCTGTTACGCGGCATTAAACTTCTGCATGAGTTTGCAGTTTGTTCACCTGTTAGAAGCATGGAAGGACTAAATACTTGGAACACACTGTTCTGCCCCTTGCTTGGAAGTTCAGAAAACTCTTGGTAATTTATAACTTCATGGTGAATCACTGCTAAAATTTATGGCCTTTCCTAGTGTGATCCAGGCCCTGTCGGCCAATACCATTCCAAAATAGCAACTGGACTTCTGTTGTTTGTTTTAATGCTGACCCACATTCATTTTAAGTCATTATTTCTGAAGTTGTGACGACATTGGCTTGTCAGGGGTGGGGAACCTGCGGCCTCAAGGCCACATGTGGCCCTCCAGATCCCCAAGGGTGGCCCCTTGACCAAATCCAAACTTCACAGAACAAACAAACATAGGATTTGTTCTGTGAAGTCTGGGTTCAGTCAAAAGGTGCCCTCAGGGATCCAGAAGGCCATACGTAGCCTTGAGCCCCCAGGTTCCCCACCCCTGGATCGCACTTGGCCTTGGAAATGTCTTGGCCTCCGAAGCTGGCTGTTCCCTTACTCATAAACTGGGCCTGCCCCACAGAGCAGGTGCTCGGGAGAGGTCCAAGAAAGGGCCGTGCACACTGTAAAGCCCAGTGCGGTCCCCCGTAAGGACCATGGGGAGACTTTGCCCTGCCTCATGTCAGGGGTCTGAAGAAGATACACAGAGTCACAAATCGGCTCTTCAGGGGACCATCAAGGTGATTCTGGTAGGACATTTTGGGACAGTGTCATTTCGAAAAGACCCGAAATGATGTAAAAGGATCTGTAATTTGAGCTCTCTGCGGAAACCCACTTCATCCTTGTAACTTATTTTCCTCTTTTTCATGCTCTCAGACTAAATGGAGCATGTATGAATGGCTCGTGTAAAATAAAGCTTACATTGCCATAAAATTAATCTCCTTACTTTTTGAGCTTGATACCAAGTAAAAATCACATTGTTCTGGATGGTGGCACATGGTAATTTTTTATAGTCTCTCTAATGCTTATTCATTTTTTTTTCCAAAATAGAAAAAAGAAATCGCCTTGTTAAATCTTTGGCAAGAAAGGAAATAGCCCTTAATACTGTTAGACACGAGAGAGAGGATGAATTAGGAAGTTCCCTTTAATTTGTTTCCCCGGCTACAGAACTGAGGGGCGTGCCAGCGTTCATGGCCACCTGGTACCCGGGAGGATGAGGTCTACGTTGGGACAGTGTCGAGAACACCCCAAAGTGCCTGTTTTGATGCAGAAGCCCATTGATTTTTGAGACCTTTGATAGTAACCCCACCCCAGTTTCTTAAGAAATAGGCCCCTAGAAAAGCTGAAGACTTAGTCTGTTGCTGCTCATTCTTACCCTGTTTATGCTGTTCTTATTTGCTGTAATACAAAAGATTTTTTTTAAAAACTTTTCTAAATTCTTAGGGAAATACTGCTGTATTTTCTGATTTCCCCTTTAGGAGTCGGTAAAGTGTTAAAGAAGATCAACAAGGCCATCGTCTCCAAGAAGAACAAAGATATCGTGACAGTGGCGAACGCCGTGTTTGTCAAGAATGGCTTTAAAATGGAAGCGCCTTTCGTGACGAGGAACAAAGACGTATTTCAGTGCGAAGTCCGCAACGTGAACTTTGAGGACCCCGCCGCTGCCTGTGATTCCATCAATGTGTGGGTTAAAAACGAAACCAGGGGTGAGTGGCCGGAATATTTTGTATACCTTGTGAACGAAAGTGTGAGTTACACTCCAAGATTCTAACTGGCGTCCCCAAGTCCCATGGCCCTTCCGTTGAGAAACTGCCTGGACCCGAGTGAGCTCTGGGCCTTCTCTTCTTTCTCAGCAGGTCCCAAGACTCAGTTTCTCTTCCTTCCCCATTCACGCAGCTCACTGTGCCCTTGGGGGGTTTTCTCCCTGTAGTTTGGACAGTGGAGCAGAATGCGGCCCCCACGGCTCTCTCCTGTCCTTGCCTTGTGGCCTGGCCAGAGTCCTGGCCACAGGTGCTTGTCTGTTTCGAAGGTTTTCTTGTGCATCCCTTCCTACTTGTGCGTCTGCTGTTCCCTTTGCTGCGATGTCCACCTCATTAGATTTCTCTATTCACCTCCCAGGCCTTTTGCTTCTGCCATCGCCAAGACGTACGTGCCCTCGTCAGTTAGGACTGGCACGTGCTCATGCCTTTTACAAACCCCTCCACCACAGCGCTTTCCATATCACATAACCGTTACTCACTTACGGGTGTCTCTTCTCCCTTTAAATGGAAGAAATGTCTGGCATCGGTGTTTTAAGCCTGTTAATTTCTACACCGGAGGTCTAGGTGGCAACACGCAGTGGGAGCTGTAGGTCTGGAACAACAGAGGACCGTGACAGCTGGGAATGCAGATTTGGGCACCTTTTTTCATAAAAGGGAGAGTTAGAGTCACAAGAATGGAAGCAAAAGAGACTCAATAGGGAGAAGAAGCCCAAAGACAAAACTTGGGGGAAGCTGGCCTTTCAGGCCATGTTTCTCAAAGTGCGGTTCATGGTTCACTTGTGTCAGAATTACCTGGGCGGGGTGTGTAGAACTGAGATCCCCGGGCCGCAGACTAAATCAGAATCTCTGAGGAGGAGTTAGCAACCCCCAGTCTGTCTCTGCCACCCATCGCCACAGTCACGTACCCGAATGTTGGAGGACCGTCAGCAGAGCTAGTGACGAGGTGGACGAGGCATGCCCAGAGGGAGTGGAGGAGACCCGGGGTGGTTTTCTAAATCCATGGCCTCCCTCCCCCAGGGGCCCGGACCATGCAGGTGAGGCTCCCTTCCCGAAACCGCAAACGGTCAGGAGCCCGGCAAACCTGAGGGCGTGCGGTGGTGTTTCCGGGCTGCGGGAGGCTGCAGGCCTGAGAAGAGTGGCTGGAAGCAGAGGCACGCAGGGCCGCTCTCGGTCCCGACTCTGTGGCTGGAGACTGTGTGACTGGGGCACGTCATTGTACCCTCTCAGCCTTTGCCTGTGGAATGTGTCATTAAACCACATTAGTTTTACCACTTGACAGTTTGCAAAGCACCTGAACGTGCTGGGAAGGGAAGGCGTGGAGACCCCAGCAGCGCTTTTGACCCTATCGGACCCACTCTTCTGTTTTACACACATATCTTTCATCCTGTCTTTGCTATCCTGAAATGAAACTCATAGCTCATATACCCTATACACACACGTATGCAAATTTATAAAAAATTAGTACAATGCCAAACTATAATACAAAGGAAAACAAAATAAAAGTAATTTGTGTATACGGTTCAACAGGTAAACCCTGGGATATAACTGCACATGACTATAGCAAAAGTAGTCAGATTCTGAGAATAATTGGGAGCTGACCAAGGCAGGTACGTTGTACTGGGACACGTGACCACGAGCTGTGTTACCATTGCTGATGCAAGTTTTTCTGAAACGCTGCAAGACTCTTCATAAATTTCCAAACAAAACAAAGTACAGGCTCCATTTGATCTGCACGGTAGTCACATTCCTGGCACATTCACCATACGTTAAAAGGATGTAAAAAAATATATGCTTTGTATTTATATGTGAAAAAGAGCAAGGTTCTGGGCTCAGATGATTATAAGGAGGCATCTCACCGACACAGGTATCCAGTGGGGCATTTGAAAGTTACGAGAAAGCAGACAGTGCTTCATCGTGTGGAACTGTGTCGAGTATTGCAGGACAGGGAGCATCGCTGGCCACTGCTCCACTCAGCCAAAATTGCTCCCCCAAGTTTCCAAACTGCCTGCTGGGGGTGACCTGCCCCACCGAGAGGTACTTGACTGCATGATGAAGCTCAGAAGGACCTTGGAGCTCCACAGTCTGTGTCTAGACGATTGCCAGGCCTGTTCCATGGAGGTGACAGTTCATTCCCTAACAGAGTGGGAGAGTGTAACATGCAGGCCCCTTGCAGTGTCCCCGTGATGGTCTGACATGCCAGCCTCGTGTACTGTGTGTTCCAGCCACACAGCCCTCCTCCCTGTGCCCTCACCCCATCCTGTCTCCTGTCACCTTGCAGCCCCTTCCCCAGCCCCTGTGCATGCAGGCCCACTGCCTTCTCCTTGTCGGTGCCTACTCACCTCTGCACCGCCACGTGAGCAGAGTGATAGTTAAAAGCACAAGTTCTGCATTGGAATCTCAGTTCTGTCACACACTAGCCGTGTGGCCTTGGGCAAGTTACCGAACCTTCCTGTGCCTCAGCATTCTCATCTGTCAAATGGAGAGGTATAATAGTAACACCTATTAGAATAATTCTAACAGCATTAAGGCTGCTACGAGGACATGAATAATACACTCAGCAGCGTGCCCTGCATTTCATAAATGTTCAACCAGCGTGAGCTACTGTTATAGCTGTTGGCTCATGTGATGCCTCCTCAAGGAACCCGTCTGTCCCGACCTCAGTCTCCAGGTCAGGTCTCCCTCTTATTTGCCCTCATAGCTTTGGGTGCATCCACTTCAAGGTATTTGTTAAAGTTGCAGCTTTGTAGTTTTTTCCAAGTTATTTATGTCAGTCCCCACCTCACTCTAATTCATAGCTCTTTGAAGACAGAATTCCTTTTGTTTTCTTAAGAGAGTACCGGGGAGGGGGGGTGGTCAGTGAGAAATTACTCAATGGGTACAATGGACGTCACTGCAGTGATGGATGCACTGAAAGCCCTGACTTCACCACTATGAACTACATCCATGTAACAAAATTACACTGGTACCCTATAAATTTATACAAATAAAGTAAGTAAATGAATACACTTTTTAAAAAAGAACAAGTATCTGTCATGTGGTAGCTAGGTAGCTATCCAGGGATGGATGGATGGATGGATGGATGGATGCACATTTGTGGCAGTTATTGATGGTGGGTTTCCATGTGCCTTCTTGCCCCTGCACTATGCATTTCTTACCTTTCTCTCTTTGCCCTTCCTTTTTCTCTTTATATCTTCATAGCCGCGTATTATATCTTAGTCCTGCTGGTGGCAGTTGGAGGCATCATTTATCTCTGTAAAAAAGAACTGAGATTTCTGCAGACTCTTGTTGAGCACTGACTGTATACTGAACATAGTGGTAGGAGTGAGAAAAAATGAATGGCAGAGGGCTTGTTCTCATGCAGTTCGCAGTTTAGTTGGGGGAAACCAACACGTTAAGGTTGGCCAGAACGAAATACCACAGGTGTCATGGTAGTGCTAAGCATTGGGCTTTAGAGAAACCGAGAAGAGAGGCAGGCATCTTCTGCCAGGTGGGACGGAGGATCAGAGAAGGATTAGAAGGAGAGGGGACCACTGAGCTATGTTGTAGGTTCAAGTAAGAACTGGACGGGGTAATGTTCCCAGCAGAGGCGAAAAAGAACACTCACTGTGGGGGAACCAATTCTAATGAGCTTGCTAGTGGGAGAGCATAAAGTTCTAACTTCTTTCCCACAGGACAGTCCGTGGGCAGAGGCCAGCCTCTCACTGAACTGAATGATGGCTATTTATAGCTTATGTAGTCTCCTTCCTGTTCCTGACTTCAGCTGGCATTGGTGCCCCCTTGTGGAAGTAGTGAGTGGGTCAGGGAAACTTCAGTGTGCTTGTTTATCATGACTTATTTAAATGTTTGTTTCTTGTACACCAGGATCCTCTCGTAACTTCATTTAAAAGGGCTTAAGGCTCTCACTGCTGAAGAAGATACTCTTGCTTCTTCAGAAGTGGTTGGTTTTACTCTTGCCATTTGAAGTAGTATAACTTGCATTTATATTATACATTTGTATATATATGTATATGCCTACATATATTTGGGCAAAAAAATGCAGTAAACTAATTTTTAATAACTTTCAGCATTAGTGATCCCTAGTAAAGCACACACACACTTCTCTCGTTCTCTCTCACAGCTGAATCTTAAAAGGCCAAGTAAAAGGAGCCTAAATGGAAAACCAAAGCTTCAACCATAGATAACACTTTAAAAGGAGCTTTGTTTGCTCCTTCATTCCCGACACCAGTAAGATGGACCATTCCCAATATCATTTTCCTTCAAAATTAGAAGTTCTTCTAGGATAGATGCATCTTTTTTTTTAAGTTGTATTTTATTTTTAATTGGCACATATTAACTGTATACATTATGGGGTATAATGTGACGTTTTGATGCATGCATTCAATGTGTAATGATCAAATTAGGGTAATTAGCATATCCATTACCTCAAACATTGATCATTTCTTTGTGATGAGAACATTCAAGATCCTGTCTTATAATCTCTGTAATATCAGGGCCTAGCTTGATGCCTGACTCATAAGTACAGAAACCAATTTTTAGTTTCAATTACTCTTTAGTGAGTTATAGAGACTTGTGATATCCAGGGATTCTAAAATAATCCTCAGCATTTCTGAATGTTAAGAAAACTTAGGAGAAATCTTAAGACAAATAAAAACATTTACCCTAGATAACATTGTGCCAGCTGAAGTGTTTATTTTTGACTGGGATTAAATCAATCCAGGACTTCAAAACAAACAAAAAACAAACTGCTCATCTTGTGCCATGCAAAAACCTTCACTGCTAGTCACTTAATTAGCAAAATAATAATAATAATAATAATAAGGATATTAATTATCAAGTATAGCTTATTCGGTTGAGTAAAATCTTCTAAAGCATGGGCTTACAGGGAATTGGTAGTAAAATAATTTCTCAATGAAAAGTTTGGTAACCCCTAAATAGGGATTTCTAAAGTCTTTTCCAGTTCTCTGACTTTTAACTTGTTTTTAACTTTAATTTTTAGTGAGGGGGGGAAAAACTGGAAAGTACAAAAGTGTGTTTTTAGAAGTTTCTTTTTAAAATACTTTAAGATTCCCTTTGATTTTTCATTCTACCTGATCAACAGCTACCATTTGCCCTCAAAGCAGCCGCCAATCCTGAGGGTTTTTCCTTGTTCTTTGACTTCACAGGTATGATCGACAACCTGCTGTCCCCAGATCTGATCGATGGCGTGCTCACCAGACTGGTCCTTGTCAATGCAGTGTATTTTAAGGGTTTATGGAAATCACGGTTTCAACCTGAGAACACAAAGAAGCGCACGTTCGTGGCAGCGGACGGGAAATCCTACCAAGTGCCGATGCTGGCCCAGCTCTCCGTGTTCCGCTGCGGTAAGTTCACGCTCGGCGAGGCCTGTTCTAGGACGGCAGAAAGTCCTGGAAGTCTAGGACGCCCCTGAGTGCTTTAACTTAATCCAAGAGCAAATCTGACTTTTTATTTATTAAAGAAGTGGGGAGCAGGGCAGGGCACTGAGAGGCAGGATTTTTAAAAAGCTCATGGTAAGTCTTTGTGTCGTGTGCAAAGGTTATGAATCAAGACCTAGCATATGTGGGCTTTTTGAATGCAAACTTAAAGATGAAAGGACAATTCACAAAATAAGAAGTATACATGGTTCATAAACACATTAAAACATTGTCAACTCATTAGCAACAGTACATTACCAAATTAAAAATAAACATAAAAATTAGATTTCTTTTTCACTCATGAGATTAGCAAAAATTAGAAAGATTGATAAAACCCCGTGATGGCTCTGGTATAGGGGAGGTGGCCCCCTTGAGCACTGTTGGTGGCAGGGAACTGTGGTCTAAAGGACTTCACCAGGGGCCTTGCCCTGCAGTCCCGCAGGGAATTTATACTCTGCAGATAAGCACACACTAGCAAATAAATAGAAGTCAGACACAAATACATAGTGGACATGTGATCATTAGGTTTAGATTTACATAAGTGGAAAGATTATATAATATATGGTTGATTTCAGAAAACATGTTATAGAATAACAGATGCCGATTCATTTCCCTTATGTAAAATACTGTCTTAATATTCACACATCTATAGAGGTTTGTCTTGGAGGATATTCATTAAAAATGTTAATAGTGCTAAGATTTCAAATGAATAATTTTTCTTTACTTGAACTCGAATTCATTTTTAATGAGCATGTGTCAATTTTATAGTCAGGGAAAAAATGACCCATGTCTGCCGTCATTACCACGGCATAGGTTACTAAGCCTGGTGATTGTTTTTTAAATCTAGCTTCATCGAAGCACTCTTGGTCCAATTTAAATTGATCCTTTTTTTCCTCTGTTAGTTAGTCTTCGTGTCTCCAGTCTACACCTAGACATTTGGGTCCTAAATATTACCTTTGCATGTTCAGTTTATATCAGCTCCAGACACAGCTGAACATTTCACCAGCTGCCTAATTCTTGAAATGAAAGAATGACTCATGTGAGGGACACAATAAACAAAGTCACTTTCAGTCATCGGTCCAGCTTCTGGGATAAATATTGACATGTAGTGAACAAATATTCTTTAAAAAATGATATGTACCTTAAATCCCCACAGAAAGGTGTTGTCCTGAGCAACTGAAAATAATAAAAGCAGTCTCGCCCTGACCTTACCAACCCCCAGGCTGAGTTGCCCAAGGGGACTTCAGAAACGCCCCACGGCCGCTGGCTCGTAGCCAAGGCAAAGTGATTTTATTTTAGGTCAATCTTTTGTACACACTCCACAGTCCATAAAAAAATGAAAAGCCAGGGGGCCTCATTTACTGTATGTTTCTTTGGCCGAAAAAATGACAAGTTATTAGTTCAAGATTAAAATGTAAGGCTTCTACTGACATTCCTATGGAAGATTAAAATGTTTGCTTTTACAGGACGATAACATGCTTTTCTTGGGTGTATAGGCTGTTCCCAGAGAGTTACATCTCTAGGTAGCTTTTCAATGACGAGCTGATTTGTCTAAGGATACACGTGTGTGTTTTATAGAAAGTAATGCACAAACACATTCTCGCTGTCAGAGAGTCAAACCCTACAGAACCCACGTGTGCTGGACGTCCTCCCTCCCCTTCCCTGAGTCCTGCCTCCCTCTCCACCCGCTCCCACCCTGTTCTAAGCCCCTAGGAGGCTGCATCAGTGGCTCCCTTGCTCTGTGGCTTCTTGGTGGGTTGGCTAGTGGGGATCAGCAGGCGGCAGGGGTGAGGGAGGAGAGGGGTCGGGGCATAGACTCCTCAGCCCTCTCCCCCTAGAGTCACTGGGGCACTGTGTCCCTCCTCCAAAGGCTCAGCTCCTGCCAGGCTTGTGCCCAAGAGCCCTTTCTCTCTGAGTCACTGCCCCTCCCCAGTCCCAGCCTACGGCTGGCAATGGTACCACCACTGTTTGTAGCTCAGGGTACGGCCTGTACTGTTTCTCTGTATTCTGCCCATGACTGGTAAACTCTGCTTAAATGACCCAGTTTGATGTCTTACCTGTTTCCTGCCCACCCTGGCTGCTCTGTCCCGAATTCAGAACAGAATAGGAACGTCTCCTGCTCGCTGCTGTTCTCATTCCCTCACAAGTAACCACTCTAAACAGCTTGGTGTTGTCCTTCTCGCCACCCCCCCCCCTTTCTATGCCTGTGATCGGGTCAGTAAAACCTGGAACTGGACCCAGCTCCTCTCGTGGGCCATGCCGCGGAGCATGAGGGTGTCATACACTGCCCTGTTTCTTGCTTTGGACAGCAAAGCGGCTCGTCACGCTAAGACAGGGCGGGTTTGTCTTGGCGGAGCCGTGAAGGTCCGTGCTGGCCCCAAGCAGGCGTGTTTTCATGACCGCAGCTCACTGTCCCCTCCCACTCTGGCCAGCTTGCACAGCCAGGGCTCCGGCGGCCCTGCCCAGATTCCCACGGCCTGTGGTGCCACCTGTCGAATGTTCCCTGGGCCTCAGCCAGGCCTCATTACTCCTGGTCACTTTGCCAAAACATTGTCATTCAGTTTATCCATTTTCTTGACACTTCCCCCACAAGATGCCATGAAAATCCCCGAGAAGATTCACGTGGTAACACTCAGGAGCAAGGGGGAAAATAGAAGAGGAGGAGAAAACCCTTCTGACTGGTGCCCCGTAAAGTATGAGCACCCCCAGGACAGAAACTTTCCTGTTAAAAGAAAAAGCTTTAAAATCATTTCTAATGGAAGTGTATTTTATGCCCACTGCAAAATCTTTAATACATAGTATGTAAGTAAACATTCCCCTATAATCCCATTTCCTGGGATTAAAAAACCTTATTAAGTGCCAGTTATATATAATAATGAGACCTTTTCTGCAGATATTTATAAAATGTATCTATGAACATTTTCTGCATACAAAGGATTATACTTTAATTTCTATTCTATAATCTGCCTTATACATCAGACAATATATCATGGAAAACTTTTTATGTCAATTCATGAGGATTTACTTGATCCTTTTATCAGCTGCATAATAATATTGCACGGCATAAACATACCATAATATCCTATGGGTGGCCATTTGCTTTTTTCCTATCATAAACAACACTGCACTGAGTAGTTCTGTATATACAGTCTTTCCATACTGGTATCAGTACAAAGGTAATTTTCCTTGAATAGGAATTGCTGAGTCATCGTTGTGATTTTTTTGTTTGTTTTTATCGTTACGAATTTAGACCTTAGAGTCTTTATTTTGAAAAAGACCACAAAGAATAACCAAATTTATATTTCCAGTGTCCTTTCTCCTCTGAGTTTCCAGCTCACACTTGTCTACCCACATTACTGCTCTACTTGGTTGTCTCCTAAGTTCCAGCTGCACAGACTAAACGTACCATTGCCCTTGCCGTCTAGTCCTCCCTGTAGTTCCTCAGCAGCAAATGGCACCGACACACACCAGTTGCTTATGCCACACCTCCTTCCCAGCACCTCTCCCCAAACTCCCTTTGGACTCCAGCCCATGCAGCCTGAGCGGAATGATTCAAGTAAGGGAAAGTTATTTGGGAGCCCGGTGTCAGAGCATGGAGCCCCTTTTTATTTATTTATTTTTTTTTTATAATTAAAAAAAAATTTTTAATTTTGATGGGTATGTAAATAATAGTTGTATATAGTAAGTAGACTGCTGCATGCAGTGGATCTGTTACTGTTTTTCCAAAATGTGTATTTCAGTTTCCACTAAAGTATGGTCTGAACATTTCCTTAAGCGCTCAGAAAATCCATGGTTACTTGTAGTAGAAGGTAACCAGAGGGACTTTCATCTATAAAGCTTTCCTGACATTAAATATTTAAGATATTCTCTTTGATTTTACAGGCCGAGAAAAGTCCTTAACATTTCAGTGAGCCTCGTGATGCCCTCCCGTGTAGCACTCTCAGTGGGAGTCACAGTTCTTTAGGGGCTTTCTAGAAAAACTGGGTTACCCCAAAAGCACCACTTATGGGAAATTCTAAGTCTTCTCCACATTTTTAGTACTTGATTCTTCACCTAGTATGTCTCATTAAAAGTTTTGTCGGCCACGATTTGTCTAAGAGGAAAGACTTCTTATCCCCTTTCATCTCTGCTTCTTTTCAGAATGCATGAACCTGCTTCACATTTTTATATACTGCAGAAATTATTCTCATTAAAGAACACACAATCTACTTTCCATGGCCGGGCGCAGTGGCTCACGCCTGTAATCCTAACACTCTGGGAGGGGGAGGCAGGTGGATCGTTTGAGCTCAGGAGTTCGAGACCAGCCTTAACAAGAGTGAGACCCTGTCTCTAATAAAAATAGAAAGTAATTATATGGACAACTAAAAATATATAGAAAAAATTAGCCAGGCATGGTGGCGCATGCCTATAGTCCCAGCTACTCGGGAGACTGAGGCAGGAGGATTGCTTGAGCCCAGGAGTTTGAGGTTGCTGTGAGCTAGGCTGACGCCACAGCACTCTAGTCTGGGCATCTCAGAAAAAACAACAACAACAACAAAAAAAACAGTCTACTTTCCAGGGGTTAAAGAGAGCCTGGAGTAGGGTATTTTAAAGGGAAGAGCTCTGGGACAAGAGGCTTCATAAATACACACAACTCTTATTTATGTACCCATCATAACTTTAAAATTTTTTTAATTATTAAAATAAATGAAAATTTAAAACATAAAAAGGGGCTCAGTGCTCTGACACCAGGCTCCCAAATGCCTTTCCCTTACCTGATCCATTCTGCCCAGCAGCCGTGCGTGCGCCAGTGCAGCAAGCGTGGTCCCCCTTGGTGGGTCGATTTTGTGTGTAGACTGTGAGCAGTGACCTCACATTCAAGAAGTGAGGTATTTTACAAAGCTTCTCACGTCAACAGATGGAAGTTTTTGCCGTGTTCTGGACTGTTGAGCACTTCGTATATGTTATCTCACTGAATTTTCATAACTCTGTAAGGTAGGTGCTATTATAGCATTTTACAGATAAGGAAACTAAGACTTGGAGTTAAGGAACTTGCCAGAGTCCCAGAGCTAGGGTGCTGCAGGTGCAGGATTTGAATGCAGGTCCCACAGCTCCAGATCTCGTGTCCCGTAGCCTCGGCATGTATCCTCCATACAAGGATGCTGTGAAAGCGGTACCTTAGTGACCAGGTGGAAAGAGAGGAAAGCTGTTGTTCTGTCTCCCTGCTCCTCAAGCCACCATGTAAAGATGAGCATGGGTATGTCTGGAAGTATCGTGGCTGCTGCTGGTCATCAGCTCCTGTGGCCAGAAGCAAAAGTGGAGCTAGGATGGGGGAGAATCAGTCACCAGGCAGAAATGAGAGACTGGACGCACAATGGTGCATGGTTATCAGTATCACTGACGAGTCACCGAAGGATCCCTCGAGGATGGATTAACTGGTGAATGTGGCTATTGTCTCCCTTCTGGAACACACCCAGCCCATAACTTTTCATTATTTATAACCTCCATCCTTCTTATCAGAACAGTAAACATGTCTAGAAGCAGTTAGATCCTCCGGGTCCTTATTTCATGCCCTGGAGCAATCATTTATTAACTACTTCCCAAACTTCACAGTTTCTAAAAATTAGCTCTGCCCGAGTAGGGACTTAACGTTTCCTTCGAGGATTAAAGAGCTCATTAGGAAGGAATTTTTTTTTTTTTCTCACTTTCCCATTGATTTTTCAGTTTTTGCTGAGACTATTTTATTACATGGCTAAAAGTAAAGTTGAAGAATCCTATCTTCCATTCTTGGGTAGCCCCAAGACGAAGCCAGGCTAGAGAGTTGGGCACACATCCAGAGCCGAGGCTGCACGGGTCACTGAATGGCCCACAGGCAAATGCGGGTGGCAGGACCCAGAGAGACCGAGCGGCTCCGCCAGTCGCCTGCCTGTTTCTTCCTGGAGGAGAAACTGTGGTGTCATCCTGCAGTGTCCTATACTCTAGTCGCTACACTATGTTTATCAGATTTTATGGCTAGTAGTGTCCATTGTGTGACAAGGACGAATTCCCTCCCTTTCTCTCCCTTACTGTCTTTCTCTTCCTCCCTCCCTCTGTCCCTCCCTCCTAACCCCCTTCTGTGGAGAGCTGGCATATTTTTGAAGTTCCCTGTCTCAAATGCAGTGACAAGCAAAGGTCGTCCCCCAAGGAAAGATCAGTGAAGATCACGAAAGAAACTTGCTTTCTCCTTTTCTTGCTTCTCAGCTGTGTTGTCCTCCCAGGTGACATAGAGGAGGAGGAGACGGCTCACGTTCCTTGAGCACCAGCCACGGGCCAGGCCTGCTAAGTACTTTACATATTGTTTTCGCATTTAATCATCACAGCAACCCTGTGAGGTACATACTTTAATACCATGATATCTCCTTTCTAGATACAAGGAAGCATAGGTCACCAGGGGCACAGAGTTTTTCTTTAAAAGTTTGAAGTGTTTAATAAAACATTTCAGAAATCCGCCATAAATCTAGACATGCTGGTTTTCCATTCACCTAGTTAATTTTTATAACTGTTTTCATTAGATGCCCAGCTTAAACCTTTCCTAGGATCCTAAAGCTGGGGAAAAACTCCTTCCCCCAGGGGGCTCATAGCGCCTCCGGGCCCTGTTAGCTGGGCTGCTGGCTGGCACCCTGACTGCGCCTTCACCCACTCTAATCGGCCAGTGCTCAGTTGTGCTGCTCAGTTGCTAAATATTTTGAACATCTTACATGAAATAAAAGGGTCCCAAGATCAAGTTAGTTTGGGAAGCATGGCGATAAATTCCTTTACTTCCAATGGTCTCAGAGCCTTTACGGTCCTGGTGGACATTACGAATCTGCCCAAAGTCATGATGTCTAGACTGTAGAAAGAGAATTCTTCACGAAGGAAGGAAGAAATAATTGTCCTTATCTTTGTCCTTCTAAGGAAGCTATTTGTGGAAAAGGGAAGTTCTGCAGCTGAATTGCCCTCTTCCCTCTGCAGCCACCCGGTGGCCAGCAAGCACTCATGCCACTTCTAGGAGCCATCAAGGATGCACTGAACCTGCCTCTGATTTCTTTAGGGTCGACCAGCACCCCCAATGACTTATGGTACAACTTCATCGAACTGCCCTACCACGGGGAAAGCGTCAGCATGCTGATCGCGCTGCCCACTGAGAGCTCCACCCCGCTGTCGGCCATCATCCCTCACATCAGCACCAAGACCATAGACAGCTGGATGAGCACCATGGTGCCCAAGAGGGTGCAGGTGGTCCTGCCCAAGTAAGTGGCCTCCCCCTGCAAGACAACGATGGGATCGTCCAACCAGTAGCTACCGGACAACGTGATGCAAAAATATGGCATGTGATGAAGCCTTGTTTTATTTTGCAGAAATTGCACGGTGGGAATACCAGGCTGTGCTTTTCTAAAAACTTATTTTTGAATCCCTGCACTGGTGGTTTGGTAAGATGATGATAAAAGAGAGAGAAGGCAGCTTTGGTCGCTGAACCTCCAGATTAGTGCTAACTCTTCATGACACAGTGATAGCTTTTAACATACCTCTGTTCAAAAGACTTAAAAACACATGTGTATTTCAAAAATACATGTGTGTTCAAAAGACTGAAAAACATGTATATGTAGTATACATGAAAGTACAATAAAGTTTAATAGAGTTCCATGTATTTTGATAAGGAACTTCATTTTAGTTATTCCTTAAGTTATAGCTGGAAGTTGCTGAAGACCAAGGCCCAAAAGCTAGGTGGTAAAGAAATATTTTGAAACCATCCAGGCAGAATTCTTACATCAGTACCTAAGGCAGTTTTTCTGTTATACCCTAAAACTAAAATATAGATGCCATTTGAGCTGTTATGACTTGAAGCCAAGGGAAAAGTAATCCCAAACTCTGTATGAATCCTAAATTTCTGAGAGCTCAGAGAATGCTTTGTCCAGACCTGTGAGGGAGGCAATGAATGTCGTCCCCTCTCTGTGAACTTTGCAACGTTAACTGTTCTCCCACTCTCCAGAGCTTCTAACAACCCAGGCCTCGGTGGTACTAGAGAGTTCTAATAGCTTTTGATTCTTCAGTCACTGAGTTAAGTAATCAGAGTAATACAGTCACAATAATTACTTGTAATCCTCCCAAGATTATTATTTTTTTGGTAAAATTAAGCCTTGAACTAGGCAATGCATGACATAAACGAGTAAGATCATGGCACAGTAGGCCTCAGTGGGTGAGGAACAGGAGGAGGCTTACGGGATGAAAGTAAATCTGGTAAACCATCCTCTAACAATTGGTTTAATAAATAAAATTTACATATATATGGCCCCAAGGCCAGATAAGGTACAAATATCCAATAAACCCATATTATACCCAAATATAATACCATATCACCTATGCCTAATGTTTGCTCCCGTTTTAACAGTAAAATGCTTTCAGAATCCCAACATGAACTATCAGGAATGTGTCGCCTCTGTTCTGACCATCTCCAGTCCTATTAAGGATGATGTTTCTTACCACAGTCAAAATGGATGTGGGGAAGAACTATAGATATTCCAGCGTGCTGAGATATCTCTGGATATAATAATACTCTGAACCTCCACATAGTGTAAGAGAAGTGCTTTTGTAGATCTTCCCAAGTATTGGGACAGGGACCCTGTTGCACGAGAGGGTAAGAATGCCCGTACCTGCTGCTGGTGTGTGCTGCCCATTTGCCAACTCAATGTTCGAGAGATGAGTTGTTACCTACTTACCTGGAATTTAAATTTGGGGATTAAAATTTGAGAAACAATTCAGATTGCTGTTCAGATCTTACTTGCATCATTTATAGCCTAGTGATTTTTTTCCCTTATTTTCTGCTTTTGTGCTAGGTTCACAGCTGTAGCACAGATAGACTTGAAGGAGCCGCTGCAAGTTCTTGGTATTACCGAGATGTTTGATTCATCAAAGGCAAATTTTGCAAAAATAACAAGTATGTTCAATTTAAAACTTATTTGTATACTTGAAGAAAATGTTACAAAATGAGTCTTTGATTTGTTTAGAAAGAAAAGGTTGGAATTAGGAATGTATGGACCTAAAACTGTCCAAGGTTTAATTTGATATATCACCAAATGATACTATCAACTGTCACCACTTAAATCAGCATGCTTCATTCTCCCTAGATTTTGTGTGTACATTTCATGGGATGCCCCAGTGATGACACAAAGTAGTTCATGTATTGCCTCTATTATTAATACTTAAAAATTTGGCTCTCATTTGGATGTTAGTTTCTCTTTGTTTTCAAATGTGAACTCTTTCCTTTTGTTTGAAAAAAAATCAAGATATCTGAGCTCTCAAATACTTGCTTACTTCTATCAGGCACATCGAGTGAGTTCACTAGAAGTTCCCTGAGGCATAACTGCATTTCTGCATCCCATCCTCCACCAGCATCTAAATTCTTCTCATACATGACACTCTCTGACACTAACATGCCTATAACATGAACGGTGGTGGTTGTGAAAAGTCAGCATTTACTCTCCTATTAACTGGCTGTATGAATTGTGGGCAGATTTCTTAACACTTTGGGCCTCAGTTTCCCCATCTGTAAATGCTGTCTCAAATCCTTTCTGGGTCTGCATTCTGTGATTGAAAATTAATAGTGTGGCCTTGCTGCTTCTGGAAAATTGGGCTTCCTTTTTAAATCTCTGCTATTTTCTTCTTTTTTTTTTTCATAAAATTCTACTGATCAGAATTGGATTGATAGAGGCACTAAAACATTTGGGGCCTGGGCGCCCCTCCCCAGAAGTGAGTATCACAGTTTACTTAGCAGGGACTGAAATTCACAAGTGACAGCTGTCTGCGGCCTTCAGTCACCAGGACTGTCAGAGGTGACATCTCCTCACAGTTCTTAAGAATTGGAATTTGCCATGGCTTTGAGGTTACTTCTCCAGCCAAAAGATGACTTGAATATCAAACAAATGCTGATTTTGTTTTATTTTCTGGAAACAGGGTCAGAAAACCTCCATGTTTCTCACATCTTGCAAAAAGCAAAAATTGAAGTCAGTGAAGATGGAACCAAAGCTTCAGCAGCTACAAGTAAGCACTGGGTCCCGTGGCAGGGCTAGCTCTGGCAGGGAGGCAGACACACTCCCGTTCAGTCACCAATTCAGCATATATGTAATGAGCCCTGTTCCCAGCCAGACACTGTGGGTTCATCCTTGGAAGATGGCAGTGAGTACAGACAGATCAAGGACCTGCATCCAAGAAGCTCAGAATCTGTTTCATTAAAGAAAAGCATTTCAGTGAGAGAAATTCCTCTAGGACAGGAGTCAGCAAACTTCTGTAAAGAGCCATATAGTATGCATTTCAGCTTTTTAGGCCATACTGTCTTCATCACAACTTCTTACCTCTGCCATTGTAGCATGACAGCAGCCATAGACAATACACGTGAACCATGTGGCCATGTTCCAATAAAACTTTATTTATACAAACAAGATTTGTCCCCATAGACTTGGCTTGATGGCAGTACTTTGCTGACCCCTGCTCTCAGGAGGATAAAGCACATTCTGGCTTCTTACTGGCAGAAAAAAAATCTTCGAATTGAAACATAAAATAACAGCAAGTACTTATAGGAAAATAGCCAGTTAGGTCTATGAAGGACAAAGCAAAGCATTAGTTTCCATTGAGCTGCGGCAGGCTTGCTATGCCACCTTCCTTGACAATTAGAACATCCGCATCTGCTTTCTCCTCAGTGGGCTATATAATGAAGGAGAAAATAGAACAATCTTAAGACAATTTTTCCCCCCTAATTATCGATATGAGATTGGATAATTAGATCTGGCAAAACTCTGTGAGCTCATAAAGTGAAAATCTTGCTACATTTATAACTGGGTCCAATATTTCTGGTCATTAAAAGGTACCATTTACACTTGCCTTATTGCTTTTCTCAAACAAACATTTTTTATTTCTTTAAAATAGCATTTACAACAAAGATCTAGAATAAGACAGCTGGAATTGTTAAAATGTTCTTTGTCTTTTCTAGGTGATTGTAAGTGACATCTAAATTTTGCCAAAGTTATCGACCAATTTTGCCAACTAGCATAACTATCAGGACCAGCTACATAATTTATGGGGTTCTGTGCAAAAGGAAAACACAGAGCTCCTTGTTCTGAATTTATCAAGAATTTCAAGATAGTAATTCAGAGTGCTAAACCAATCATAGTGCAAGGCTCTGTATAACTGCTCAGGTCCTGCTATTGCTATCTTAGTCTACTTGGGCTGCCATAGCAAAATACTGTAGACTGGGTGGTTTAAACAACAGAACGAGGCTGGAAGTCCAAGATCAAGGTGTCAGCAGGTTTGGTTTCTCCTGAGATCTCTCTCCTTGGCTTATAGATGGCACCTCCTCACTGTGTCCTCATATCCCTGGTGTCTGTCCCCCTTCTAATAATGACACCACTCCTATTGGAATAGGACCCTTATGGCCTCATTTAACCTTAATTACCTCCCTAAAGGTACTGTCTCCAAGTACAGCCATATTAGAGGATTTAACATATGAATTTTAGGGGAACACAGTTCAGTCATAACACCTACTAACTTATTTTTAACAACCCTGGGTGGAGTGGTTTGCCCCAGCATAACTGCAGGTGTTTCCTTTATAACATCAACCCCAAGTTGTCAATGCCAAGTTGTCAGGAGTTTGAGGAAGAGGACTGAGCCATTGCAGCAGGTGTGTGGTAGGAAGGCCACACGCCTACCCTCCTTGCAGGCCTTGGCTCAGGATTACTAAAGGGAAGCCTCCACTGGTAAGCATGGCAGAGCAATGGCTAAGACCTGTGAGCCTAAAGGCGTTTGATATCTAAGTCAGATGTCTACACCTGATAAGTTGGACAGCAATGTAAGGTAGTAGGTCCCAGGTGAGTGGTCTGCATTGCCCATGCAAAGGAAACCTAAATGATGTACCAAAGAAGAAAGGATAGGCAAAAAAGCTAAAAACTGGGCTGAACTTGATATACAGAAAGGATTTGGGTAGGTGAAAAAGGACCAAGGGGCTTCATCAGCAAAGCAGATGATGTGAATAAAAAATAGCTAATAACAACAGTGAATATGCATTGCATGTTTATTTAGTGGCCAACACTGTTCTAAGAGCTTTAGTATGTTTTTATGTCATTTAACCCTCATCAGAACTCTATGAGGGTATGTTTATCAGATAAGACGGTGCTTGTATAGAATAAATAAGACATTAACGTAAAGGGCCTGTCACATGGTAGGTGCTCAATAGATGGTGACCACTGAGCCTGTTACAACACGGCCAGCCTATGGGACAGGCCTTAAGTGTATCCTCAAACACCAGCATCTGAGGGTCCATCAAACTAACTACCTTGCTGACTTCACACTGGGTGTATGACACATTTTCCTTTTCTTCCCACAGCTGCGATTCTAATTGCAAGGTCATCGCCTCCCTGGTTTATAGTAGACAGACCTTTTCTATTTTTCATCCGACACAATCCTACAGGTAAGTGATTCTCCTCTTCTATTGTTCACGCATTTGATTTCAGAAAGGTATGTTGCAGTCATAGTTATATCCAACAGTGTTGCCCTTGATCCATTTTCCTTGTGTCAATAATTGCAAACACCTTGAATAATACAGCCACCCACATTAAAGAGATAGGAAAATAAAGGCTGTGTTTATAGTATAACGGAATCTTTTAAACACTGACAGGATTTTAGGTTTTGGGAGTTGTTGCTATTTTGAACATATCGAGAGGCTTAGCATTTGGGGCATTTTTGACATTTATTGATTTTTCCATATGTTTATAAATGCTGTAAATTTTGCCAGAAGCTACACGTCTTCAACCTTTGTAAGCCCACTCTATTGTTATGACCTGGGAATTGTTAATTCAGATCTTAGCTCTGAGTCATGGGTTGAAACTTGGCTCTGACCTTTAGCTTCATCTTTAAAATAAGGATACAATAGTTCCTACCTCTTAGTATAATTATGAAGTATATGATTGTCTTTGTGGAGAGGTTGGCTTCATGTTGATACAGAGCAGGCACTAATAGATTTTAGCTTATTATCTTATTTGATTAGTAATATAGGATAGTTCCTTATCCTTTTATCTCATTGCATCTTTAATGTCCTATGATTAATGTGCTCCAGAGCTAAGCAGTCCAATGTGGGAGCTTCTAGCCACAGGTGGCTCTTTAACCTTAGCTTTAAAAATTCAATTTCTTAGTCACACTAGCCACGTTTCAAGTGTTCTATGTCCACATGTGACTAGTGGCTACCATACTGGACAGTGAGCATACAGACCATTTCTATCATTGCAGAAAGTTCTGTTGGTCAGTACTACTGATAATAGGTTAAACATGGCTCCTTCCCCTCCCTTAAATATAGTACCTGCAATCTTATTTTAAGGATTATTCATATACAGAGTCATGCATCATTTCCTTTTAATTTTGTAGGTGCTGTCTTATTCATGGGGCAGATAAACAAACCCTGAAGAGTATACAAAAGAAACCATGCAAAGACTACTTTGCCATGAAGAAAAGACTCCTTTCCTACATCTTTCATAGTTCTGTTAAATATTTTTGTACATTGCTTTCTTTCTCAAAACTAGTTCTTAGGAACGGGCTCAATGATGCAAGCATTTCTGTTCTGGGAGGTATTAGAAGGAAAAAAGGGTGGGATGACTGGAACACTCTACTGAGGAATGAATAGAAAAGCTTCAAAATGTCTAAAAGATTCTTTAAACTACTGAACTGTTACCTAGGTTAACAGCCCTCTTGAGTATTTGCTGTCTGTCCAGTTCAGGATTTTTGTTTTGTTTTGTTTATATGTGTGGCTTTTCAGAAGAAATTTAATCAGTGTGACAGAAAAAAAAAAAAAGATGTTTTATGGTAGCTTTTACTTTTTTATGGAAAAAATATTATTTGCCTTTTTAATTCTTTTTCCCCACCCCCATCCAAAGTCTTGATAGCAAGCATTATTTTGGGGGTAGAAGTAGGAAATCTCTAGTCTCTTTGTGTGTTTTTGTTGTTGTTTTATATAATGCATGTATTCACTAAAATAAAGTTTAAAAAACTAATGTCTTGCTAGACAAGGTTTGCTGTTGTGCAGTGTGCCTGTCACTACTTGTCTGTACTCTTTGGAGTTGCATTTTTGTATTTTGTACAAAGTAAAAATAAAGTGTTCTGAGTAGTAAAAAAAAAAAGCCATTTGTCTACTATTTGAAAATACAACAAAAGAAACTGACATTTTTTAAAAAAAATATTTCAGCCTCTTGTAATAAACCTTCGGACTTAGGCAAACATCAGGAAATTCAAAGCCCCTGGACTTTTCCTCTTTTTCCTGTAAACCTGGCAATCAAACACTATTGCCCGCTTCAACACTTCTGTTTTTAGATTCCTTCAAAGGAGTAACTCTCGCAGTAATACTAGTTCTAAACCTAACTGCAGTTCTCTCAAGCAATGGCAAAGTATTCTCAGCAAGGATAGGGATTTTGTAGCAAGCACAGAATGAAGTTGCTGGGTACTAATGTACTTTGAAAATCTGAGGGAACAGTGAATGTTTCATTTTTTGGTGATAGGCTGTAGTGTTTTCTGAAGTGACCATTTCTGGTTTTGGAATAACTTTCCAAGTTGAACTCAAATATCACAATTCTAACGTTACAACATTTGCCTGATTTTTTCCATTAATTTCTTAAAGATTTATGTAGTCTTACCTAAATCAGAATGGTTTAAAACATTTATCAAAACTTAAAGCATTTTTTTTTTTTTAGCCCATGAGCTCTACTTGTCACTCTTTAACTATACATTAAAACTTCACATTCAACACTCCATCAGTTTGCCATTTGTAATTCTTATTTGTAAAGTGGGCTGAGCTTTGCTGTTGGCAACTACTTAATTATGTACACTTTGGCTAACCAAGAGAGAAGGGAGAAAGGGGAGAACTATTTCCCTTATTTAGGAGTAAATGCCAAAAAACTGTTTTGAAGGGCTCCCTCAACCCACATCTATTCTAGCAAACATGCCAATAGTTAGTAACGCTCTTTAGAGCTAGTCGGACTCGGTTTTCCAGTATTCTGCTCCCATGTAGTCATATTATTTTCAATACTTTAAAATAGTAATAATGTTGGCAATAAAATGAGAATTATATACTCACTCCATTCATTCATTCAAGTTCTCTGTTGGTCAGGGTTCTCCAGAGAAACAGAACCAGTAGGATATAGATATATTATAAGTACAAAAGAGCAGATTTATTATGGGAATTGGCTAATGCAATTATGGAGGCTGAGAAGTCCCATGATGTAGTGTCTGCAAGCGGGAGAAACAAGGAGCCAATGGCATAGCTCAGTCCAAGTCCGAAGGCCTAAGAACCAGGGGAGCCATGATGTCACCCTTAATCCAATGTGAAGGCCAGAGAACCTGGGGGTTTGATGGGCAAGGGTAGGAGAAGATGGGTGTCCCAGTTCCAGAAAAGAGAGTGAATTTGCCCTTCCTCTGCCTTTTTGTTCTATGTGGGCCCTCAACTGATTAGATGGTGCCCATCCACATTGGGTGAGGGCGAATCCTCCTTGCTCTCTTCCCTGATTCAAATGCCAATCTTTTCCAAAAACACCCTCACAGACATTCTTAGAAATAATGCTTTATCAGCTATCTGGGTATCCCCTAATCCAGTCAAGCTGACACCTAAAATTGACCATCACAAGTGCCTACCAGTACCAAGTACTAGAAGGTACAGAGATAAATATATGCTTTCCCTAAGTAATTTAATCTTCGAGAGAGACAGTCCTAGCACAGCAAAATAGCTCACTACTGCAGTGTATTTACAGGATGTGGAAGCAGAACAAAGTGGGGATGAGAGATGTAAAAGTGGCTGCAGGGCCACAAATCCCTGGGCTCCTCCAGCAGTGCTCATTCCAGGAAGGACCAGAGAGTTCATCTTTTTTATATTGCCAAAATGAGTGACCCTATTCTGTGATACAGATAGGCTGCTTCCCAATAGTATTTTGGTCATATTTTACTGAGCACATTAAATTTTGAAGTGTCTGGTCCCATTTCTGAGTACCTCTTTGATTATTAAATAGTAAAGTTTCAAACTTACAATATATAGAACTTAGAAAAATTATAATATCAAGGTTCCCAGACTATCTATCCTCTCTATATTTTCACTTGATCCTTCTAAGTTCTTCATCTTAATATCCTCTCTATATTTTCACTTGATTCTTCCAAGTTCTTCATCTTTATATCTTCCTCATCAATCAACACCTAGATTCTGATCCTGGCTGACTTTTTGAACCTCTTTATAATCTCTGGACTAGGGGAGAAATCTCTTACTAAATTTTTTTTATATACTTCAACTTTTACCTTTTGATAAATATACTTAAGTCAATGTCTATAGGCCTTATCTTACTTCAAAGTGATCAAATTTATGAATGCTTCTTTCCTGGAAGAAAACTGGAATAAATTTAAGATATGGAGACTGCCATAAAGATTACAGGCCTGAGCTCGATCATTTTTGCTATGTAGACATGTTTGGGCAAACAATTTATCATATAGATTAGAGGTCACACTGAGTTTGAACAGGAGACAGGCGGCAATTTTCCTAAAGTAACAGAATGGTAGACCTATGGAAAAACTGAGGCCACAACCAGTGAAGTCACTCTTTTGACGCTTAACAAGATGGGTACTTCCACCTGAGACACAATGAAGAGAGAAAGTAGGCACTGACCCAAATACATTGGACACTCTATGTCTTACTGGCCTGAGAGTCTCTGTCTTGAAAAGATGATGACAGGTGACCTGAAAAAAATCCCAATCATAAGAGAACTCTACAAAAAGGAAGAAGGGAGTAGCCTTTGTACCAGTAACTCTTTGTTTTTCTGAAAGTGAAAAACTGAATGACACATAAGCTCCACATTAAGTTGTCTAAAACACTGAAGAATGGCAAGGATTTGCTCTGAGCCAGCCGAGCGGCAAATGCCCACTTCTAGGTCTGCTCGGTGGTGACAGCTGGGAGAGAGGTGAGAGCTAAGGCGGCAGATGACTTCTAGGTCCCCAACCCTCTGTGAATGCTGAAAGACACACTGTGTGGTTTGCCTATTCAGAATCCACTTTGGGAGGCCAAAGGGTGGAAGACACCGCTGGCTTTACAGCCCCATTTCTTTGGAGATTCCCAAACTGCTCCTTTAACTCTCCCTCTCAAATCTTCAAGAAAAAGAGAGACAGATATTATGATTTAAATGAACAATTTGCTATGAGAAATCACTGTTCATCATCATATCAAGTATTAATACATGGTTAGTGTTTACAGATGAAACTACTGAATATTAGGTAGCAAAATAGAAATGAATTTATTTCTTACTGCTGTACCTCCTTCATCTGAAGTTTATAATCCCAGCTACCAAGGCGTGGCAGGCCTTTGTTCCGGTCCTTCCTAGACAAAAAAAAAAAACAATCCTAGGACCAAGAACTGAGCCCTGGTCGCAGATTGTCAGGAGCCCATGAACATCATTGTCAAGCCAGTTCATCTGATGATGGTCAGCTGAGTTTTTGCTACATTTGTCTTATGTGCTATACAGTCTACTGCTGAATGTCTCCAGGCCCTCACTGACACGTTGTCTGGGTGTGAAGAAGCTGACATCAATAATTTAAGTGGAGGAAGCATTATCAGAAAGTCAGGCAAACTCTTCTCCACTAACTTAGAAATATCCTCCTCTAACTCTCAGTGACCTCATTGCCTGTCTTCTCAGAAGAGGATCGAAATGCAACAAACTCAGTTCATTTGCAATTTTAATGTACAACAGCTCTAGGAAAATGATATTCTGTAAATAATCAAATAACAGAGTTCTTCCTCAGTTGAAGGAAGAATAAGTTAGTGTTTTTAATTTTCTCACTTGTTTTTCTCCCCCAATTTTTCTTAAACCATTAGTCTTCTGTTAGTGAACATTAGCAGGCAGGCAGATAAATGAACAGGAACAAATGCATTAGTGGAAAGCACAGGCACTGCAAATGCCAAAACAGCTTTTTTTTTTTTTCCATCAGGAACATGTGTGCTTGTGATTGTGATTTCTGATTGCATGAATTCTTGGAAAATTGTAGGGTTTTTTGTTTGTTTGCAAGATGGGATTAAATCTAGCAATCATTTTTGGTATTGTAAGGAGAACCATGGCTTTCGAGTGATACCCAACCAAAGTGCCACAGCTCTAGGTCCTAGAGGACGATGGTCAAGGGTCTTTACAAACTAAGATTTGGAGAGATGATACAGGGATCAGCTGAGGGGAACAGAAACCAACATGGGCCTTAAGATGCAGAACTTGGGCAGCAATCTAGCAGCTGAACACCCTCAGTGGGCGTCCCTGAAGGGGGAGGGATGCGTGAGCTGGCCTCCCTGATGGGGAGAATGTCTACACCTGGTTTTAGGAAGTGTCAAGGTGGACAAAGGATTCCCTTGTCTCTGCAATGCATTGTCTCCTATCAGAGAAAGGAGGGAGAAAGGAACAGCAAGAAGAGGCCAAAAAACAAATGTCTTAAAAGTTTTATCTATGGCAGCCTGACAATTTTCCCTCTTTCCAACAAATATAAAAAAGCTCAAAAATCCATGTCTTGGCATCAGAGGTGAATTGAAGGGAAGTGAGCCAGCTCCTGTAAACATACTCATAGAATATTAGAGCCATAAGGGGCCTTGAAAAGTCATATTTCACTGTAATCGTGTGCCATATACAAACACAATCTTTGCTGTGCAGGTAGAAAACTGTTCCCCATAATGGCACATTGCATGCTAAACTGTGCAGGATTAGAGCACCATCTTGTGGCCAAAATCAGTATAGTGCTGAACACAAAAACAGGCCCCATTTGTTTGATTTTTTATCATTCTGAATAGTTTCTAGTTCACTTTCTCATGACCACATAAAACACTTTGAGAATAATAATCCCCACTGCATATATGCATATAATAAAAACAGTATGAATTTAAAAGAATTGGGTTTATGTAATTGAGTCTACTGATATTAATTTTACATTTTTGGTTAAGGGATTTTTTGGTGCAATTACACCTTGGGCTTAGGGAATTGGAGAGTGGGAAAAGGTGGGAAAGGAGGTCAGAATTTCAAAGTAAATGACTAATATCTTCCGCCACTGCCAATCCAACTTCAACTATTGGTGCTTCTATATCCCAACAACTTCTGTATGGTCTTACAACTGTCTTCTCAATATGGATTAGTTCAATATGGATTAGGCATTAGTCAAAAAGCTAATCCTCCAAATGGTCACTGAATGCTCTTGGTCACATGCCTCATTCGATCATACCCTGTACCAATATATTCCTTTTGCCCATAAATTATATATGAGTGTTTATTCTCATAGGACAAATAAAATAGTTATTCAGAGATTGGTTCCAAGTTTCAAGCTATTTCATATGGAACTGCAAATGTATGTTAATTTTTCTACATTCCAGGCCACCATATTTCAATGGGTGCTTTTAAAAAACACAATTTAAGTTCAGAGAAGACTTGACTTAGAAATATGTTGGAATCACATGCTTTATAAGGGATATGGATCTTTACTTGCAAAGTAGTTTTAAGAACTAGAGCTAGATTTGTCCCATATATAAATCTAGCAGTATTTAAGGTTTAGAAAGAAGGTTGAAAACCTAGTCAAGGATAGTTCCCCTCCAAACTTGTAGGTTAAGGTCCTGCAAACTGCCCTGAGCAGGAGATATTTGAGATTGTACTATCAGCACTCCTTATTGGGGGTAGAGGGGGAAGGATTACTGACTTGGCAAATAAATCCTAAAAACTTTTGTAAAATGTTCACCTAAAAAAAAAATTAGAGTTGTACTCTAGCTAGATTCTGCCATTTCATATTCGCTGGATGAGTAAGTGGTTAAAAGACATTTACTGTCTTTTGCTCCCGAGAAACTTTCATTATATAATCTCTTCTCCTACTGTGTCAATGAGATGCTTATCAAATTAGGTTTACTTCATTGGGGAAACACTTCAAGACATTGGTCTGAGCAATGATTTCTTGAGTAATATCCGCAAAGCCCAGGTAACCAAAGCAAAATTGGACAAATGGGATCACATCAAGCTAAAAAGCTTCTGCACAGCAAAGGAAACAATCAACAAAGGGAAGAGACAATGCACAGAATGGGAGAAAATATTTGCAAACTACCCATCTGACAAGGGATTAATAACTAGAGCATATAAAGAGCTCCAACAACTTAAACAGGAAAAAAATCAAACCATCAGATTTAAAAAATGGGCAAAGGATCTGAATAGACATTTCTCAAAAGACATACAAATGGCCCAAAGGTATGTGAAAAAATGCTCAACATCATTAGTCATCAGAGAAATGCAAATCAAAACTACAATGAGGTTTCGTCTTACCCCAGTTAAAATGGCTTTCATCAAAAAGGTGATAACAAATGCTGTTGGGGGGAATGTAAATTAGCGCAACCACTATGGAGAAGTGTAAAGGTTCCTCAAAAAACTGAAAATAGAACTACCATATGAGCCAGCAATCGTGCTACTGGGTATATACCCAAAAGAGGGAAAATCAGTATATCAAAAAGATATCTGCACTCCCATGTTTATTGTAGCACTATTCACAAAAGCCAAGATATGGAATCAACCTAAATGTCCATCAATGGATGAATGGATAAAGAAATCATGGTATATATACACAATGGAATATTATATAGCCTCAAAAAAGAATGAAATCCTGCCATTTGCAACAACATGGGTGGAACTGGAGAATATTAAGTGAAATAAACCAAGCACAGAAAGATAAACCTCCCATATTCTCACTCACATGTGGGAGCTAAATATTAAAAACAATTGATTTCATGAAGACAGGGAGTAGAATGATAGTTACTAGAAGCTGGGAAGGGTAGCAGGGAGGAGGGGA
Source organism: Lemur catta (assembly GCF_020740605.2). Lineage (NCBI taxonomy): Eukaryota > Metazoa > Chordata > Mammalia > Primates > Lemuridae > Lemur > Lemur catta. Next base: position 12,964,409 of record NC_059135.1, read on the forward strand.
TAAAGTGGGGATAGTTAGTGGGTACAAAAATATAGATAGATAGAATGAACAACATTTGATAGCACAACAAAGTGACTATAATCAACAATAAGTGAGAGTATACTTTAAAATAACTAAGAGTGGAAGTGGAATGTTCCTAACACAAAGACATGATAAATGCCTGAGGTGATGGATACCCCAATTATCCTGATCTGATTAATTCACATTGTATGTCTGTATCAAAACATCACATGTACTCTATAAAGATATACAACTATTCTGTACTCATAATAATTTTTAAAAAATAGTAAGTTTTTTTCCATAAAAAAAAATGTTTAGTTGTGAATGACACTTAAGCAGCATTTTACTACTGGGTTTGGTCCTCTATCCTTGTGTTTAATTAGAAGATGGAGTTAACTCTCAAGAAAAGGTAAAATACAGTTGACCCCTGACAGAAAGGGCACCAACCCACTACGTAGTCAAAAATCCACGTATAACTTTTGACTCCCCAAAATCTTAACTACTGGAAGCCATCCTGGTAACATTAACAGTTAACTTACTTTATATGTATTATGTACTGTAACAACAAAGTAAGCCAGAACATGTTAAGAAAATCATAAAGAAGAGAAAATATATTTACTATTAAGTGGAAGTGGATCATCATAAAGGTCTTCATCCTCGTAGTCTTTACATCGAGTAGGCGGAGGAGGAAGAAGTTGGTCTTGCTATCTCAGGGGTGGAAGAGGCAGAAGAAGAAAATGCACATTTAAGTGGATTCACACAGTTCCAACTCATGTTCAAGGGTCAACTGCAACTTACAAGCTACTAATTCAGCCAACTAGGTACCTCTCAAATTTTCCCCTCCAAAAGCAGGCCCCTGCTTTACCTGTGACAGCTGTAAAGCCTCTTAGATATGATTCAAGTTCCACTTTCCTAGCTAGTCTCAGGAAATGAGTTTCAAAGGTCTTTCATCTGACTTTATAAAAAGATTTCATGGCAAAAGTGTTGTTGGTATAACATTTTACCTCTTTTCTATTCTCAACTCTCAAGTCCTGCTTTTCTTGTAAAGCCCTGGGAGTAACTACTGGCAGACTGAAACTAAAAATTATTACTGTTGCCAAAAAGTTAAAAAGGAATAAATCAAATGGAATTTGAAGTTGGAGGATTACTGAACACAAAAGATTAAAGAGCTAGAGGGAAACTCTCTAATGAATTAAATGTGTTCCAATACTTGGCAACAGTGCTTGGTACATACTATTCCATGATTATGTATTTCATGATTGTGGAATACTAAATTAAATTGATACTTTATTTTTCCATTACCTTCAACATTTTAAGCTGGTTTTGAGTTTTGACTTCTTAGAAAAAGCAATTTCTTGAAACCATAAAATTTACCTATTCTGCCATTTATTTTATGAAACGGAGTAACTAAGAAACATATTAGAAATACACAGAATTTTCAACATAAAGATCATATAAATAGCTGTCTAGTTATAATCTGTATCCCGCATTTCTAGAAGAGTTGTAACATTGCTACTTTAATTAAAATTATATTAGAAAAGCAAAGTTCATCAACCTCTTACCATTCCCGGTTCTATCGAACTGCAATGTACCATTAAGAGAAAAAATAACTTTATTGGTATTACAGCACAAAATTCACATAAGATATATATTCAAATTATAATACCTCAAAGCTAGTGGGGAATAAAATATACCTAACTATACAAAAGCTCTACAATAGTAAAATAAAAAACTTTAGGAAAAATCTCTTGGAAAAAATGTCAAAAAACGACTTTTGATTAAACAAAAAAAAAGATTTTTAAAAAACAAAACCAAAATACTCTGACTTGATTAATATTTATTTAATTTTAGAACACAGTATGAAGAATAAAACGTATTTCTTTACAATTTTGAAAATGCCTAACTTGAAACACCTTTAACATTTGTCTCATTGTTTTGCTCACAAATTTCGGGTTGCCATATCTCTGACTTGGCTAGCTGGCAGTGATGGTCTTTTGTGCTCTCAAGTTCTCTTCAGGTTTGGAATAGTCCCAGGGCCGTCTATTCTCTGTGAAGCCATAAAGTTTTCTAAGTGCCACCCGAGCAGCTTCTTCTTCTGCAACCAATATTGTTTCCCCAGGTCCTTCTGCTATCAACTTTTTATCACTAGAAAGAAAACAAACACTAGCCTTAAATTGTGTGGTACACAGTAAGACCCAGTACACAAAGCAGTTATGCCCTGTAAATCTTATATATTTTGGTAACAACAAACACCAGACACAACACAATAGCTTTAGATACATCACCTTTTAGATTTTAACTAGTTTTGTTGCAAATTCATTATCTATGGTAATTAGACAAAGATACACTTCCATTTCCAGAGAAATAGAAACAACTTTCTAGGTTCAGTACTTTTAAAGGCAAAAAAGCAATGCGTACCTATGTAAGTATGGGTTTAATTACTGATGAGAAAACTGGAA